>NW_020837978.1:10403992-10512460 GCF_003676395.1 Aethalodelphis obliquidens | reverse complement strand
CGGCGGCGGCGGCGGCGGCGGCGCCTGGGAGGGGAGGGCGGCGCCGGCGGAGGAGGAGCTCGGGCGAGGAGCTGGCGGGCAGGCGAGCGGCTTTGTTTCCACTGCGCGGAGCCACCGACCCTGCGTCACCATGGCAACCGCCGGGGCCCCCAGGCCCAGTGGGGACCCCCCGGCGCCCGGGGTCAGGGACCCGCCGGGCCGCCGCCGGAACCCCTGCCCTTCTCCTCAGCAGTCTGGCTGCTCCGAGGGGACAAGGACCCCTAAGGAGCCGCCACCACCACAAACACACCCCTCTCTCAGGCTCCGTTGCCAAAGCGTCGGTCTCGCCCTGGCAAGAGGGGAAGGGAGGCCAGAGCCAATTCCTCTTTGCCTCGTAGTGGGCACCCCCTTTGGCTTCCCACACTGGACATTCCAAAGCCCCCTCCACACCTTTCTCCTTTGGAGCTGTACCCTCAAAATGGAAATTCACTGAAGAGAGAAGAAAGCAGTGCAAACTGATGAAGCGTGCAGCAACTGGTCCTGGTGCTCCTGCGGCCGCTGCCGCCGCAACCTCGGAGCTGCCAAGACGCACGTGCCGCCGCCGCCTCCTCCCTCTCTTACCAAGCTTCGCCTCAGCGGGTCTGCGCTCACTTCACCCGAATCGGGTGGAGGGCCCCAGTAGGAAAGAGGGGGAAGGGGGCTTCAGTTTTTATCGTAAACACAGGATACGCTTGTAACCTTACACGCTAAAACTCAACTTTGAGGCTGCATTGTGAATCTCTGCTGCTTCCACTGCTCAGCTACTGGCGGTGACTGCTAAGCGCCTACCTTGAGCGCTGGCTTTCTCTGTGCCAAGCCCAGACCGCGCACTGCAGGCCACCGTGCTCCGTAGAAGATAAGGGTGAGGCCAACCATGGCACATGCTAGGCATCCTCTCCTAAGGAAATTCTTGGTGAAGGAGGGAAAAGTACTAGCACACTCACAGTAATGCTTCCTCCAAAGGACAGAGCTGGAGGACAGCTACCACGGGGTGAGTCATCACCCCATACTATGTTTTCTTCAAACATCAGTTACTGAACCCAAAACGTACAACGTCTTCGTTTAGACCCCAGGGAGCATGGCCTTTATTTTCTGGCACTTGTGAATCACCAAAGGAATGTCAATTACTTATAACAAAACCCCAGGGTCGCTGATGTTTTCTGGGCTTGCTACCTATCTGAGAAGCCATAAAGCAGAACAATGTTATTACCAATTGAAGCTACACATATTAATTAATGAAAATGGAAGATTCATTTTATGGTGGAGAATAGAAACAGCTTGTTCCTCAGAACGGTTGGCCATTTTCCTGTACTGGGAACATTGGTACTTCCAGATGAAGTCAAGCGACGAGGTCTTTCCCACAGGCTGAAAAGCAGTTTGATAGTATTTGTCAAAGTGTTCAATGTACATCCCTTTCACCCAGCTATCTTGATTCTCAGAAATTTGTCATACAGAAATACACAAGTGTATAATGATAGATGTACAATGGTGTGCATTGCAGCAATTATGTAATAGCAAGAATTTGAAACAACTTGTATGTCCATCAGTAGTGATGTGCTTAAATACATTTGGCACACTCATACCGTGTAACACTATGCAGCCATTAAAAAAGAACAAAATATATAAAATACATAAAAAGATACTGATTTCTTATTAAATAAAAAAGAGGGGCTTCAGAACAATATAAATGGGGTGATCCCATTTCTGTACAAGAAATTTCTAGGTAGATAGAAACATAGACATAGACATATAGATAAAGGTCTGGGGAAATACACACCTAATTGTTAATAGTGGTTACCTCTGAAACTACAGTTTAAGAATTGAAGAATTATATGCAATTCGATTTGGTCTGATTTTTTTTTTTCAGTGAGCAAGTATTAGTAATTTTTCAATGAAGAATCAAAAGACCCTTAATAAGTGTTTGTTGACCTATGCATTGCTGCTTGCTTGAGAACTAAATACAGAACAGGGAATAGCTTTTGAGTTGGCCACCCCTAACCCTGGATGCTGAAGGCTTGGGAAAGCCCACGTTGGGCCCACACGTAGTGATTTCCTTCGTGACCTGGTTCTCCCTTATTCTGTGAGGTATTCTTGTAGACATTCGCTTTTCTCAAGGAGATTTAGTTTTATCTTAAGGTCTACCCCATTCTAGCTCTCAGACAAAATTACAAGATTGTAAGGAAACCATCCATTTAAAATTTGTCACCTTACCTGCCAGGACATATCATTTGAACAAGTTAAGTGGCAGCCATTAATCCAATGAGTTAAGTTGGAAATGAAGGTAGTACAGCTGAGAAAATTATTGTATGGATGCATGACTGGCCTTTCTTATTCTCACCATTTTTGAAATATGTAAAATAATGAATTTTACTAGTGTTTATGCTAAAAATCATCAAGAAACCCAAAGTTAACTTTTGGTTAAAACAAAATATAATTACCTCATTAATGCTTTCCAATTCATACATGTGCCATAATATAGCAATTTATGTTCAATGTTTTCAACCTATTGAAAATGTTAAACTTATAGAAAAATGTCGTAGACAAATAGTAGCTCATTTGCTTATAGTTTAGAATGATTTTACCACAGACACCGAAGTTAGATTACCTGGGCCTGAATCCCAGCTCTGTTTATTAGCTACATGACCCAGGCAAGCAGTTTAATACATCTGTTACTCAGTTTCCACATCTGCTAAATGGGCATCGTAATGGTACTTACCTCGTTGAGTTGTTCTGAGAATGAGATAAATGAATGTATGAAAAATGTATGAAAAATGTATGAAAAATTCTAATTATGATGCCTGATCATATACAATGCTGAATAAATTTTAACTATTATTTTTATTATACTTTGTCAAATCTGTCACTTATTCTCTTAACTTTCAATTCTGGTTAGTCTTTATTTGTCTGGTTAGTCATAACAAATCTTTCCATCTTCCTTTAAATAAACTGATTGGCACTGTGGCTGAGCCATCCAATTTTAATTCTCCTCACCCCTGAACTGGTTATAAAATTATTATCAAAATCAAAGAGATATTTTGATCCATTTTAAAATAGCAAAATAAATGAAAATTTTCCATTACATCAGCATTCATAATAATTTCATTTTGATAAAAGATAAGATTTCCAGGTTTAACAAAATGCAACAAATACCCTCAAGATAATATACATTCTATATATTATCATCAAATCCCTAATATGTAAAATAAACAAGATATCTCGACTGAAGCATTTATATAAAAATTTTCCTGTTCTATAATTTGGAATTTGACCCTACCCGAGTCCTTATTTCTTCTTCAATTATAAATCATAATAATAGCTAATCTTTATTACACACAGTTATTTAGTAGCCAAATTCCTAGACTCTTAAGCACTACACACTAAGAAATTTCCTTAAATTATTTGAGAGCTTGAGCTCAAATATGTTTTATCCCATGAAGCTATGAGTTTAGGAATAAACAGAGAAAAAAAAACAAACTTCAGTCTTCTCCAGTTACAACCTCATTAAGTATATCTCCTTTGACCCCTGCCTCCTAGTCATGTTCTGACATTGTTTAATGAGGTAATATCGACACATTCGAAACACATGTAAAAAAATACTTCTGTTGTCTATTTTTAAATTAATTTTCTTCATGGATAGTTTCAAAATTATTGGAAAAGGCCAGTTCCAGCCATTTAGAAGTCTCGGGGAAAAATAAAAACAACAACAACAAAAAACCAAACATCCTGCAGAGGCTACAGAAGCTAAAAATTCAGAAGTCACAAATTCCTCTCCTCCCAATACCACCCCCGTCAACCAGGACACTAGGCAAATCTGTTCTAAAAGGCAAATATTGACTATCGTATCCTCGCGAGTAGAGAAAAACACACTCCTTTACAAACTGCCCGTAAGTGGTATGGACATCCTTGCTCGAAGAAGGTATTTGGGTCCCTTGGACTAAAAAACCTGTGGCCATACAGGACAGTTTAAATCATATTTGTTTCAAAGGCTCCACGAGATGCCCAATTAACATTCTCAATTCCTTCATCAGAGTGAATCTCTTAGAGAGATAAAGATCCAACCAAATGACAAGAATGTCACCTAACTTGAAATGAGCACTTTGTGTAATGTGTTGGTTGACAAAAGACTATGGATTCCCAAATGGCTCTAGCTAGCTTTCTTACCAAGGCCAAACAGATCCATTATTGTTGATAGGGCTGAAGGAGGACTAACTTTTCACTGCAATCCATTCCACAAAGATAAGATGAATTTTGAAATTACCTTGCTCTTTATCCAGGTATTGCAAAAATTATTGTCAATAATTGGAAGTGGCGATGTACTTAACCACTGAGCTATCTGACGTATCAACATCTGTGTGAGAAATTTGCTGCTAATTAGAGTAGTGTATCCTGTAAGAATCCTGGAGAATACAGGCAAAAGTAGATAGGATTGAGAAGCACTGTCCTATTGAATATTTCTTAGCCCCTGGTGTTTATTGTGCAGCCCAATTAAAAATATATACATATTATTTGCCAGTGGGAAAAATGGCAGGGAAACAGAGAGTTAAACAAGCAAATACATCACAGTTCCTTGCCAAGAGGTCTCTATGGAGAGATCCGACATGATACCTCAGCCAAAAGTATAATTTGATATCGACCAGATTCTATTAAACTTTTTGATGTGCTTTAATCCGGTTTAAATAAGTTTTGTTTTCAATAAATTAATTTGGGGCTGTGTTCAAAAATGTTGTATTCAGAGGCAGTGTAAAGATGTTGCTTTCAGGCTTCCCTGGTGGCGCAGTGGTAGAGAGTCCGCCTGCCGATGCAGGGGACGTGGGTTTGTGCCCCAGTCCGGGAAGATCCCACGTACCGCAGAGCGGCTGGGCCCATGAGCCATGGCCGCTGAGCCTGCGCGTCCGGAGCCTGTGCTCTGCGACGGGAGAGGCCACAGCAGTGAGAGGCCCGCGTACCGAAAAAAAAAAAAAAAAAAAAAAGTTGCTTCCTTTTCTCGGGTCATTGACAGAGGCTCACACCTCTTTTCAGGGCTCCCTGGCATCAGACCTTCTCCACACTCACAGCTTACCTCATTCCAGCAGCAAAAATGTGTCCGAATATAAACCAGTTCCAACATTATGTTTTAAATTCATAGTTCATTTACTTATTGATCCCTGACAGAGCTGCAAATTAGCTCTTAGCAGAATGGAAATGATTTGTTTCTAGTTTCCTCATCCATAAAATGAGGATATTGAAGGCTGCCCTTATTCCCAGTAAAGAATGTCATAAGTTTGAATTAGATCGTTCAGTAAAGCTCATTGATCAAAGGTTCTAAGTGATTCTAATGCTGAAATACTTTTGGAGTGAGAGACTAGAATTGGTATCAAAGGGAAACCACGTGCTGTACACATCGTTATAATAGTAAAACGATGTGAAGGGCCCTCCTTGTGACCAGGTCTTTTGAAGGTTATAAATGAAGAGCTCTGAGCCATCAAAGCCATGGGTGTTGTGACCAGACAGGCTCTTCGTGGACGAGGCACACAGCACATCGAGGCAAAGATGCCCAGCAGCCTCCCACTGTTGCCTCACCATCACTCTGAGAGCATACCCTGCTTTGCTGGACAGGCACAGATGACAGGAAATACCCAGATATAGGCTCCTTTACATTGGCCAGACAGGGCAGCTTAGGCAGGGGTAGAGGTGGGAGAAAAACTCTGCTCAGTGGGGTGGAGAGGACTCCAGGCAAAGGTCAGGGTAGAGTTACCGGATAAAATACAGGACGTGAAATATATGGGACATACCAATACCAAAACATTTATTCTTTGTGTTTATCTAAAATTCAAATTAACTGGGCATCCTCTATCTTTATTTGCTAAATCAGGCAACATCAGGTACAGCTGCAGCTCCTGGGAAGAACCTATTCTAGTGGGCAGAACAAGATCTCTCGTCAACACCCTCATGGTCAATGGCTAATAATGGCAGTGCCAGTGAATGGTCCACAAAGGAAGTGAGGGCAGATGTGAGGAAGCTCTGGGAGAGGAAGAATGCTGTTCTTAGAACAGGGGACAAGATCAAGGCTTCAGTAACAAGAGGGAGCTGACAGTGAGTCTTAAAATATTGGGCTAGAAGGGTGGTTCTCAATGTTTCTGCCTCCAAACCATTCCCAGAACCAAAGAACCCTGAGAACCCGGAAGTGCATCAAATTTCCCAGCAAGGAGATACTAGAGTCTGAAAAAATCCATCCCAAAGCTTCTAACAGGCATGACCACATGAATGAGGCTGTCTCCCCAGCTAGCAATGTTTTGAAGATCTGTGTAGTTTATGGAGAACGGATTTGGGGAGAGCAAGATGAAAACAGGAAGACTCGTGCGTGTATCAATGCAGTAGATCAGGTGGGAGATGATTTTGAGTTGGGCTGGGTGGGTGATGGCAGAGGAGATGGAAACAAGTGAAAAGATTAAGGAGGCATTTAGAGGAAGAACAGAGAAGTCTTAGGAAGGGGTTTCCTCCAGCACAAGAAGGAGAGGATTGCACCAAGAATGCCTTCTAGGTTTCTGGCCTGCCGTGAAGGATTCCGTGCTGAGGGAGATTACCTGGGCCAGTGAGATTCTCTCTCCTGAAAGAAGAGTGGGTAGAAGTGGACGGAGCTGGAACGTATGATACACGGCCAATGCTGACCACCATGCTCATCCCAGGGCACAAGGAGGACGAGCAACTGCAAAGAGAGAAATGGAGACCAGAGTTGTGTGACTCTCTAAGAGGCCTAAAGCCTCACGGGTTTGCTTTCTGTTCTCTGAATACATCAAGTGCGTTCCTGTCCGAGTCCCCTGCCCAGATCTGCCTCCCTTGTATCTTTCCAATACCCTCTCAAATGTCACCCACTCAAAGAAAACTTTCCCAGCCGTCCAATCTGCAAGAGCACCCAGTTTCTCATTATCACATCATAATCCTCCTTTATTGTTTTCAAAACACCATCTTCTAAAATTGTCATTCGCTTACATGTGCGTTGTCCACCACCCCGGCTTCTAGGATGCAGGCTTCCAGACCAGAGGGACTTTTCTGGCCCTTTCATGCTGATGCCCCCACCCCTAGAACAGCAGCTGGCATGGTGGGCACTCAGTAAAGGCCTGGTGAAGGGGTTCTGAACCGGATGGTTTCCCAGCTCCAGGTTCTAGCTCGCAGGGAGCCGGCCATAAATTGTTTTCTACCCTTGGATACCGTAAAATAGCCATGTCCTTATAATAACCTTTTCTCTTCCTTGATCTCATTCGAGTGGCTTCTTGACCTTACCAGCAAAAGGCCATACTTGCCGCTGAATTAGATTTCTACACGGAGAAATCTAATTCAGCAGAGGGGCTGGATGAAGACCAGGGAATGCACCAAATAGGTCAACCTCTAATAAAAAGAAAAGCCACAGACATTTTAACAAATGAGAACAGATATACCAAGAGAAGAATAATCCACTAGTAAGACACTAGCCTGTTTCACTGTTGATGAACGTTAGAGAATTCGAAGGTTTTATTCCTTCCATGTGCAATCTCCGGGCTAGGCCAGAGATCCAGAGACAAAGAGGGGCAGCCCAGCCCTGAGGCAAGGCAGCCCGCAGGGCAGATAAGGGTGAGAGTAACCGTAGCACGGGGGGTGAGCCTTCTGTAGCAGTCTGCAGATCAGGCTTCGGGTCTTGATGGCCACCAAGAAGGTAATTTTCCCATTGGCTCTTGAATAAAGGAAGGGGGTCATTCCAGGTAGGGGAAACAACAGCTGCAAGGCGCTAAGATGCTGAGCCAGCGTATCATATTCTGAGACCTTGATTCAATGTGGCCAAAATTCAAGGTATTTATGGGCCAGTGGCAGGAATGATACTGGGACAGTAGCAAAGACCAGATTGTATGGACTTTTGTAAGGAAGAGTCCTTTTCTTTAGTAAAATTAAAACTCAGGATAGTAAAATCTAGCCCTGGAAAAATTCTGTCCTGGTGAACAGGACCTCACAGAGCCTAACTCGCCTCCCTCATGGAATTTCCCACTTCCTGGTGGGAACAGGAAGTTCCCAGGGGACAGCCTCAGGGGACCCTAGTTCTTCCAGCTGAAGAGCTGGGACTTTATTTTCTAGGTGAACACACCCCCCCCCCCCCCCCCCACACACACATCCTTTCTGGAATGCTGTTTGACATTCTCTTTGAGACTGCCTTCAAAAGAGCTGAGCAAATATTAAAGCAGAATGTGATTAATAATGAAGTGTATTGGAAGTTAAGAGGCTGGCTGGTCCCAGGCCAGGTTCCCATGGATGGATATCCAGTGTCGCCAAGACCAGCGCCATTGTCAACATCCTCAATGACAGCTTGCCGGAGAAAGGCAGCGAGCCAGCAATCCTCCAAAGCTGCCTGTTGTGTAGGCCGACGGAGAGTGCAGAATCACAAGGGGCTTCAGTTAACTCATTTAACAGGAAAGACATTCATTAGAACAGTTTGATTTTCATGAAAACAAAACCTGTTGGCTGAGAGGTACTCTGTCCTTTCAGAAACTCACATTATAGAGGAAACCCCCAGTGAACGTTTTTTCTCTGCTTTCTGGCAATGTGCCACATTCTGTCAATTTCATGTTTTTACTTAAATTTCAAACCCACTCTCCTACTCACTTTCATTCTTATAATTCTAGTAAGGACTTTACTATATTTTATCTGAAATATCATAATAGCTTTTGAACTGGTCATGTGACCTTCAGTCTCCCCTCACGTTGTGTCATGTGACTCATTGTTTCTGGCCTCATCTTCCTAAAGCACAGCTTCGAACCGGCCATGCTATGCTCCCGGACACTCTGTTAACCCCCCAATTGCCTACAGAAAGACAACGTTGCCCAACTCTTTTGCTCTCTGCGATCCGGCACTAACTTACTTTTCCCACTGTAATGCCTACTACATTGTCTTCGGGCCACAGCTGAACTAAAACATACTGTCCATCTGTAGTGACAGGTTTATTCAGCTCAGAGTGCCCTTTTCTCCAACTTTCCCCGGGTTCAAATATTACCCACCCTTCAAAAGCTCACTTCAGATGCCCACCCTTCACTGAAGCAATCCTTTTGGTGGGATAGAATCACCCAGTAGCTCCCATGGCACATAACCTTGCATCTCTCTTGTTGAGCTTACTACCTTGCATTTTGTGCTAGGGTGGTATTTGCATATGTCAGGAATAAAAACTCCTGAACCACAAAGCTTGGTGTCTTCTCTTTGAATCCCTCATAGCCCCTAGCATGGCTTCTTTCCCCCTAGCCTGGTGTCTTGCCCTCCATAGGCAGTTTGTTTGTTGAATTAATTAGGTAAGTATTTCATCCCACACAGAACTCCCAGCCTAGGTATAACTTCCATCAGGGTCATTGCTGTGGCATCTTGTTTAGTTGTCAGACAAGAGTGCACATCAACGATTTGTTTTTTCTCTTTCCTGTGGGAAGTGGTGGTTTGTTGTTGGGGGTTTTGAGTGAAGGCAAACTGAAGAGGTGCCCATTTGTAAAACGTGGCCTGGAAATTAACTCATCCCACTGCTCTGAAGGCACAAAAGCCCAGCTTTGGAGTTGCAATCTGAGCTTCCTTCCCTGCGTCCCTAATTACTCACCTGGGCTTCTTTTGTTGGAGGTTTTTTTCCTTCTTGGACTTTTGCCCCGCTTAGCCCTGAACACCCTAGCGCTCCAGACACATTTGTTTCATCAGCTTTTCCTCGGAAAGAATTTTATAGGATCAATTTGCTTAAGCAAACTTTTAATTTGGTTTTGTTTTCTCTTTAGGGACTTTATTTGTAAAACTGGAATGCGTGTGTGCAAAATCAGAGGATTAAAGTGATTGAAATGCCAGGGAGCAGAAAGACAGTTCAGCCTCGGGGGACACTGGGCCAAACAAACGGCATAAGTCCCAGATACTCGTCTTGACTGTTTTCACGTTTGTGGCAACACAATGATCAATTGCATTAAAGTACCTGTGTCTTAGTCCTTTCGGGCTGCTATAACAAAAATACCACATACTGAGTGGCTTCAACAACAAACATGTATTGCTTACAGTTCTGGAAGCTGGAAGGTCCAAGATCAAGGTGCCAGCAGAGTCATCTTGGTGAGGGCCAACTTCCCAGTTCATAGACAGCCATCTGTTTGCTCTAACCTCACATGGCAGAAGGAGAAAGGATCTCTCTGGGGTTTCTTCTATAAGAGCATGAATCCCGTTCGTGAAGGGGCCACCCTCATGACCTCAGCATCTCCCAAAGGCCCCACCTCCTAATACCATCACATTGGGAAGTAGGTTTCAATATAGGAATTTGGGGGGAGCACAAACATTCAGACCATAGCAACTTAGAGCAGGAAGGATGCCTTCAACTACTAGGAAGGAAATAACTGACCCAAAGTAGTACCAATAATTGTGTTTATTTCATAAAACAAGACGTCTAGAGGAAGGCAGTTCTGCAGGAAGGCAATTCTCATGACATCTGCAAAGGATGGGCTCTTGCTGTCTCCTTGCTGTCCTCTCCCGGTAAGTGCCAGTGTCCCCAAATGGCTAGCATGGCTGCAAACGTCACGTCTTCACACAACTACCTCCAATAGGTAGAAATGGGATGTGACAAAAGGCCTTTTTCATCATGTTCCTCCCTTTAATCAGGGAGGAATATTTTTTTCCCAGAATTTCTCAGCAGCCTTAGTTTTGGTGGACTGAATTGGGTCACATGCTCACCCTGGGCCAATCACCATTGAAGAGAAATTCTGAAGCCATGATCGCTGTAGACCAATGACATCATTCGCTGGAGCTGGGCACTTCGTCAGGTAAAAAAAAGAAATACGTTCTGAGAGCAAGAAAAAGGGGACAGGGTTATTGGGCAGGCAGCCCACTGTACCTGCTAAGTGCTGTACACTGCTCTTCGTCTAGTTCAGTATTGAGAAGGTACTTTATGGGCAATAAATCAGTACGGATAAGAGTGAATGAAGGACTTTCCATACAGGTTAATCCAAACCAAATCAAATAATAATAATAGCCCACTGTTATTGTTGTTATTATTATCATCATCATCAAAAAGGATGATGATAAAGGGCTGAATTTAAAGACCAAGGCTGTCTTCTTGATTTAAGCTATAGTTCGTTTCATTGTCCTGGATATGTTTATACGGGGTTACTGAAAACATTTATCTTATGTTTACTTAAATTAAGCCGAAAGGCTATCACTATTTATTCTTTTCACGCTCATTGCTAAATTAAATAGTGGCTGTGTATAATTACTGGGCCCCGGAGGCTTATCCCGACCTGTGGGGAAATTCCTCTCCATCTGTCCATAACTGAGAGCTTTCATTCAAACTGAGTCACCCAACCTTTGTCACTTCCTGCTAGCCTGACTACAGCTGCCATTTATCTTCTATCACTGCTTCTCAGGATGCTTCCTTACAGCCTTCCTTTTATGGTTGTTCTGGCTCACCTCAAATTTATTTCCTTTATTCTTGCAGGGATGGCTCTTCCCTCGTGTCTTGGATTCACAGATCCACTGCCGTGTTCTTCTGACCGTGTTGCAATCTAATGCTGCCCACAGACATAGAAATTCCCCCCAAGGGAAACCTTCACCGTTACAAATCTAATGTAAGACTACAAATATCAGAGTGTTCTTTGAAGCTCAGCTCCATTTTGAGCCGTTCAGGAGACAGCAATGGGAACAAACAGAGCAATTGAACAATTCAAGAAGGCAGATGAAAATGCCAGGGAACAGAAAGGTAGTTCAGGCTCAAAGAAAGCTCAGAAGACCTTGGACCAAATGACTGCCCATATTGTAAAGAGACAGGAGGAGCACGAGAGCTGTCGGAGGTCTGCTATAGAAGGCTGATTTAGGTAAATAAGAGAATGATGCATGAAAGATAGCTAGGAGGAGGAACAGTGACGGGGAATTCGATCATACGCTAATTCTGAAGGCTTTCATTGGTACTCTGACTTTAAGTCACTTACTAGGATGTCAAGGTTTGTCTCTGCTCCCTCATCTTTCTCCATAGCCTGCTGCTAGCCACCCACTTTCTCACTAGATTTAACAGTGAAGCAGAAGTGGAATACCTAATAGTTTCTCCTACAAAAAAGAATACTCTAACTTCAGGCAAGATCTTTCTGCAAATTTAGTTGCCTTGAAATCCTCTGATAATACATATTGAAGAGAAACAGACACTATTTCATGGACATGCTTGCATATTATTTCACTTTACCACTCATAAATCCCAAATCCCCAACCAATTTTATTGCCTGCTCCATCATGTTCTTTTTAATACTCCTCCAACACCATCTATGCATTCTGACCTACCTCTCCTCCCAGATTCAAAAATAATAAAAATAGAGTTTAAGAAAAAACTGTCTTCCTGTGTCCGCCAATGGCTAGGACTTTGTCCTTGCTAAACCTTCTGCGCGTCGGTGACAGGATTCAATGAAGAGTCCCAGATGGGGAACAGTAGATGAGGCATCTGTATCAGCTCCACCCTACGTGTGCTCTTTCTTCCTGTATATTAAATGAGGAGGGGTTTAACCAGGTGATTTCCTCTCTCACAGGCAGCATGACCTATGATTAAGAGCAGAGATTCCTAGTTCTACCCAAAAGACTCTAACTCAGCCTCTTGAAAGCTAAATAACCTTGGGCAGCATCCTTCAATCCCCCCGTGTCTACGGTTAGGTTTCCCTGCCTGTAAAATAGGGAAGATTAAAGTCCCCACCTCATGAGATTGTTGTGAAGATCACAAAAATTAACATATGTGAAGCGCTTAGCAGAGTACCTGACAAAGTTCTAAGGAAGTAGCTGTAGCAGACTACGGATTCTCTTTTTTTCTCTTTAACAGTTTTATTGAGATATAATCCACATACATACAATTCACCCACTTCAAATGTATGATTCAGTATACTTAGAGTTGTGCAATCTCCATGACACTCAATTTTAGAACATTTTTATGACCCCAGAAAGAAACCCCATGCTCTTTAGCTATCATCCTATCCCCTCACATCCCACCCCCCAACCCTAGGCAACCACTAAACTACTTCTGTCTCCATAGATTTGCCTATTCTGCCATCTCATATAAATGGAAGCATACAATACGTTGTCTTTTGTGACTGGCTTCTTTCACTTGGCACACAGTGTTTTCAAGGTCCATCTATGTTGTAACATATATCAGTGCTTCATTCCGTAATATCCCATTGTATGGCTATATCCATGTACCAATTAATGGACATTTGGGTTGTTTCCACATTTTCACTATTATGAGCGATGCTTCTATGAACAATCACGTACAAGTTTTTGTGTGGACATACATTTTCATTTCCCTTGGGTATAAACCAAGGAGTGGAATTGCTAGGTCCTTTTGTAACTCTGTGTTTAATCAGAACCGCCAGACTGTTTTCCACAGTGGCTGCACCATTTTTCACTCCCACCAGCGGTGCATAAGCATTCCAATTTCTTCTCATCTCTACCAACATTTGTTGTTTTCTGACTTTTTGATTCTAGCCATCCTTAATGGGTGGGAAGTAGTATTTCATTGTGGTCTTGATTTGCATTTCTCTAATAACTAATGTTGTTGACATCTTTGTATGTGCTTATTGGCCATTTGCAAGCCTTGGATTTTTATAAAATACCTCTCGCTCATGCTTCAGGAAACATATCACCAGAGATATTCTGAGAGCAGATCCAGGTCCTAGGTTCCCAAGAGAGTTTGAGAAGATCCAGTTCATACAATTTGACCCTTGCCAGGTGAGGACACTAGCCATGTGTTTAATGTTATGCCAATCAAGGGAAACTGAAAGAATAAGATAGCTCATCTTGAGTTCAATATGCCTTCTACTTAGCTTACATTTCTACCCAGGCCTCTTTCGTATCTATGAAAACTCTTTTATTCCAGTATCTTCCAAAGACCCCACTTACCATAATTTGGGTTTTCTCAAATTCTGTTGCCTTGATGTCATTTTGATGTGTGTAAGCCTTCCCACTGTAAAGTCTTCAAAGATATGGAACATTTATATCTTTCACGATGCACATGGAAGTAATCTGTACATACTAACTGAGAAGGTCAAAGTCTTCCCACATCTCAAGAAGGGGCCTCCTTAAACTAGCCAAAGCAGTTTAAACCAGATTTACAAACTTGGACAAGTTAATTTACCTCCACTCCTGCATTGGTCAAATGAAATTCACAATCTCTAATTTATAGAGCCCTTATGAGTAGTAAATGAGAAGTTGTATATATAGTACTAGACAAATAATAAGCATGGAATAAAAGGCATATACCTACCAATCGGTTTATGCTGACTTTCAATTATTCTGCCTAAAATCATCTGCATGTTGACTCTCCAACCTCCTGGGGCCAGCAGTGCACATCAGGACTCAGATAGGCGCTGCCTAAGAATACAATTTGCTGAGAGGTTGGGAAATTAGAAAGAGGGACTCCAGACCCGCAGAGACCAAATGGACGAGGCTGAATTGTCAGAGCACCTCCAATTTGTAAGGCTTGATTTGAATGAGTCAAGGCAGGAGGCAGAGGCACTGGGCAATCCAGGGAAGCCCTCAACCACGTGCCCTCCCTGCATGGCCTCGGCCCTCCCTGTTCAGCCTTGATCCTCCTTATTTGGCCATGACCGCTGCTTCGATGCTGCTGGGGTTCTTCTCCGAAGCCTCAGAAGAAGAATCAAAGCAGAACAGAGTTCTCCAGCTCTGAAGAGAAGAACTGCATCTCAGACAACTAAATGAAACATCCATCAGAGAGGTAATCTGTCATCTTCCACGTTCTTTCCTTTACCAGGGTTTTACAACCCAGGGGTCTGATAGAAGGGGCTAGAAGGCCCAGCAGTCTAGTCACTTGCTGCCATCTATGGGTAGGACATTAAAAGTGACTTAAGGGGAAATGAAAATTTCTCATATCCATTACTGCACATTCGAATGAAATTCTATGGAAAGTACCAAAGATTTTTTTGCTTATTTGTTGATTTTTCTCTTATGCAGAAACAAAAGAAGGAAGATTTAAGATATCTACCAACTCTACAACAAATATCACCAAGTCTTCCTGAGAACAGTGATTCACAGGTTATGCTATCGGTTTGAAAAATAAATTGATTCTGATTTCTCTAGCCCACCACAGCCTTTAACAGAGAGCAAGCTGAAAAGCAGAGATCAAATTAGGTTAAGGGATTTTTTAATAACAAAATGTCATTGTTCTGATGGAAAATAAGCTCATCAAAACCTATTAGAGCAAAAGTCCATTTGTCATGGTTACCATGGAATTAGGCTCTTCACAATTATTGTGTGTGTGTGTGTGTGTGTGTGTGTGTGTGCGTGTTTTTCCAGCATCATGATTTAATTAAGGGAGCATATTCATTGTAGAGAATATATTGATGATTGTAAATGTGACTCCTCATCACAGCCTTAGAATTGTTGAAACACCAAAGCACAAAGATGTCAATTATATATCCAAACTACAGGTACAAAACAAGTACACGTATTTTCCATGCTCCAAAATTGAGTACACACTGTACTGTCATAGGGAAGGGGTTTACCAATGAAGACCTGACAATAAAGTACTCGAAATACCAAAAGTACCAAAATAAAATGTAAAATAGGAGTTTATAAAAACATGTTTGACAATAGCAGAGAGGACCCTTTTCATTTCTGAGCAAAAATCCATTTCATTATACATACTCTCTCCTAAAATGAATAAACCGGTCACTTGAGAATGCTCTATTTTCTCTATTATACTACAACATTCTCCATGTCTTTTGAAAAAAAATATTGTGCAGGAACTATGGGATAAGCATGCATGTGGGTGGAACAGCACGATTGCACTGGTTCTTGCAACTCACTTCTAGATAAGGAGAAAGTGTTATTCATTAGTATGGCCCAGTCTTAGCCAATATTCAGTTTGGAAAGACACTAGGTTAAGATCAGAATGATCTGAAATTCCAAGTTCTAGAATGGTTGATTTTATATGCCATCATATTAGTCAGGCTTCTTTTTTTTAAAAAATTTTTATTGGAGTATAGTTCATCTACAATGTTGTATTAGTTTCTACTGTACAGCAAAGTGAATTCGTCACACATACACATATATCCACTCTTCTTTACATTCCCCTCCCATACAGGTCATTATAGAGTACTGAGAAGAACTCCCCGAGCGACACAGGAGGTCCCTATTAGTTATCTACCCTTACATATAGTAGTATGTATATGTCAATCCCACTCTCCCAACCCATCCGCCTGACACACAATTATTTTAAAATAGTACTTTCACTCCACAGCTAAAAACTTATGCATACAGAAACAGAAGAATGGGCTTTAACGTGAAAAGCTCACTTGTGACCCAAAATATTTATACCAGCTTTTCAAATAAGTATAAAACATTTACCAGTTCTGCCTCCAAAGACATCCTTGAAAAGGACAGGAAATGTAACCTCTGATTCACCAAAAACAGAAACAAAAAAAGTTTTGGCTTGTCTGGTCTGCTGATTTTAGGCAAATTAAAAAGTCTAGGGTAGGTGACTAGAACAAGAAAATGGGAAATGGCGACTTTAATTGGGTGATGGAGGAAGACACGCTGCGCACACAATTCCTGAAGCATCCACCATATTACTGGTTGATGTGCCATCTCCTAAGTAGATATGAGAAATTTGAAAGCAGAAGTAGTATTTTATACATGTATCCTCCGAAGGTATTCCAAATGCCTAAAGTTTAGACCATAAATATTTTTAGATACCTAGCCAACAAAAATTTATTTTGCAACTTCTATGTACCAGTCACTGTTCTAGGTCTTATTCTAGGCACCGTTACAGGTAAAAGGAAGGACAAAGGAAGGGAGGGAGGGAGGGAGGGAGGAAAGAAGGAAGGCAGGAAGGAAGGAGGGATGGAGGGAGGGAGGGATTTTAGTGTGTGTTGAAAATATGAGTGCTAACTTTAGCAACGCAGGCATGAGACAAGGCAGGAGAAATGGTGTCTTGTTGGATGGATGAGTGCAGATGAGGTCGTTTGTTCTAGCTAGTAAGTTTGCTGTGGTTTAGCCTACATTACCAAGAAGATGTAATGCATAAAGGCTCAACTTTGGTGGGGTATGTTGACTAACTTCAAGTAGATTCGTTGATTACTTGCAGCTGAGGAAGGCAACAGCCCCACCTTTAGGGGAAAAAGAAAATAGATTATCTCTTTTGTTTGCAACTCTATCCCTGGCACTAAGTTCTTGGCACATACAGCTCAATAAATATCTATGAATAAATATTAATATCATACCCTCCTCCTAGAGGCCTTATCTGGCATACTAGTGAAAATGAGGGCTTCAGAGAGATGGAATGATCCTCCCAAGGTCGTTTAACAAGAAACTTTGAATTCCCACTGGTATCCAAATGCTCGATTTCTGAGATCCCAAGGTTAGTCGTTCGACCAGACCATGTTATGCTGCTCAGATCTCAGATTCTAGTCTTACTGACACTGGCAAATAAATACACACAGCCTCTTCACCTGCCTTTGCCACAGAGCCTGACTCTGCCCTCCTGTCTGAGGCTATCCGACAGCTTCCATGATCATCACTGAATTACATAAGCATCCAAATGAGATTGTACTTCCATCTGTTAAGGGCCATCAGAGCCCCTGTGCAATGAATTTCAATTTAAGGAGCTTTATGTCCCATCTGGAGCAAGAGGATTCATTCCTCTATGACAGAAAAAGATCACTGTGATTTTAACCTGGTTTTCATGGCAATGACTCAATTCAAGTTTTAAAATTTAAATGACATTTAAATATTGTATGTTTCAGCACACAGAGAGAGAATGATCTTGCCAACAATTATTTTCAAAGTCACATTTTCACAGCAGTAAATGCTCATTAAAAATAAACCATAGAGTCAAGAACTCTCATGGCAGCTTTGTTTGCCAGAGGAGAAAACTTGAAGCTAAATCAAAAGTCTATCAAAGGAGCAGAGTTACAGAAACTGTGTTATGTTCCTACCATGAAGCTATGAAAAAGAATGAAGTAGATCTACACGTGCCAATGTGACACGATTTTTAACGTCTACCAATAAATGAAAAAAGAAAGATGCAGAACGCTGTGTGTGTTTCTAATACTAATGATAACAGCAGTAAATGTCAGCATGTGCATATCACAAAATCTGGAAGAATGTACAACAAACTATAGACAGTAATTACTCTAGGAAATGACATTATGGGGTAATTTCATTTTCAACCGTATGTATCTCTGCATCATGTAGATTTTTACAAGCATCACATATTACTTCTGTAATTTTTTAATGCTTCTGTCTCATTTTAAATATAAATAGGTATAATAAATTTAAAATTAATAAACCAGAAGTTTTAAATGACAGTTTATATCTAAATAGAGCGTGATCCTTCTAGAGAGTTACTGTGTGTCACAAGCATTGCTCATATTCTTTAGTCCAGTAATCTTTAATACAGAAAACCTTTACCCAGAAAGCTGTTTATTACAATTCTGTTGTAATGGCAGAAAGTTGGAAATGACCCAAGTGGTTACCAGAAAGAACGGTTAAATAAACGGCCATTCTCAATAAAAGATTACGCAGCCTCTCCATAAGAAGCGTCAAGAAGACTATAAAATAACATGAAATGCTTACGTTATAATATCAAGGGTAAATGGCAAGATATAAAATTATATTTTCAAATGTGTGCAGTCAGATCCTTCCATGGAAAATGGAACAGAAAGAAACTTACCAGAGCTGAGAACCATGTTATTTTGATGGGGGCGTTCTTGTTTAGTTCTCTTCCTTACACATTTTCATAGTTTCCAATTTTCTAATTACCACTTGCTACATGTATAATGGAAAATAATGCCATCAGTGCCGTTGATGGGATATTATAGACAGCAGCATTCTTATTACTGGCCTGGTATAGAAATTTACTCACATGTTTTCTTTTACTCGATCCTCAGGTTCATTCGAAGGGAAAGCGAGTTCTATGCTCTGGAGCAAACCACCAACCTCTTCACTCCATAGCTGTGAAATTAGACCATGTCATCGGACTAAATGAGAAACTGAATAATTTATGAAAGATGAAATTCCCGCAAAAGAAAGTCTGTTATTCTAATGATTAAGCTTAGCATCACAAGCGATCAACCAGTGATTCCTGGAAGGATTGACAGTCCAATGTCAGGACAGTTGAGCTCCAGTCACAATTCGGACACTTAGTGAATACTCTTCCTGCCAGTTAGCTAATGGCTACATTTTTCTTCAACATTTTTGCTTGTAAAATAACTGTGTTGAACTAGAATCTGAATTTTAGACATAGAATTTTCCTAAAATGAAGGGAATAGGAAGTACCTAATGTGTGCCAGGAACATGATAGATATCACCTTTATTTGACATATAAAGAAATGAATATATAAAGAGGGTACGAAAGTTGACCAGGGTAGTGACTGATCGAGGATTCAGTCCCAGGCCGTCTGACTCCTTCTCTTTAAGATTTTGTAGGTCTTCTCCTGTTGACCCTACATTGACATGTTGACATGACATGACGTGACTGAATATCCCACCCCCGTTCATGTGAAGAGGGAAACACTTCTCCCAAAATATGCAGCCCTAACGAGCGTGGCCACCCTGAAGTGTGCTTATCATTCTCGGAAGAAGGTGAAACTCAGCACCCCCTTTTCTCAAGATGTTGTTCATACCTGGACAGCACTTAGGAGAATGGGATAGGAGGTCAGACGTGAAGGTCATGAGGTGGCTAGATTTCCCAACTTGCACCCTGCCTGGAAGTTGACTTTCAGTAGCATAAACACCAGGAAGAAAACAAATGAGATGTTGCTGTTAATATTTTTTATTATCAGGGGAATGTATGTGTGATTTCCTTATAGCATATGCCTAAAATATAATAAATATAAACATTTCAGTCCTAAAAGCATAACCCAAAATGCAATTTAAAAGAATTCCTCATATCACCAGCCATTTAACTGGTGGAAATGTTCAGACAAGTGGAAAGGTACTTTTTTTTTCCCTCTGTCCAGTATCCATGCTGTAACAGATGCTGTTGGTTGTATAGTTCCAAAGGATCCCCTGCCTGTTTGTCCTTCACCTACTATAAACTAGAGAGGATGAAAACCTCAGAAACTTGTTTTGCCAACATACCTTGAAGGCAGGGTAGCTAAAAACCCAGTTCTGGCCAAAGGTTTGTGACAGAAATCTCCTTGGGGGAACAGGGACTATAGGAAATATATTTTAACTCCCTAAAAAGAAAAAGAAAGACTGTCATTCTGCCCTCACCTCTTCCACTTGTTTCCTATCTTCAAATGTAATCACAGTATCTGGAGCTGTTATGTCACCTGGCAACCATGAAGCAGCACAGCTTAGCATGAAAAAGTAACACGCTTAGGCTAGAGCAAAATGACAGTAGGAAGTGTCCTTGAAGACACTGTTGAGCTGCTGCACCAAACATGGAAATGCCTATCCCAACTTCTTGTTTAGTGCTATAATTACATGCTTTCTAGCTTGAACTACTATTTGTTGGTATCAATATTATATTACTTGCAGCCAAAAGTATTTTTAACCATATGTGCCCCAAAGGGAGCTTTCACTATCAAAGGAGCAATTCTGAATCTCTGTAAATGATAAAAGGAGTCATGAAAGGTACTTAAATCTTTTGGACTTGAAAATATCAAATGTAAATAATTAACTTTGTTACACTGCCAGCTATAAGCCAGGCACTGTGCTAGACCCTTCGGGGATGTTACCTAACCTACAACTTCCTTCATATACTGACACTGAAGAGCCTCTGATTCAAAGAGCTACAAAAGCTCAGTAAGAGGCCCAACAATGACGGAAAGAAGCTCAAGAAAAATTCGTGTCCAGGCAGAGTGAGACATTAGATGCCCATATTAACAGGAAATTGTAGAACCTCTTTGGGTGTCCTGTGTTCCACCCCCCTTGACTCAGCTCTGATTTTGGTCACACCTGCAGTAGGCAGTTCCTACTAGTTTAGACTCACACCTAAGGAGCCCACTCCGAGCCTTCACCTCCTGTCTCCATGACCTGCCTCAAGTATTTCTTTGAACTCTAAGGAGCCCACTTGGACCTCATGAAGACAGGGCCTGGACACACAGGGCAATTAACACTCCTAGGGTGATCCCCAACCCATGGAGGTTGACAGAGCTGGTGGTGGATGATGCCCCAAGTGTTAACCTGTGGAGAGATAATTCTGGGAGGTACCCTACTCAGGGGCAAGTGGAATTGAACCCCCATCACCTGGATAACTCACCCATATATCAGCTTTCCCTCTTTCCGGGTCTACTTCTCTCCACTTCTTCCTTTCTTTTTCCTGGAATCACCCTTCCTTCAAGTATTTGATTCAGGCTTATCTCTCAAGAAGTATTCAAACTATGATGGTAATTTTTTTCAAAACGTGTATGTTTCATATCAACTTTTTCTTCTCCTTCTTCCCCTCCTCCTTCTTTTCCTTCTTCTTCTTCTTCATAGTGTTAGCTTTTCAAAATGAATCGATATCAAAATGGTCAGGCTGGAAGATTTGTCAAAATATTATGGACTCATATTGAAACGTCTTCTTTGTAAGATGTTGGGTTTGTTTGTTTGTGCCTGTGTGTCTTAAGCCACACAACTCTAGTTATTTTCTGCAGTGTGGTATCACTGTGAGCTGAAAGAGTACATACAATTCCCACTTTGCTCAGTGGTTCTGCATCAGCCTAGGGGTGTGTAAAGTAGATCCCTCAATAAGGTGTGTACGAGTGTGTGTGTAGATACTACTACTGTAGGTCCAGTACTAGGACAAGTTTCTTAAGGTAGCTCTAAGTTTTAGCAGAAGTCATAAAAATGGGCAAATACTATTTGCATTGAAAGAGTACTTAGATATCATCTTATGCCTTTTTTTTGGCCACACTGAGTGCGGCTCGCAGGATCTTTGTTCCCCGACCAGGGTTTGAGCCCCTGTCCCCTGCAGTGGAAGCACAGAGTCTTAACCACTGGACCACCAGGGAATTCCCTTATCCCATTTTATAAGTGCGGAAGCTCAGGCCCAGAGAGGTTAAGCAACATGTTCAAGGCATCTTGTGGGAATAACGGAAAACTGGGATCAAAACTCATTGATTCTGAACCCAAGTCCAGGGATCCTTCATTTATACCCCATAATAAAATATTTCAAACATAATAAAGTAGCCCATTATTTAAATGACAATGATAATAATAATAGTACTTATGGATGCTTACTCTGCTTTAAATGCTTTATCTACACAATTCATTTTGTTTGCATGGCCTTGAGATAAACATTGTTATCATCCCCATGTTGCAGATAGGGAAACTGAGGCACAGAGGGATAGGATAACCTACCCAGAGTCACAAGACTAGGAAGTGATAGAACCAGGCCTTAAACTCAGGGAGTCTATCTCTAGAACTTAGAGTTTTAAACCTTATGCTCAAGTGAAAATTCATCCCCAAATTCCTCAGTTTTATAAATGTATATCTTTTCATATAAAATCAAAGTCATTGTTTTGGGGAGAACAGAAAAAAGGGTTTTAAAGTGACATTATCTTTTCTAGTTTCAGAGGGAGCTATGGCACTGATGTAGCTTTCTTGGGAAAAGGCCAGAGCTGAACTGCCACCACAGATGGCACCTTCTCCAACCACCAGTGCCGTGACGGCAATACTGGCCACAGTCAAATCTTCCATCTGGAAAAAGGGCTGGTGCCCTTTCTTCCTTCTCCTTCCCACAGACTCCACTGTTCCTGAAGTTCACTGGAAGAGATGAGGTCTTTGTTTTAGATGCTGAATTAATCCTATATCCTAATTAACATGCCAATTTACCTAGTGCATTAGACAGCTTGGGCTGCCAAAACAAAATGCCATGCATGGCAATTAAACAACAGACATTTCCTCACAGCTCTGGAGGCTGGGAAGTATAAGATCAAAGTGCCAGCCTATTTGGTTCCTGATGAATACTCTCTTCCTGGCTTACAGATGGCCACCTTCTCACTGTGTCTTCACATATCAGGGAGGGAGCTCTGATGCCTCTTCCTCTTCTTACAAGGGCACTAATCCCATCATGGGGGCCCCACCCTCATGACCTCATCTAAACCTAATTACCTCCCCCCAAACCCCATTCCCTAATACCATCACATTGGGTTTAGGGATTCAAAATAAGAATTTGGGGGGAGGGGACACAGATATTTGTCCTATAAAATTCTTGCCTTATTCAAGCAGAAAATTAATTTAATGAAGAGTCTTAGGTAGGTTACAAAATTTGAGGGAGTATCAGAGTCAGGCTTGGAGGGTGCACAGCCAGGAACAATGCCCAAACCATGCTACGGTACTACACCAGCAAAGACCCTGCAGATCACATTTGTCCTGTGCATTAGATGCCAAAGCTGCTGCCACTATTGCCCCTGTACTAGATGTCTCAACCACCATTATTACCAGAAAAATGGTGCTTGCACCTCCCATTGCTCACTTCCCAATCAAAGTCCCACTCTGACACATGTGTCTGATGGGTAGAGATTCAGTTGCATATCTAATTGCAAGAGATGTAGGGAAAGTGGCTTCTCTCTTGTAGGGGCAAGTAGGGTCACTGTGCAGACATGCAGGCTGCGCACTGCACAAGGTCCTAGTTATGTGAGTGGCTCTCCTCAGAGCTGTACAGTTAGTGTATTATTCAGGGTATGCTGACACTTATCCCAAGATCCCCCAAGTCCCAGAGGCTTATCATATTAGAGGTGTTGTTTCCCACTCATATCACAGACCAATCATACATTCAGCAGGCAGTCTTCCATGAGGCAATTCAAGAAGCCTGCTCCTTCCATCCAGTGGGTTTCACAGTCATGCGTGCAGGGCAAAGACCTACTGTCATCCTGTACTATTACACTGGAGAAGCCTTAGGCAGAAAATAAAAGACACAGAGTTTATGCTCAGGGTGAGATGCTGTCAGCAAGAAATGAGCCCAAGCCCACAGAAAACTATCCGTTTCAGCCATTACTGAAACCAGAGTTGAAGCTAAGAGGACGCGAAGCAGTACCCGAAAGGCACCGGATACATTAGCTTCTACAACGTTGCTCACCTTCAAAGGACCGTGATTAAGCCTAGCTCTAAATCCATGGTCCCTTGAGTTTTATTGAACAGTCTGATACACTCAGGGTTGAGACATAAAAGGAAAATGGCAGAAGTCCCCCCAGTGTTCTCATCAATCTTAAACCAATCACAAGCCTCCATCCAATTCTCCCTGCGTATTGAATGCTGCAAATTCACTCAATTCAGCCATCCTGTCATTTCATGTCCTTGTTATAGAAAGTTCTTCCATGCAGTTCCCCAGAATTGTTCTTTGCAAGTAGGAACCACTCACTGGCTCAGTCACCCTGAGTGGGTATACGTGCCAAGCCCTGACATCCCCAGGACAAATCCCTACACGTATAAAAGCCACATCCTGTATGTCTTTTAGCCCTGATAAACTTCTTCTTTTCCACTTCGATCTGCACAAAATCTGCACATTAAACTCCCATTTCCTAGATTTCCTTTAAAGGAAATAATGCAAGGGAAAATGAAAACAAAAAAAAAAAAAAAGAAGAAGAAGAAAAAGAGGAAGACAGGAAAGCCTATTCTTCGACCTTCAGAATATCTCCTCCTCCTTTTTACCTCTGGACTCATCCCCAGAGCTGCTTTCCTGAATGACTCATATGGTCGGGCTGGATCAGAGCCCACAGGATGTTCTCACCCATCTACCCAGGAGTCTTCCAGGAGTTTGGACTGGCGTGCCCCTTTCCTTAACCACCAGGTCCCTTCCTAGCTGCTCCCTGCAGGGTGGGCCTACAAGCGGTACTTCTGCAAACCCGCTGCCCCCAAAGTGCCTGGCAGGGCTCCTGGTAGCGTTGTTCCTATTGGGTGCACCCGAGCCACGCAGATGTCTACACTAAGCATTCTTACTGAAGCCCCTCAACTTGTCCCTTTAAAGAATTTGGTGAGGGCTTCCCTGGTGGCGCAGTGGTTGAGAGTCCGCCTGCCGATGCAGGGGACACGGGTTCGTGCCCCGGTCCGGGAGGATCCCACATGCCGCGGAGTGGCTGGGCCCGTGAGCCATGGCCGCTGAGCCTGCGCGTCCGGAGCCTGTGCTCCCCAACGGGAGAGGCCGCAACAATGAGAGGCCCGCGTACCGCAAAAAAAAAAAAAAAAAAGAATTTGGTGAAAGGGAGGCTAAAATGTCCTTTGTGGCTTCTTAGGGAGTAAGTGAAAATAACCTCCTGAGTAAAGCTCATAATGCCAACTCAGGGCACTCCTGCAGGCTGTGGCTGGTCTTCCCTAACCCTCCCTCACATCACCTAGTCTTCCACGTTTCCTCAATATCCACACGCTCAGGGCCGCCATGCACGTGTGTTTAGGTTGTGTACTTCGTGAGATCACCACACAGCATTGGCTTCAGACAGCTGTATTCTTCTGATTTTTGTGTATGTGTGTTTTTATGATACCTTTTTTCTTCCAAATGTGGGCATTTTTGTACATTCAGTATAAAATTTTTCCAGAAAATGGAAGTGAAGTGTCTTGTTCTAACAGGGTAAATATAAATGATACCACTTTAACTTATTAAAGAGGAGAAATGACCTTGTTGATCTATCAATAACTGAAGTAACCTGAGTTTCTGCATGAGCTGTTCCTTTCATGAATGATGGACTAATCAGTTATTATATTAAAATTAATAACCAATCCTCTCTTGATATTAGTATACCGGTTACATTTGGTATTTTATATTGAGTTCATATCATTTGTCATTTTATCATATCAGAATGATATTGCTGAGTTCACAATTTATATCCACAATCGTTGTATAACAACTAATAGTTATTTAACATTTATAATTCACAAACATAACTATTGTATGGAAATAAACTAGAATCTACTAATTGTTTTGTAGCAATTGTTTAGTTATGAAATTTGTCCTCAGTACAAAAATTTAACTGTTATTAAAATTTAGCAGCTTGTTATGATATATTACTTTTAAATGTTATAAATTCTAACTTAAGATGCTAAGCTATTAAATTATTTCTCTTGACTGGAGGATATAGCTCCTCAAAATCAAATTTTATTTAAAACCTACTTAATGTCTACTATGTCAAAAGACAGGTTGTCATATTTAAGGCCTTTTCTATACAAAATAAAATACTAAAGCAAGCAAGCATTGGAATGGGCATAAAGAATTTAATTGTTCCACAAACACCTCAAACTCAACTAGTCCAAAGTCAAACCCATCATCTTTCCTAAAAAATTCCCTCGCTCCTCTCCAGTATCCCCCATCTCATCATGAGCCACCCGGTTGTCTGAGACAGAAACATGGGGTCATCCTCGGTTTCTCATTAACACACAGATCCAATCAGTTATCAAGTCCTATTGATTTTACTTCCTCAGCATCTCCCAGACCACCAGATGCCCTCCAAAAACCACACTGGCTTAGTCATTGTTTCTCCCTGAACCTTTCAATTACCGTCTAATTCTTCTGCCTCTGATCTCATCTGCCTTCCTGCAGTCATCCTGCACATTGCCTGTGAAAGCCAATTTAAAGGCATTCCCCTACTTGAAGTCCCTCGGTAAATTTCTTCATTTGGCAAACAGGGCTTCCTTGAGCCTGCCTCTGCCTAGCTCTCTAGTCCTATTCTCTTTAGGCCCCAACATAGACCCTAAGCTCCAGTCCTAACAAACTCCCAGGGTACTTTGAGTCTTCCGAGTGGTCTTTCTACTCCAGGTCTTTGCACATGTTTTCTCTACCCATAATGCTTTGCCACCTCCTTGTTCACCTTCTCAAGTCTTTGTCACCTTTCATAACATAGCTCCAGTGTCACCTCCTCTGGGCAGCTTTCCCTAATTCTCCAATCTGAGCCAAACACTCCCTTCTGTGTTTCCCCCGTAGCATACTGTGCATCTCTCTATGGATGGAATACCACATGGTGTGAGAAGTAGGTGTTCCTCCAGCCTTGAGGGCAATGGCTGTGCCAATATTATTCAACTGTGTAGTTGCAGCTACACAGCAGCCATTTGATAAGTGTTATGAAAGAAAAAAGAAGAGTCTCTCTTTCTCTCCCAAGGGCTTGGCTGGAAGTAAAATGCTTCCGCATGTGCCCACATCCTGCTGCTCTCGTTTTCCTAGGTTCCTGAGGTGGGGGAAAGGATGCCACCTCCATAGAAGCTGACCGCCACAGAAGCCCTCCAAATTATACTAGCTCCCTGTACAGATGATAGAGGTTGGAGCAACATTCATTCCCTACTTTTGCCTTGCTTTGTTTTTCTATGAAGGCAGAGAAGGTAAATACTTGACTTCCCTGGGAAGGGCATCCCTTCCTGAAATAAAAGGCAAACCCTTAGTATGAAAAAGCTTTTAACCCTTCATCTTTTGCTTTTCTTCAGGCCTGGAATGTGGTTGTGAGGTCTAGTGGCACAGCAGTCATCCTGTAACCACGAATCCAACAAGCCTGAGAGTGAAACCTCACCCTGAGCAGGGCAGAGTAGGAAGGAGTCTGGGTCCTTCATGACATTGAAGAACAGTATCAACCCCAAATTGCCAATCTCCAATTGGATTCTGTAAGTTAAATAAACTCTTAATCGTTGGGAGCTACCATAGGTCAAATTTTCTGTTATCTACAACCAAAAGCATTTCTAAAAGATACACTACATTACGGAGGTATAAATCTCTTATTACCTCAGATTCCTTGGATTCTTATACAATATTAATAAACAAAATAAGTGCTATTTATTGATCACATACTATAGACCATGCACAATAGTAACTTTTGACCGTTCATTTTAATCCTACCTAAGAGGTAGATGGTATTATTATGACAGAATTCTCTTTAAGAATGGGATAATTCAGTGTGAGAACAAGAAAGAAATTCACCTTAGGTCACACAGTAAATGTCAGAGTGGGCACCCATGATCTTAACCACTATGCTATTCTGCAAATAGATCTTAATTTTTGGAATAATAGCTGTTAGATCATAATTGTTGGAAGATAGACAACATTCCAGGACAAAAGTCTGTCTGTTACCTGAGAATTGTTAATACAACAGAGCTTGGCTCGTAATGAGACTTACACCACCTGTCTCTCCATAAATAAAACTAGCGTAACCTAATGAATTGCGATTACTGTAAAGATCTCATGGAAATTTGCAGAGTTTAACCTTCTAGAAAAACCCAGAAGGGGTCCATCTGGTTTTGAAATGCAAAGTTGCCTGGGCAGAGTCTATATGGAAAATGTTTCAAAATACTCTACACGATAAAGTCTCAAGAAAGTCTGAAGTTGTCAGGCAGGGCTATGAGGAAGGGAAATGGACTCCAGAAGAAAGAAGGTAGGGGTGGCAGGGTGGTGCACAGTGCGGGCAGAGCTTGCTGATGGAGGGAGAAACTCCCTCTCACGAGGGTGACGGGAAAACGTACCGGGAGAGCGTTATCATTTGAGGTCATTTTCTGCTTTTGCTGTAGTTATCCTCTGAAACTTCACAAACATCTGTTAGTCAAAAAAGCCTCATATTAGCACTGTTGTGGAGAAGGAATGAAAAGGGGTGGGGGAGTAATGACCAACAGCAAAATGAATACCATTCCCAAGAATGATGAGATGACAAGTTCCAGCAGTGAGCCCCCCTGCTCTGTGGATTCATTCTGGGTTTGTCCCAAATTCAGTACACTCTGGGAAGAAGCAGAAAGAGGAACTAGATGCTGTCAGTAGATAGGATGGAGGGTGTGATACAATAAGAAATACATACCTTTGGTCTTTGTCCCCAATTCCTGGCACATAAAGCCCTTGGGATATCCAAAGTGATGAGTGCCTTTTGTGGGCTGAGCTGACTGGTGGCTGGGGGCCCCTGGATAGCTTCAGGATGGGAGCTGGTCTCCAGAAAGACCAAGGCATGGAAGGGGAGAGGGGCTAGAGGTTGAGACAATCACCAATGGCCCATGAAATTAATCAATCATGCCTAAGTAATGAAAGCTCCATAAAACCCCCGAAATAACAGAATCCAGACGGCATCTGGGTTGGTGAAGAGAGCCATTTATTTAGGCAGAAGTACAGCCATCCCTTGGTATCCACAGGGGATTGGTTCTGGGACTTTGTGGATACCAAAATCCATGGATGGTCAAGTCTCTTATATAAAAGAGCAGTACAAACAGGTACAATCTGAGATTTGTAATTGGTACCTGAAGTGGGGACCGTCTTGTGGGACTGAGCTCTTAAATACGTGTAGTCTGACACTAACTCCCAGAGTCGTTGACCTGAATTATAAGACACCTAGTTGGTGCCTGGAGAGTTGGAGAAAGTCGGTGTGGAAAAACTCCCCACACATCTGATGTCAGAAGTGTGAGTAAATATGGCTCAGAGAGGGTAACACCTTTTATTGAATGGTACAGAAATAGTTGACACTGGAAAATAGAGCACTTGAAGTCACTTGGTTTTCACTGGTTTATTAAAAATTGGATGATGGGGACTTCCCTGTCGGTCCAGTGGTTAAGACTCCGAGCTCTCAATGCAGAGGGCATGGGCTCAATCCCTGGTCAGGGAACTAAGATCTCATATGCCGCAAGGCGTGGCACAAAATATAAATAAATAAAATAAAAAATAAATAGATAAATAAAATCAATATAAATAATAAAAATACAAATAAATAAATAAGTTGGATGAAATACAGACCAGCACTGCCTCATAAAAGCATAGTCACAAATGCAAACCACACATGTAATTTAAAGGTTTCTTTTAATATGCATGTTTAAAAAAGATAAAAAGAAATACATGGAGTTAATATTAATAAAGTATTTCATTTAACCTAATATATCCAAAATTATCATTTCAATGTGTAACCAATGTCTAAAAATGCAGGCGATATTTTGTATTCTTTTTTTTTTGGCAGTAAATCTTTGAAGCTCATTTTGTTTTTTAATTAATTTATTTTATTTTTGGTTGCATTGGGGTTTTCGTTGCTGCGCGCGGGCTTTCTCTAGTTGCGACGAGCCGGGGAGACTCTTCATTGCAGTGCGTGGGCTTCTCATTGCGGTGGCTTCTCTTGTTGCAGAGCACGGGCTCTAGGTGCATGGGTTTCAGTAGTTGTGGCATGCGGGCTCAATAGTTGTGGCTCGAGGGCTCTAGTGCTCAGGCTCAGTAGTTGTGGCATACGGGCTTAGTTGCTCTGCAGCATGTGGGATCTTCCCAGACCAGGGGTCGAACCCGTGTCCCCTGCATTGGTAGGCAGATTCTTAACCACTGTGCCACCAGGGAAGTCCCTCATTTTGTATTTTACACTTACAGCTCTTCTCAGTTTGGACCAGCCGCATTTGAAATGCTCAGTAGCACTGAAGCTTCTCTGGTCAAGGTTTTTTAAAAAAAACTGTTTAATAATTTTTCATGGCAAGTTGCATAAAATATAGTACTATACACTTTAATATCTCCCTTTTTTGCAACTTCTTCTGTATTATAAAAGGAATACATGTTCATTTGTAGAAAAGTTGAAAAATAAAGGAAAGTACAAAGAAAAATAAATAAATCCATCTATAAACCCCCCTGCAAAGTATGTGTTAAATATTTTAATACATGCTTCTAGAATAACATATATATTACTCTCTATATATAATAATATATAGTATATATATATTCTACATGATAGTAACACATACTATTATTATATTAATAATACATTGATTATATATAATGCTATGTTTATTATTATTGATTATATGTAATCAATAACACATTGCTTTCTTTTTCACTTTTGAATAGTTGTATACCCAAACTGAGCTAATCTTTTCCTGCACATTTAAAAAAAAATCAATACAGTTTTCAGCAGATAGCATTATCAATCTTTCAGTCTCCAAGTTTAAATATATAAACTTTGAATATTTTCAATCCTTAGTTATCTTGTCTCTTCTGTCACCATAGATTTGTGGCAGTTTTTTCCCCTCAAATGTTTTACTTTTTGCCCTTCATACTCAGTTTCAACCTAATTCATTTCTCACCAACATTACCATAAGAGTTACCTCTTTGCTCTCCCTGACTCCAATCTCCTCCATTTCAATCCATGTTGACAACTGATGCAAGACTAATCTTCCAAAAATGCTATTTTCCAGCTACCGGGGGAAGGCAAGTAAAATGAGGGCTTGAATAGGCAGGTTTGACTCTAACAGAAACATACACTTGAGGAAATTTTTCCTTCTAATGGAAATAGAATTACTCCTCCATTATCTCTTCCTCAACATCCAACCCACTGTGATGAAGCAAAGTCTATAGCAAGATACTTAATAAAACCTCAAAAAGATTTTAGAGTCCAATCTCTCCGAGAAAGGCCGGAGGCAATTACATCTGAGCTCTCTCCCATCAATGTTACAGCATTAGGCTATGGAAAAGTGGATAGAGCACGAGAACCACGCCCTCATGCTGAAGTTCAGACAGTGAGACAAACAGGTCTCACATCAAAATGAGAAAAGATTTGTGATGAGTTCATCCACATCGAAGCAAATTGAAGGTCTGGATAGAGTTGCCTACCTTAAGTATTAAGAAGGTGAAAACACACTATGTGTTATGAAAATATATTTTTTAAAGGATTAGGAAACAAACAAGATTAGAAATAAAGACACAGAACCCAGTATCAAAGAAAATATAACTCAAGAAGAGAATTATCTATAATGCCTTTGCTATAAAACAACTCAATAAAAATATGAATTCTATAAAACACGAGGGCTTCCCTGGTGGCGCAGTGGTTAAGAATCCACCTGCAGGGGACACGGGTTTGAGCCCTGGTCCGTGAAGATCCCACATGCCGCAGAGCAACTAAGCCCGTGCGCCACAACTACTGAGCCTGCACTCTAGAGCCCCGAGTCACAAGTACTGAAGCCCGTGCGCCTAGAGCCTGTGCTCCGCAACAAGAGAAGCCACCGCAGTGAGAAGCCCGTGCACCGCAGAGCAGCTTCCGCTCGCCGCAACCAGAGAAAGCCCATGCACAGCAACGAAGATCCAACGCAGCCAAAAATTAATTAATTAATTAATTTTTTAAAACCCCACGAACTCAAAGACAAGATGAAACACAAAGCAATGACATGAAAAGAGAGATCTGTAATTCTACACAAACAAAATAAAGACAGAAAGAATACCTGTTTCCTTTCTTTTCTTTTTTTTTTTTTTGAAGTATAGCTGAATAAATCCTGTTTCTTATATACACCCTTACACACAAGCAAAAGAGATCCCTGCCCGGGACCCTGATCTTTAGAGTGCTGGTGATCTCACAAATGTTCCAAGCATCCAGGAAAATAAACTTTAAAGAACACACAGGCACCTCCAGTGCTCTGTTCTGGCACCGTGAAATCCATAGCCTTAAACTCTGCTTCATAAGTAATACTTCTCAGGCCCCAAGGAAACATTTCTTCAAATGCATTAAAGAATGTCAAATGCCATGAAGGTTCGTGTGCCTCTGCCAGCCTCAGAGCTGGCCACTGGTTGAGAATATGAGCAGGATTTGAGCTGATGTGTTTAGGAAAAATAAAGGACCAATTAATTAGCATATCAAATAGTCTCAGATATCATGAATCCATTAGATTCTTGTCTAACAAAATACTGCTTCCCAGTAGGCCAAGCTTCCATTTTGTCATTTCTCTTTGTATCTAATTCATTGGTTTGGGAGATACTAAAAAGTCAGGGGATTAATATGAAAGGAAAATCAAAATGGAGTCAATATTGCTAAAAGAGCTCCCTAAAATGGAGCCAGGAGGCCACTGAGGACGTGTGACCTATGCACATCTCAGCCTGGATGGAATCCGGTCTTTTGACCATTTATTGTCCTAACAAAGGCGTCCAGAACATCTGCTAGAAACTCGGGATACTCATGGACCCGTCCCCTAAAGTAACTTCTGACAGCCATCCCTTAAGGACAAATATTTCCTTTCCTGTATTAGAGTACAGTCTCATGGATTTTGCCTTTAGAAGCCCCTGACTCTTTCTCTTCCTTGGAACACTCTTTTGGTTTTACCCAAATCTGTGTCTCCCAAATTGCAATTTTTAAGACCATAAATAAACTCTTTTTTTATTTGCAGCCTTCTGCAGGTTTTCTTGGTTGACATTACATGGTGTCAGATGTAGGCCTTCTGTGTTTTTTTCTTTTTCTTTTTTGGTTGACATTATTCACAGCTGTTGCACATGGCATCCAAAGAACATTCTGCAGTATTAAACAATTATATATTATTCTTAAGTGTGTACATACATACACTCAAGACATGACATATGTGAAGCATGGTTCTAATTCTTTACATTGGTAACTATGTGGACATGAAAAACTAAAACTGCAAATAGTTTTTCAATACAAGATTTACTATGATTATATTAAAATTTGTAAATATTAAATTAAAATGTCAACTTTAATTTTGATTTTTGTTAATTGTAATTATTTTTGTCTTTGTTTTGTTGGGTTTTTGGGGGGTTTTTTTTTTGCGGTACGCGGGCCTCTCACTGTTGTGGCCTCTCCCGTTGCGGAGCACAGGCTCCAGACGTGCAGGCTCAGCGGCCATGGCTCACGGGCCTAGCCGTTCCGCGGCATGTGGGATCTTCGCGGACCGGGGCACGAACCCGTGTCCGCTGCATCAGCAGGCGGACTCTCAATCACTGCGCCACCAGGGAATCCCTATTTTTGTCTTTTAAAGAGAACTTTCTATATTTTAGAAGAAAATAAAAATCATCAAAGCAATTTGTTTTAAAATTTTTTACATTTACCTTATGTTTTTGATGTAAATCATTCAACTTTTGTTCAATTTGAGTACATTTTACGTTTTAATCCTTTAGATCTTTCCTATCCTAAGAAAACAAACTATGTGAAAATCTTCATTATACTGAGATAATTAGTGATTTTGCTGAAATCAATTTCATAGAGTAGACAAAAATAGATGATCTAGGAGAGTCTTTATTTCAGTACTCATCTAAGCATTGATGGCCAAAGAACAGAACACTCAAATGTGCCCAATGATAATTGCATTCATCATCTTTAATATCTTGCCAAGTTTCAGTCATGTAAAAACCATACAAAACCATGAAAAATCATGATTTTTACACATATTTTCTATTTTTCCAGTTTGAAAGTATCTTTGTCAAGTGTAAGGGAAGAAAAACAGTTTTCCCTCTTCCCATCTTAGATTCATTGGCTGGGGCCCCATATATTAGGCTGATTAAAAAAGATAGATTTACAAGAGAGAAACAAACAGAAGCTTATTAACATGTACAAAGCGCATTCACCGGGGAGTACTCAGAGAGGAGTAACACAGAGGAGTGGTTAGAACTTGGGCTCACATAGTATCTTAGCAAAGAACAATAATTTTGTAGAGAAATGGCAACACAAAGGAAAAGGACTTTGAGTTCCTAAGGCAGCAAATTGTGGGAAGGCAAATACATGGGGAATAATGGTAGATAAGGGCTAGTCTGAGTGAGTTTACTATATAGATTCCTCTGATTCTGTCTCTGGGCTGGTAAGGGTTCTCTCTGGTGATTACCTTCTGTCCTTCCTAGTAGAGAGAGGAGAGGGGACAACTTTACAAATTTACGTCCTGCTTTTAGGCCAACAGGGGAAGAGTAGAGAGATTTTCTTGTATCTACTTTTTCTCAATTGCCTTCAGCTCAAAATAATCTTCATGCCAAAGTGGTATATTTGGGGGTGGCATAGTCTGTTACTCTTCACAAGGAAGAAGGATAGAACATATTTTATTTAACAGTATTTTAGCTTGATTTTCTCTGGTATAGATCATTTACATTGCATATAATTATTACTGTGTTTGGATTTAGGTCTACCATTTTACTATTTGCTTTCAACTTGTTCCCTCTGTTTTTGGATCTTCCATTTTTTCCTTTCCTGTCTCCTTTTGGGTTATTTGAACATTTTTTATTATTACATTTTATCTATTGTGTGTTTGGACTATATCTCTTTGGATAATATGTTTATTGATTACTCTAGGGATTACAATGTACATATTTAACTTTTCTAAACCTATTTAGAATCAGTATTTTAGCACTTCAGGTGCAATATAGGAACCTCACTACCATAGAGGTCTCTTTATCCCTGCCCCTTTACTTTGTAGTTATGTTATATTTGTCACCTTTCTGCCACCTCCTGGTAAGTACACACTGGGCAGGCCCAGAGCTTCCAGCGGCAGCTCTGCCATCCTTCCTCTCCTTTCTCCTGGTGACCTCAGAGTCTGTGAGGCCCACCTAGAGACCTCACAGCTGGTGGATGTCAGAGGGTCTGCTCTGTGAACTCAACTCTGCTCATGGCAGGTCCCCAGGTCCAGACGTGGGGAGACAGTAGGAGGGCCCCACTTTGGCCCCATGTCCAAGCATATTCTCCAGTCCAACTTTGTCAGAAAGTCCTGAGCCCTGGGGGTTGTTTGGCCCCTGCCTGAAGTCTTAATTTGTTGATACTTCTTTTTCATGTGGGCTTTAGATTTCTATATCTAGTATTAGTCAGGATAAGAGGCAGAAACCTTTCTCTAGTTATTCTAAACAAAAGCAGTTTATTGGTTATATAAATAAAAACGTCGATTTCAGGCTGAGCTAGAGCCAGGAGCATTTCTTGTCGTCTTTCAGATCTGCTTTCTCCATAATAGCTTCAGTCTCAGGCCATGTAGTAGCCCCAACGGCTCAAGGTTCAAAATCTGTATCACAATAAAATGTGACCTTCTTTTTCCAATAACTCCTAGAAAAATCCTAGAATTGAAGCTCATCAACTCTGACTGGGTGACATGCTCACGCCTGGGGCCTGGAGGAAGACTGGCCCGCCCAAACCACATGGGCTAAGAGCGGGGAAGAATGGCTCCCCATGGAAAACTGGAGTGCTGGAACCAAAGGAAAGAAGGTGTCTGATCACCCTCCATATTTGGTCGGGTTCCTCATCCCCTACCATCCTCTGTGCGATGTCCGATCACACTGGCCCCTCTTCAGCAAGAGTCCTGTTAGCTGGTTTAGCCAAAATCCCCCTTACTCCCGATGTTTCCTCTTAGTAATTTCCCATCCACTGCTCCCCACACTGCTCCTTGGCTATAAATTCCCACCTGCCCCAGCTGATTTCCAAGTTGACCCCATTCTCTCTCCCTGCCACTACAACATTCCAGCACAGTGGTCCCCGTACCTAATGAGACAGTCCACCTCCCTTAAATAAAGCCTTCCTTACTGGGCTTTAAAAAGTGTAGTTGAGGGCTTCCCTGGTGGTGCAGTGGTTGAGAATCTGCCTGCTAATGCAGGGGACATGGGTTCAAGCCCTGGTCTGGGAGGATCCCACATGCCACAGAGCAACTAGGCCCATGAGCCACAACCACTGAGCCTGCACGTCTGGAGCCTGTGCTGTGCAAAAAGAGAGACCGTGATAGTTAGAGGCCCGCGCACTGTGATGAAGAGTGGCCCTCGCTTGCCACAACTAGAGAAAGCCCTCGCACAGAAACGAAGACCCAACACAGCAAAAATAAATTAATTAATTAATAAACTCCTACCCCCAACATCTTCTTAAAAAAACAAACAAACAAAACACAAAAAAAGTGTAGTTGACTAATTTTTTCTTTAACAAAGGATAAATTACATATGTCCACACAAAGACTTATGCAAAAATGCTCGTAATGGCCTTATTCATAACACCCAAAAACTGGAAACAAAATAAATGCTGTCAATAGGAGAGTGGATGACCAAACTGTGGCACAGTTATACAACGGAATACTACTCAACAACAGAAAGGAACTAATTACTGATAAAACAACATAGATGAATCTCCCAGCTATTACATTGAAGACAGACACAAGACAGAAGGAAGTCAGATGAAAGGCAATGCTTATTGTATGATCCCATTTATATGAAGTTCAAGAACAGACCAAATTAGGCAATTCCCTGGTGGGCCAGTGATTAGGACTCCATGCCCTCACTGCCGAGGGCCGGGGTTCAATCCCTGGTCGAGGAAGGAAGATCCCACAAGCCATGCAGCGTGGCAAAACAAACATGTTCTATATCTTGTTTGGGTGGTGGTTACATGAGGTATATAATTGTTAAAAATCATCAAATCGAAGTAAGATCTGTGGATGTTTATTACATGCAAATTATACCTCAACCTCAAAAAATTACAAAGGGCTTTCATTAAATAAAGTTTGTGCCACTGTTTATTTAACCAGTCCTCTAACGTTGGACATTTGTTTTTTTCCATTTTTTCACAATCATAAACTATGATACAATGAATATCTTTGTGCATATATTAGGTTGATCCAAATGAAATTACCAATCTTCAACATTTCGACCTATAAAAATGGCAAGTTCCTATGGTCCAATCTAGTAGATTTTTAATATTTTGGACTATTCTCTTAGGTTAAATTTTCAGAGTTGGGTGACTTGAGCAAAATTTACAACCATAAAACACTTTTGTACATATTGCTAAATTGCTTTCCCTACCAGTTCTACAAATGTATAATTCCTACTAACCTTTTATGAAAGTGTCTACTTGCACCTTAATATTTTTAATTCTTTATATGTTGATAGCCATTTCCACAGCCATATGCCCTCTCTTCTCTCTTACCAGCACTTTGTAGCTCTCTTATGGCTCATAACACATTCTTCTTCCCTCATGTATTGTACACATATGGGTGGGTAAGAAAACCACTCCTAGAGGACAAGGACAATCTCATTTTTCTTTGTATCTTCTAGGCTGGTGCCTTGTGCATTTCATTCCTTCATTCAAGAAACAGTACAGAGTTCACACAACGGACCAGTAGCTGAGACAGGTGCAGTAGGCATTCAAAAAGCTCACTGAACTGAACGCCGCTAGTCTCAGATATCTTTTTATACCAGTAGGTCTCATTTAAAACTCAAGCCCCTACGTTTGAAATTCCAAGATTGAGATTTTTTAATCCTATGATACACTAATCCGGAAACAAGTTCTGAAAGTTTAGATTTAAATGTGTGGACTATATAAGCGCTGTTCCCTCGGCCCTGTTAATAATTCCTTAAAATGCACCCCAGAGATAACACGTTGGGGGACTTCGGACGGGGAAAGTCTGGAAAACCCAGGGCAGCCCGGTGGTGCACGGACTTTTCATGGGCTTCTGAAGGGCGCCAGGGTGACTATGTCTTTATAAGGACATCCGTGTATGTCCTTATAAATATGCAAATCGTGGCAGCGCCGAGCTCATTCCAGTTCCGAGAGGGTCCACACCCACCTCCTGGTCTTCCCAGTCGCCTACACCGAGCGGGCCGGGTGCTCGCTCTGGACCAGACTCGCCTCTTCCGGGGTGCCTGCTCCGCGGGATGAGCTCTGCACCGCCCCGGGCGCCCGCCGCCCAGCCCCTCCCCCAGCGCGCACTGGAAGCCCAGCCCCGCCCCCGGCGCGAGCCCGGAGCCCCGCCTAGCCGCTCAGCTCCGTCCCCGGAGAATGCCCGGAGCCCCGCCCATCCGGCAGGAAAGCGCAGGCTCGGCGCTACCGCCCACGCTCGCTCCTGCCGTCGGTGTCTGGCTGGGGCCGCGCGTGACCGGCATGAGCGCGTTCGCGGGCCAGTGACTGCGTCAGGGATGGACTGCGGCTCCGTCACGAACGAGAGGCCGAAGCGCCGCCGGCGGCTTCTGCTCTCCCTGGTCGCCGGCCGCGGTGGAGGCCCCGGAGGCCGCGGCGTCCCCACGCGCCACCTCCTGCCCGGGCTCCTCGGCGGTCTGGGGACGCTGCGCCCCCGCGCCCCGGCGGCCCGCGGCGGCGCGTCACGTGCCTCCCCGCTGCTCCTCCTCTTGCTGCTGCCCTCCCCGCGCCTGGCTGCTGCCTCCCCGCGCCGGCCGCTGGCGGACTGGGAGCGCTCGCGCGCCGGGCCCTCGGCTGCCCCGGCGGGGCGCGGCGGCGCGAGGAGGTGCCAGCCGGGCCTGGCCCCGGGCGTCACCTGTGCGGCGGGCGCGCTCCACCTGTGCCTCGGCCAGGTGGCCGCCCTCGCTTCCTCCAGGAGAGGTGAGGACCGGGGCGGCGGGAGCTGGGCGGGTCAGCCGAGGTCGCCGGGCTCCTCCGGGCATGGTGGTGAAGGTCTGTCTGGTCCCGCCCTCTGGGCCACGCAAACCTGGGCTTCCTCGGGTGAAAAGACCCGAATTATTCGGAAGGCGGGCACCAGGTGTCTGGCGCAAAGCGTGATGGGCTGCGGCTTGGTGGGGTGGGCCGGTGCGTGCGGGCACAGCGCACGCGCGTTTGTAGAGCCGTTTTGTCAGGTGCACAGCGTTTGGGGGCTCGGGTGAAGGGGTGTGCAGGAAGCTGGCAAGTTGAGGCTCGAAGCTCTGGGAGACGAAGGGATTGTTTCACAATTTAATTGCAAACTCTCGTGGGTTCATTACTCTGCCTGGCACTTTTCTGGGAACTCGGGATGGTTATCAGTCAACAAACTCTTTTCGTTCTTGGCGCTTAATTGTAGCAGAGGAGATTAATATATATACATATATAATAATATCTGATAAGTGTTGTCGGAAAAAATAGAGGGGGTAAAGGTTAGGAGGTGGAGTGGGCCTTCAGTTGCTAATTTAAATGGAGTCCTCGGAATAAGTTTGCTTCATTGAGAAGTTGGCATTTCATTAAATACTTTAAGGAGGTGAGAGCAGTCACGGCCTGCATGAGTTTAGACTCAGTTTACTAGATTACAAATTGCCGATTAAAAAATCATCCGGGAGAATCCTTATTAATTAGCAAACTTGGCAAAAATCTAACTTTGGATAGTCTATGCATATCCATCAGTGGCTCTCAGTAACTACACTGATGGCTATTTAAGAAAACGTTTTTCTCAACAGACATGCTCGGTAAATTCTAAAATTTAAGAATACCTTTGGCGGGGCTTCCCTGGTGGCGCAGTGGTTGAGAGTCCGCCTGCCGATGCAGGGGACGCGGGTTCGTGCCCCGGTCCGGGAGGATCCCACATGCCGCGGAGCGGCTGGGCCCGTGAGCCATGGCCGCTGAGCCTGCGCGTCCGGAGCCTGTGCTCCGCAACGGGAGAGGCCACAGCAGTGAGAGGCCCGCGTACCGGAAAAAAAAAATACCTTTGGCTGGGGGAGAAACTGGTTGGTAGTGCAAAGAGTGAAAGCAGCTTTATGTCCAGAGGCTGGGAAATGAGTGGTGAACTCTGTCAGTGTCCTGCAGTACCTGTGAGTCTTTATTTCTGTACTTTGCCTTTTGTTGCTCTTTTTTTGACAAACTGGTAATTTGTGATTTGGTTTCCTCTCATAATTCCATCAGCTAATGAGAATTTTGATCCTTTGTCTTCAGGCTAGTGGTCTGTTTGGTGTCCAGGGTTCTCAGTAGAGCTACTTACACTTAAGGATGTTTATGAATAGGAAATTTGTGCTCAGTTTCCTCCCCTGTCCAGGGCTAGCTTTGGGCTCAAATAGTGTGTGTGTTTTCACATCCTTTTGATATGCTGATGGCCCCCCCAAAAGGAGAATTACATATTACACTTTAACATAGCTCTCTTTACTTGTTTCCCGGTTATTAGTGGGAATTCATAGTTCTTGGGCCTCGTTTTGTTGTCACAATAAAGGAGGAAAAGTGAGTCAGAGGTGTTCCCAGCGCCAGAGTACTGCTGTGTCCCCAGGCGCTGCCCTATGATAGAGGCAAGACGGAATTCACCCTCCATCAGCCAGAGTTGAGGGCCAAGTGACGAGTGACTAGGCCCTTTCTCCTCTTTTCAGCCCACAATATATCTTGGAAATAAGCTTGCTTGCAGTTTTGTTTTAAATCACATGAATGATTATTGTTATTAGAAAAAAGGAATTTGGGACTAGAATAATCCCGTCACTTTTCACAAGCCAGTTCTAGACCCAGATGTTCTCAAGCTCCCTGACCCACGGGACAGTCCAGCACGGTTCTGAAGTGGGCAGGGTGGCTTGTGAAGGGATTAATATATATACATATATATTAATATATATGTATATATATTATACATTGCACCTGTAAGAGGTACAATCATCCATTCATTCATCTCTCTACCATCCAGCTCGGGCTGTTCTGTGTCAGGGTCTCTTCTCATGGAGGCCCAGGGCTGGAGATAAAGGATGGAAAAAGAGGTGCCAGATTTAAGTGAGCGCCCTTAACGTGAAAAGGGAAGACCATAGGTGAGGAGCAGAAAGGGGTTCATCTCAAACTCTCTTTCTAGATAGTCTCTAGATTTGGATCTTAGAATTCTTGCAGTTGAATTTTCTTTTAAGTTATTTCTGGCCTGCAGTATACCAGGCCCTCTCCTAGTGACACAAAAATAACTGGCCGCTCTGGGGCAGCTTGGACTAATATACAGACATGGGAATAAACGTAAGTGCCGTGGTAGAGCTATCTGTACCGGGCTGAGAACACAGATAAGGAAGCAATAAAGGTTGCTCCCTGACCTGGGAGGAGGTAGCAGAAAGAACCTTACAGGGTAGCATAGTGCCCTGCCCGGAACATAATGGATGCTTAGCACGTTGTCACATTGGATGAGGAAGGGTAAAAAGGATGCTTAAAATTTACCAGTTGAGAAAGGGGAGCAAGCCAACCTTAAGGATGGAGTACCAAGGTCTGCACGTGCAGTAAACAGAATAGTTTAGGTGGCTAGAACAAAAGCTGAAACGGTAAGTGGCTAAATTAGGACAGGCTTTGTATGCCTTGCCAAGGGCCTTACACTATAGGCTAGTGCTTCTTTGAATCTAAACACCATCCGGCCCACCTTTTTTTTTAACCATTAAACACACACATGCATACATGAATTGTTGTATTTTATATTTTGTCAGTCTGCAAACTGTGTTTGGTACAGAGTGATTCCTGGCTCTTTGGTACTTAACCTTGGTGCAGACTGTGACCACAGCCACCCCACTCCTTCCACGTTGCTAGTAATTTGGGAACCACTGCTGTCATCTTACAGAAAAGCAGCAGGTCTGTAGGGTCCTGTCCATGTCACATTTTTTGCTTACTTGGAATTTCCTTTGAGTGTTTACCGGTTGAGAATAAGAGTTGATTAGCTGAAGTATTTTTCTGGTCATTTAGGACAGGTACTGAGAAAACCTTTGAACTTTGAGTTAGTAGATGACTATTCTGTCTTCTCCCACTCTTCTACAACACCTGGCATCATGGAAAAGTAAGAACAAGTATGAAGCCAGATTTTTATATAGCTATGTTTATTACATTTAAATGAAAGATTTTTTTATTTTATATCGTCCATCTCTCATTTTCTGTCAAAATGCCTTTTTTAGTGTGATTGTAAGGAGGTATTATGTTTAAATGTCCTTTCTTGACAAAATTACAAGTTCGCATTGCAATTGTTCTGTTTTTTTAAAGCTGTTTTTTGTGGTTTGTGGAACACAAAAGCCAGGAAACCATTACTATCTACCTCCTTCAAATGAGCACCTTGAAACAGGTTTACAAAACAGGTTGGATCTGTGGCTAAACGCACAGAAATCCATAGCAAAGGTAATATATAAATTGTTAGAACACATCTCTCCAAAGGTAGGCTTTTGCAAAGACAAGGAAAGAAAACTACAGACCAATATCTTTATGAAAACACTAGCAAACCAAATCCAGCAATATGTAAAAAGGAGTATATACCATGACCAAGTGGGATTCTGTCTCAGGAATAGCAGGTTCACTTAACATCTGAAAAATCTATTCATGTAGTACGCCACATCCACAGCATACAGGAGAGAAACTACATGATCATCACAAAAGACAAAGAATTTGACAGAATTCCATACCTCTTCGTGTTAAAGAACACTTGACAAGTTTGGAACAGAAGGGACCCGCCTCACCTTATAAAGGGCATCTGAAATACCCACAGCTACCATCATACTTAATGGTGAAAGAAGGAGTGTTTTCCCTCCAAAGTCCGGAGCAAGGATGTCTGTTGTCACCATTCCGTTCAACACTCTACCAGAAGTTCTAGCCGGGGCAGTTAGGCAAGAAAATGAAAAGGCATCCAGATTGTAAAAGAAGTAAATTATCACTGTTCACAGATGACATGACCTGGTACATAGAAAACTCTAAGGAATTCACTAAAAAAACTATTAAAGCTTATAAACAAATTTAGCAAGATTGCAGGATACAAGATCAATATACAAATTGTACAAAAACAAAAGTCAGTTGTATTTCTACGTACTAGCAACGAAAAATCTAAAAAACAATTCCCTTTACAGTAGCATCAAAAGGAATAAGATACTTAAATTTCACCCAAAAAAAGCACAAAAGTTATACTCTGAAATATATATAACATTATTAAAGAAATTAAAGACCTAAATAAATGGAGAGACATCCCAAGTTCATGGTTGGAAGAATTTAGTATTGTTAAGATGGCAGTACTCCCCCAAACTGACCTACAAATTCAACGCAATCTCTATCAAAGTTTCAAGTGGCTTCTTTGCAGAAATTGATAAACTGATCCTGAAATTCACATGGAAATGCAGGGGACTCAGAATAGCCAAAACAATCTTGAAAAAGAACAAAGTTGGAGGACTCACTTCCTGATATCAAAACTTACTACAGAGTTACAAGTAATCAAGAACATGTGGCACTGGCAGAAGGGCAGACATATAAATCAATGGCATAGAATGGAGAATCCACAGATAGATCCTCCCACTTATAGTCAGTTGATTTTTTGATGAGAGTCACAAGACAATTTAAGGGAGAAAATAGTGTGGGACAACCGGACCTCCACATGCAAAAGGATGAAGTTGAACCCCCATCTCACACCATATACAGAAATCAACTCAAAAGGATCAAAGACCTAAATGTGAGACCTAAAACTGCAAAACTCTTAGGAGAAAACAGTTGTAAATCTCTGTGTGCCCAGATCAGCCAGTGGTTTCTTAGATATGACACCAAAAGCATAAGGAACAAAAGAAAAAGATAAATTGGACTTAATTAAAAAGTTTTGTGCTTCAAAAGGCACCATCAGGAAAGTAAAAGCCAACCCACAGAACGGGAATATTTGCAAATCACACATATGATAAGGAACATGTATCTAAAATGTATAAAGAATGCTCTTAATTCAGTAATAAAAAGATAACCCAAATTTTTTAAATGGGCAAAGGGTCTGAATGGATATTTCTCCAAAGAAGATATACAAATGGCCAATAAGTGCATGAAAAGATGTACGTCATTAACCATCAGGGAAATGCAAATCAAAACTACAATGAGATACCACTTTACACCCAATGGGATAATTGTAATAAAAAAGACAGATAATAACAATATTGAGGATGGGGAGAAATTGGAACCCTCATACAGTTAGTCCTTCAACTGATGACGAGGTAAAAAAAAATTGGCGTATCTATACAATGAAATATTATTTGGCAATAAAAGGAAATATGCCGACATACTACACTGGTGGGTGAACCTTGAAAATATCACTGTATGTAAAAGAAACCAGTCACAAAATATCATATCCTAATGATTCTATTCAAATGAAATGTCCAGAGTAGGCAAATTCATAGAGACAGAAAATAAGTGATTGCTGGGGGGAAGTAGGAAGATGAGGGGGTGATAGCTAGAGCATAGCTAGAGGGTATAGGGTTTCTTTGGGGATGATGAAAATGTTCTGAAGTTTATTGTGGAATGGTTGCACAGCACTGTAAATATACTGAAAACAACTGGAGTATACATTTGAAATGGGTGAAGCATATGTATCTAAGTTATGTCTCAATAAAGCTGTTGTAAAAAACCAGATAGACTTTTGAGGTATGCCCTGTTTTTTCATGGTGCTGAGTTGCTTTTGTTTACCATCAAACATCCACCTGTTTACCATCCACCTGTTTTGAACTGTATTGTCCTTTCCATTCTAGAGCTTAGCGTCTGTGCTGGGAGCCTGCATCTGGAGAGCAAAAGGAGAGATTTCACCTCTTCTCGGAGTAGGAAGCTCTACTTTGACACCCATGCCTTTGTGTGTTTACTCGAAGAAAATGGTAATCCTCTCTCATTTGGTTACTCAGTGCCACAGAAAAACACTATAAATTAGGACTTCCCTTATGATCTTATCGAATTTCTCATATTTCTCTTTGACTTTTAAGTCTGTAGGTAATCTTTTGGTCAGTCTCCATTTTTTAAGTCCTTGTTTTTTGTTTAAGGACATTTTTGCTTCATCCATACAATTGAGACTTTTCTCCCACATACTCTCTTTGTCCAAGTGAAGCGTATGTTTATAATATTACTCTGGAAGTATGGTATTATAGGTGAAAAATTAGACATAAGCCAGCAAAACTCAGGAATGATTCCTACGACAGCTGTCTAAGCACCAAAGTGATAGTTTTATTCCTGTGCATCCTGTGTGCTTTAAAATTTTTATGAAATTAAAATGTTGCTGAGCAACAATTATTGATAATTCCAACCTGTGATTTTTTAAAAATATTCAGACTTTTTCTCTTACTGCTGTTGAGTTAACTAATGTAAAAGATTGCTGTGACATGTATGAGTTATTGAAAGTGCACTTAATATATAGGTAGCATTCTCATATTTAATCTTATCTAGACAAATATACAATTTAATACACATTATAATTCTCGCTACTGTGACACATATATTCTCAAAATCAGAATCTCAGATATCATAGCTTATGTCTGAAATAAATCTGTGTTTTGACTTTATTGTATAGTTATTCATCCTGTTGTGTGTGTTCATATCTGAAAAGCTGCCCTGTGTAGACGTGCTTTACATGCCCAGGACACTGTGTTGGGGTGGATCTTTCTGTGCTTATGTGGGACGGTTAGCAGCTCTGGATTCGAGCTCTGCCACGTTCCAGCTGCTTGGTCTCACAGTCCTTTCTGCCTTCTCAGTTCCCATTTCTCCCTTGGTAAGAATTCCAAAGAGCCCTTTGAGTGTTAAGTAATGTACTTGAATGCACTTTGGGAAAACTGTCACATGCCCTGTGATAATTTTTACAGCTTTTCTTCTCAAACTTGAAACAGCCTTTTTCACCAAGACTGCTTTCAGCTCAGAATTTAAAAAAGAAAAGTAAAAGTGAGAAGAGGGGCATCTAAAATTATCTTGTTAAGCAGAAGTCTTTCTACTTTTCTTTTTCTTTCGTTCTGTTTCTTTTTCTTTTTGATGGACCTGTGTTCTTGTATTCAAAGTAACCAACTGTAAAAAGACATCTTAGAGATAATAGGGGCATCTCAACATACACTAGATGTTTGATGATATTAAAGGAACATCATTAATTTAGTTACGCGTAACTATGGCCAGGTAGCTGCAGTGGTCCCGAATCCTGTTTCCCAGTGCGAGGTGGTATTTGTTTCCCCTCCCTGCTTTCAAAATCCATTTATTTATTTATTTTTGACAAATTAGAAATAGCAGATGTTGAATGTTTAAAATATGATGTCTCGATGCAGGTACTGCCTGCTTGTCTTGATTTTCAAACCCTGGCCCATGAATATTTGCATATTTCAAGACCAGTGATGTGAAGACGCCACTGGATGTAGGGTGCGAAGGTGCTCACATGAATGCTGGGTGTCTGCGATGGCTGGGCTAGGATAAGGCCAGGAAGGACCCCTCAAGGAATGCTCCATCCTTTATCCCTTTTTCTCTCCAGAGTTATATCTCTTGATTCACAAAACTTTCTCTGTGTCTGTAATCTCACTAGCCCTGATTCTGTCCCATTCTCTCATTCCTACAAAAAGTTAATTTGCATATGGCAACCCAGGAGGTTTTCAGGCTTCTCCTTTTTCTTATCCTTTCTCCTCCTATAGGTGGTTCTAAATTATAAGGCTTTAAAGTTTCTTTTCTTATCAGCGTAAGTTCTCTTTGGTCTCCCTCTTTCTTTTCTTCATAATTCCCAAGCCTAATTATGTTTAACTATGAACTCTTATTAATAAGTTTTAAATTTTTCAAAAGACATGTTCAGTTTTTAAAAATTAGGAAGACAGAAAAGAAACAAGAAAAGCTACTCTGAATCCCAGTACCAGAGTTAAACAGTGTTCACATTTGGGTGATTTTTTTCTAGCTGTTCGTGACCCACACATTGAAAATTAAAGGATTTTGAATAAAGTGAAAAGAGTAGGTCTTTGGAGGTCTTTTTGTCTCCTTTAAATTTGTTGCTTTCTTTTTTTTTTTATTATAAAATATGCTTAATCTCATCCAAATTGAATCAGTTATAACTTTATCCAAACAAATGTGCCATGGATTAATTACAAGAATCAGTAAATTCCTCTGAAGTTCTTACAGCTGGAAGTATTTTTTTTTTTTTTTTTTGCGGTACGTGGGCCTCTCACTGCTGTGGCCTCTCCCGTGGTGGAGCACAGGCTCTGGACGCGCAGGCTCAGCGGCCATGGCTCACGGGCCCAGCCGCCCTGCGGCATGTGGGATCTTCCCGGACCAGGGCACGAACCCGTGTCCCCTGCATTGGCAGGCGGACTCCCAACCACTGCGTCACCAGGGAAGCCCGTAGCTGGAAGTATTTAACGGAAAGAATTGTATTCCAGGGACTTATGCATCTTAAGCATTTAAAATTAAGCATTTTAATTACAATTTTCAATGTGAAATATGTTACTACCTAAAGTTATTAAAAACAGTAGCACTGCTGAGTTGAGTCTTTAGGTAATTCAGTTCAGCAGCATTTATTGAGTATAAAAGAATATATTTTTTCCAGTTTGAGCCCCCCCCACTCGTGATTGAGGAAAATTATGGAAGAAAAATATAAGAGCCAATTTTGTCTTTTAACATTAAGTAAATTAACAGCTGAATTATTATTTATATAGCCACTGATTTGACTGATTTGTGCTGGAAATAAAATAAGCTTTCTCTACTTAAGTAAATTATTTTTTACTAACATATACATTTTGAAATTAAGGAAGTCACATCCATTATAGAAAATTTAGACAACACAATTACCTAGAATCTTTGTTAAATTACAGAAGAAATAAATTGTATCTATAGTTTTGAGTCTTGCATCTTTTCACTTGACCTTGCACTGCAGGCATCCCCTGTGTCATTATGCATTCTCTTTTTGAAAACATGGTTTTTGATGGCTAGGAGGGACATCAGAGCTCAGTCATCCCAATCCCTCATTTTACACGAGGAAACACTCCGATGTGTCCTACTTGTTCCAAGTGACAGACACATCACAGCCCGTGGCTAGACTCTACCCTCCTGCTACACTAGGCTTTCCACCTGCTTCTGAATTCAGACATCCACTTGCATGTGTCAGTTTGCATTCTCCCCCTTTCTATGAAGGATTTTTTAATTCTGGCAACTAGAGTCTCCTGAGTGACTGTCTTTGTGTGTTTGCCTAGGGTTTACTACTCAACAAGCAGAAATCATTGTCTCTGCCTTGGTCAAGATCATGGAGGCCAACATGGATATCGTCTACAAAGATATGGTCACCAAGATGCAGCAGGTAGCTTTGCTGGGGCACTTGAGCAAATTTGAAATCTAATGAGTATTATTTGTAATATATGTTTTGGGATAATATTCTGTTGAAAAGCATATAGTAATTTTAACATAAACGAGAGACAGATGGTTACAGTGGCATAAAAAATATTTATTCAGAGCTATTTAGTCAGCTGTTACAGAATCACTTAGGTTTGAAAACTGACTATTCTAGTCAACCGTGCTTTAATAAATGGAGATGTGGCTAGAATTACAGCAGCTGGTCCTCTGACTGCCACCCTTTTAACTGTGATTCACTTGATGCCGACACTGGAAATGAGTTCTTATTCTTTTCTCATTTTCAGACAGAGGAGGACCTTGCTGAACCTCTTTCTTTGTTCCCATGTCCTTCTAGTTTCTCAATAAGATGATACTGGGTAGAGACAGTAGGAGGTAGAGTTCCTAGGCCAGACTAGGTTATATGTTTTGTTTTTCTTTTCCCAGGAGATCACTCTTCAGGAAATAATGTCTCAGATTGCCAATGTGAAAAAAGATATGATTATTTTGGAGAAGAGTGAATTTTCAGCCCTCAGATCAGAAAATGAGGTAAAACTAAAGAACCACTCATATTTACCAAATGCTTTATATTAAGACATTGAGATATGATATACACACACAGAAGTGTACAAACAAGTGTACGTCTCGATGAATTTTCAGTATAGACTATCAGTCAAATCAAGAAATAAAAAAATATATATATTAAAAAAAAAATAGACCAGTGCCCCAGAAGTGCTGCGGACGCCCCTTCTGGTCACACCTCCCGCAGCGGAAACCATTATCCTGGCTAACATGGCTATTGAGTGGTTTGGCTGTTCCAGAACTTTATCAGATGGAATCACAGCGTGTCTTGCAGTGATAGGTCATTCTTTTGCATTGTTCATAGTATTATAGGAATATGCCGCGTTATTCTACTGCGACGTATATTAGAGTTGTTTCCAGTTTGAGGTTATTATGAATAAGTGCTGCTGTAAAATATCGCTTCGTTTCTTCAAGTGTGGTGTTTGGGATCAGCGTTTAAATAAGTGCTATCTTCGTGTCTTCCTTTATTTTCAGCCCTATTTAAAGTCCCATGAAGGAAGTTCATTTATTATCTGTTGGTCTTAATCTTATAAGAAACCGCCTAGCAAAAGATCCTTCTTTTGCTAGGAAAAGGTAAACTGTGAAACTGTCAAAGTTGTCTGGAACTCAGTTATTTGAGGGCAGAATTAGTTCAAAGAAAAATTGAAGGAGGAATTAAGAGCCCCTGCTCTGAAGGGAGATGAATATATTGAAAACCGTTGTGTTACTAATTTTATGTGGCCTTCAAGATGGATTAAGACGTATCTCAAGACACACCATGATTGTAGTACCATCCTGGCACGACAGTCATTTCTGCCACTGAGACTATTCAGTTATGCTTGTATTCTGAACGTGGCCGAATTTGTGTTGAATGAGGAAAGAACTTGTTCGCAAATACATGTTCTAATAGTTGTTTATTATGTTTTTCATAATCTTCTAAATATATCCTTGACATTTCTTGTTAATGTGTTTTTAGAAAATAAAACTTGAACTACATCAGTTAAAACAACAAGTAATGGTAAGATCTTCATTCCTGTTTGCTTGCTTGTTTATAATTACATAAGCTTAGTAATAAATATAATGTCCGAAATACTTATATATTCTTAAAAACTTAATTCTGTGTTAAATATTTGTGTGATGTGTCTCGAAAGTACACATTGGAAGATTTAACCAAGAACATAGCCAATGAATAAGTTACTGATGTCTGTAACCAAATTCATTAAGAAAATTGCGATCTAGAAGGAATGAAGTCATTTTTAAATAAAAAATGTTCTAAAATAGCCACCTGGAACCCTTAGATTATCTTAGGAGAGACTGTCTTTAGAGAACTACACGTGACTTTAAACTGCTGACTGTGCCAGCTGTTTGATTTTTTTTTAAGTCGAAAGGACATTGATGTTAAAGAAGAAAAAGTTTTGATGAGTGTCAGTAGGAAGACTTTACTTAAACCAGAATTTAATATTTTACTTTTTTGAGTCCATCTCTGCTTTCCAAAGTTGTCCAAGGAACAGCTTGATTCATAAATTTCACAAGGTGATTGCATTGGGAATCTTGAGGTTAAAAGCAACAATAACCCACTCTAGACTGACTTAAACATCAAAGGGGGATTATTTGTATATATAATTGGGAAGTCCCAGCAGGGCTGACTGCAGACATCGCTTAGCCAGTCTCCTGACCCCGCTAGTCTCCAGCTCCGTTCCTGTGCGCACCCCTGGCCCGGCCCTTCCCCGCTTCCCCCCTTCCCCTTAGCCCCTTTGGGTGGAGCAGTGGAAGCAGCAGGGAAGGCGCACATCCTCAGAGTTTGGATCTCTTACTTCGGATTTCTCTCTTTCTTTGTTGTTTGCCCTCCCACTAGGATGAAGTGATCAAAGTCCGAACAGATACCAAATTAGATTTCAGTCTAGAAAAGAGCAGAGTAAAAGAATTGGTATGTTTCTTTACTAAAAATATAGTATGAATTAATTTCTTTGCAGGATGGAACATTTGGTCAAGTCTGTTTACATACCATTCAGAAGTATTGTTAAATAGTTACCTGTATATCATTGTTAGACACAGTTTTTTCTTTATTTTGACTATATTTTGAATTAAGGCTTAAATTTGATGCTTTCAAAAGTAACACTAAAATTAAAATCTTGGTCAAAGGAAGTTTGAATCTTGTATGTTTCAGAGATACTAAATTATGTGTCACTTAGGCATGAATAAAGAAATTAAATTCAATCTTGATCTATTTGATATTGACTTAAACCTCTTCTGGTCCCGATTTTTCAAAAGTTAAGTTGATTATCTGATTTGAATAATATTAAATTATTAATATTAAATAACATTAAATTCTGTGTTAAAAATTCAAGATTTAAAAAATATTTCCATATAGTTTTTTTTTAATAGAGAAATCTTAATGACTTTACTGCATTGTTTTAAAGTGCAAATTCTAAATGATTCTTGAAGTTATATCAAATTGAAATTTTCTATTAGGGAAAGTAGTGCTATATGTTTGTTACCAAAAAGATATCACAAAATGTGGGTTGTAAATAAGTGGAAGGGATATATATATATGTATATATATATATATGTATATGTATATGTATATATATATGTCAGTGCAACAACTTGTGGGATCCATGCCCAAGACTTAAGAAAACTGTGGAAATATTGCTCCGCTTCCCTTTGAAATGCCTGTTTATGTGCATTTCAAAGGTAATACATATAAATACAATGTTTTTCCCTCAGGGCTTTCACAGTAACTTCTTGTAAATTTTTTAATTTTAATGAGATATAATTGACATACAACATTACATTTCAGGTGTACAGTGTAATGATTCAATATTTTTATATATCGTGAAATGATCACCACAGTAAGTCTGGTTAACATCCATCACCCACATAGTTACAAAACTTTTTTTCTTATAATGAGAATTTTTAAGATCCCCTCTCTTAGAAACTTTCAGCGGTACAGTACAGTATTATTAACTCTCGGCACCATGCTGTGCATTATATCCCCAGAACGCAGTTATTCTGTAACTGGACGTTTGTACTCTTTGACGCCCCTTCTCCCATTTCACCCCCTCCCCGCCCACCTCTGGCAGCCACCAATCTGTTCTCTGTATCTGTGAGCTCGGGTTTTTTTGGGTTCTTTTAGATTCCAAATATAAGTGAGATCGTATGGCATATGTCTTTCCCTGTCTGACTTAGTTCACTGAGTGTAACACCCTCCAGGTCCATCCGTGTTCTTGCAAATGGCAAGATTTTTAAAAATTTTATAACTGAGTAATACTCCATTGCATATATATATATACGCACTGCGTTTTCTTTATTCATTCATCCATCGATGGACACTTAGGTTCCTCCCACGTTTTCGCTATTGTAAGTAATGCTGCAGTGAACATGGGGTACGATAAATTGGATGTTTTATATGTGTTGGGTTGCCTCTAGTGACTTTTAACCCGTCTGTCTTCTTGTTCAGGCTGTATTTGCATTTCTTTATTTATTAGTTAGATACCTTTTTTATTCTCAGCATAAAAAGAAATAGGGCATATACAGCATTTTTTACTAAAAATGAGTATTCACAGTTTTTCATTGTCTCCTCATTTTTCACAATTTACTTTTAACCAAACTGTGCTACAATGATAAATGAAGCTAATATTGAAATTCAAACAAGTACTTAAGTGTATTTTGAAACTGCCTCTGGATTTCAAGAGTTAAGTTGAGCTTTGTTATACAGAATAATTATTATGTCCGTGTTACCTGTCTTTCTAGTCTTGAAACACTTTTAACCTTGAAGATTAAATCACTTAGTATTACTAAAATATGTGATGATCACTAGCATATGACTAGTATCTAGAAGAGGAAGAACTCTTTTGGTTACCTTTGTCCTCAGGGTTGTAGACTTAGCAGGAATTCCTTATTCACTTGATTTAGGAAGATTCCTGTAGCTAACGGAGCCAGGAAGAACTTCATTTAGGAGATTGGGAGATAGGGGATGTGAACATGGATTAAAGCCAGTGAATTTATGTGACTTACTAACCTAGCTGAGAAGTCGTTCTTGGTAATCCTAAATTCAGATTACTCTGAAGTGCAGGACAGTAGTATATTAGTATGTACCTAGCATGAATTTAACTGCTCTGAGGAAGATAAGCTATTCAAACCTCTCATTCTCTTGTTTAATAAAGTTATAATACTGTTTCAACAAAATTAACTGTGGTGATATTTACAGCCAGTTTCAAAAGCAATGTAGCCCGTAAACTGCTTTGGGGTGCAGGGAGATGGAGCTATATAGATGTTATTTTAAAAATCATGGCAGTCTGTCCTACAGAGTGAAGTAAGTCAGAAAGAGAAAAACAAATACCATATGCTAACACATATATATATGGAATCTAAAGGGAAAAAAATGGTTCTGAAGAACCGAGGGGCAAGACAGGAATAAAGACACAGACGTAGAGAGTGGACTTGAGGACACGGGGAGGGGGAAGGGTAAGCTGGGACGAAGTGAGAGAGTGGCATGGACATATATACACTACCAAACATAAAATGGATAGCTAGTGGGAAGCAGCCACAGGGAGATCAGCTCTCTGCTTTGTGACCACCTAGAGGGGTGGGATAGGGAGGGTGGGAGGGAGATGCAAGAGGGAGGGGATATGGGGATGTATGTATATGTATAGCTGATTCACTTTGTTATACAGCAGAAACTAACACAACATTGTAAAGCAATTATACTCCAATAAAGATGTTTAAAAAAAAATCATGGCACTATCAAGACTTAGGTTTTTCCTTTCTCTTGTGGTTGAGTCAATATTGACTTATTGAAAACTGGAGTTTTAAGAGGTGCAGAAAATCCCATTCCACCCTGCCCTCTGGTGGTGATCTGGCGCATAGCGCTCGCGCGCGCTCGCTCGCTCGCGCTCTCTCTCTCTCTCTCTCTCTCTCTCTCTCTCTCTCTCTCTCTCTCCCCCCCCCCACCTCCCTCCCTGGAGTTGAGCATTCTTTGGTCCTGCAGCTGGTTCTTGGTTTGGGGTTTTGGGTTTTTTTCTTTTTTTTTTTGCTCCTAAGCAATGCTGTTTCTATACTTTATCCCCCTAGTAGTCACAGGGGAACACTGTATAGCTATAAAGTTTCTAGATACTTCAAAACCATTAATTTTTTCCCCTATAACAACGTTAATTTATTGAAGTTTTTTAATTCTTCACTTAAATTATAGATTTTCATTTGCTCAGTTAAATCCTAACGCCCACCACTAAGGAGATGTGTCTGATTTTGGTCTCAATGTCAACAAAATTGCACAATATCTTTGCATAGATATTAATAGCCAAAGGCAAGATACCATTTTAATTCTGGGTAGAACTAGTCAGTTCCCTTAGTAACACTGGATTGTGATAATGCCCATGTGGGTTTGTTTTTTGTTTTTTTCAAGTAAAACCAACATGTGATGGTTTAGTGTATTTCTTGTATCTGTATATTTACATAGTGTTTTATAATCACAAGGTGACATCTATGTCACAGAATAATATTCCTTGAAACTTTTTTTTTTCCCAACTTTATATCTTTTCTCTCTTCTAAGCCTCAAATAGTGACCAATTTTGTTTGTGGTTACAATGGGATAGCTCCTAAATTGAATTGTTACCCCACTTATTTCAACCCTCTCAAAGCCAAAAAGCATATGTCCATCTAAATTGGTCCCAGGGAATGCTGTTATAATAGTGGGAGGGACCTAGAGACAGACATCCCAGTGAAGAGATGAAAAGAGAAAACCAGCAGAGAGTGGTGGAGGATGACAAAAGGGAATCCAGATGTTGGAGCGATGAGTGAATATAAATAAGAAACCCCAAAACACAGATCAAAAGGAGAAGGCAAGTAGGCTACTTTACCCTAGGGGTGGCTTCTAGTGGTACATATTCTTGGAATTACTGAGACCAGAATATTTAAGGCACCAGAGGAGGAGGAGGGAGAGGGGAATAAATCAGAATCTGACCTGTGTTACGTGTTTGTTTCAGTATTCATTAAACGAAAGGAAGCTGCTGGAAGTAAAAACAGAAATGGTGTCATTGGTAAGAAAAGATTCACTTTGCATCTTGCAGAACTGAAACTCTACCCTTGAAGCACCAACCCCTCCTTTCTTCCTCCCCTGGCTGCCAGCATTCTATTTTCTGTTTATGAATCTGACTATTCTAGGTCCCTCATGTAAGTGGAATCATACAGTATTTGTCCTTTTGTGACTGGTGTATTTCACTTAGCATAATGTCCTCAAGATTCCTCCATGTTGTAGCATATGTCAGAATTTCTTTCCTTTTTAAGGCTAAATAATACTCCATTGTATGGATGTAGTACATTTTGATTATCCTTGTGGCCATTGTGAATAATGCTATGAACATGGGCATACAGATATCTATTGGAGTTCCTGTTTTCAATTATTTTGGGTATATATACTGAGAAGTGGAATATCATAGGATTTTTTGGAACACAAAATACTTAATTATCTTAATGAAACTTTAAATCTCAGTGATTGAAGAATAATAAGGAATGGAGATGTTTTATTATATTTTTAGCTTATGGCATGCATAACTTATTTACCATCCTATATTACCTGGGACCTTTGAAACCTGCAAGAGACTTCCATGAGAGAACACTAAACTATTCCTCTGGAATATTTTACTCATCCAGGCATTTATTTCCTTATTCATTACCTGAATTATTCATCACAGGGACCCACTTACTTGCCCTAGGACTTTTAGTGAAGTATTTCCAATGCTTTTATGCATTAATGAAATGTTACAAACCCTTTATAACATCAGCCAAACTTACCACCCTTTGGGAGTTAATTGTGTATCTGGTTTAACTGTATTATATTTGGGAAAGAACGCATATAGGTCCTTGGTATAGCCAAGCCTCATAATAATAAAACACTTGGCATTCGAACTATAAAGGAAGAAAACTTTTTAAAACTGAATAGAAATAGCATCAAGGCGAGCGCTGTTGCTTTTAGATTGCCTGAGATTCCATTCATTTTGTTAAAGCACTTTCTGTATACCTTTCACTAAGAGGAATTCAGAAGGATGAGGCTTAGTCATTGCCATTGAGAACAGACCAGCTTCATAATCTTAATCTTATTTGCAGAGCAGTCTATAATTTAAAAAGCTTCCCTCCATCAGTTATCACACTTGATTCTCTAAACAGCTTATGTGAAGGCAGGGCCAGTGTTACCTTTTTCTTTGTCTCAAACAGAAGGAAACAGGCCTAGAGATAGCTACAGCCCTGACCAGTACAATACAGCATGAGACTAGTAGAACTCAGACTAAAGCCCAGGTCTCCTTAATCTGACCCTGCTGGGAAGGGACTCTAGGACTAACAGCAGAGGGGATGCATCCAAAGTGGTTTAATGCTGTGAATCTTTCTTTTAAAAGCACGCCCAGCAAGATCGGGCCATCACGCAGACAGACAGGAAGATAGATACCGAGGTTGCTGGCCTCAAAACCATGCTTGAGTCACACAAGCTTGATAATATTAAATATTTAGCAGGTAAGCCATTTTGTATCTAGATTAGTTAAAACAAGCTGAAAATAAATTTAAACAAAAAAAATTTTTTTTTTAATTTTTTGGCCATGCCACGTGGCATGTGGGATCTTAGTTCCCCGACCAGGGATTGAACATGTGCTCTCTTCAGTGGAAGCATAGAGTCCTAACCACTGGACTGCCAGGGAAGTCCCAAAATAAATAAAATTTATAAATTAAGTCAAAGATATTGCATTTGGTTGATTCTAACACAATTTTTTTTCATGTTTTAACATCTCTGAAATTGGAAGGCATCTTACAATTTCCAATAGATGGAATATCATACAATAATTGGCATTTTTTCTTTCTTTGTAAAGTACATGATTTTATTTACTACTATTGATGGAATCTTAAATTTCATGAGATACTGGCATTGAACTATAGTTATTTGGAGTTATTTTTCGTAACATTCGAGATGGAATATTTTACAGATAGTTGAGTTGTGATCTTTTCTGCTTCAATGGGTGACACTCCTTATAAGGTGTTATTTTCCTTTTGCAGTTTTTGAGCCAAAAGAGGGAAGGAAGATTCATGTACCAAAAAATATTACTTAGCCATTATTTTAACTCAGATTTAACATTTTGGATCAATCAATATTTTGAAGTCTAATAGTATTTAGAAGTAGGATTTGCTCATCAAGTTAGAAGGTGTGTCCCTGTGTGTTACATGTGCATATACTTTGTGACCACAGAATTTTTGTGATTCTATACTTTTACTGAAAAGTTTTCTTGGATATTGGATGCATTTGTACTTTCAAGATGATGGTCTCAGGTGTGGGGTTTTCTAATAGGCAGGTGTTTCATAGGATGTGGCACATCAGTGAGCAAGCCAAGTTTCTTGGGTTTGGTTTTACTTTCTTGGTGGAAAAGTGTCTGTTTTCTTAATAAAAAGATGTTCCCGCAAGTAATTGTTCATAGAACTAATACTATGCACAATTGTTTTTTTTCTTACAGGATCTGTATTTACGTGCCTAACAGTAGCTCTGGGATTTTATCGTCTGTGGATATAATAAAGTATCTATTTAAAGAGCATTTTATTGTTTTGCCTTAAAATACCAGATTTCTGTGCTTTTTTTCCCGTCATTTCCAATTTTAATGCTGATTTTTAATTTAATGCATATTATTTATTGTATGCAAATTATGGACATATAACCAAGGCAGAGAAGTGAGAAATTTCATAACTGCTTCTTCCATCTTTTCTGTTTAGTTGACTTTATAACTCTGAGTGGTGGTGGACGAAGCAAGGAAGACTCCACTCAGCTGGGCCAGTGAACTTGGTCTAACCTTTGGGACATACCAACAGTAAATATTTGTATAACTCTCCACAATTTTAAATCTTTTGTTTTAATCGAGGATTGGGGGTCTCCATTTAAAAGGCACAGGAGCTTTACTAAGTGCTGAAGAATCATTGTAACTGAATCTTCTTCACCTGCTGACCCAGACCCTAATGTCAGCCGGTTGTGTTTCAAGGTTGTTAGAGGTTGTGTTAGAGGTTGTTTCAAGTCCGCTTGGTTGGTAGCCTCATGCTACATTGTACTTTACGCCCAAAAGAGATTTTTTTCTTGTAATTTCCACTGTCTTAGTTATTGTTCTGTTCATTTTCTGTGTGCCTTCCAGCTAGAAAATCTTGTTGCCTGATGAAGCACTGTGATTGGGATGCAGACTCTCTCAGCCTCCTAGAGTGGTAACTTCCTCTCCCTCCCTCCCTCCCTCCCTCTCACTTGGCCCCTTCTCTTCTCCTCCCTCTTGGTGTGAGAGTTGTTACAACGCCTCAGGTGTGGCACTGCCTCCCTAGAGAACAGGCTCGCCCTCGGCGTGGAAGTCTACTTCAGTCTGTGGGACAGGCTTTCTTCCTTCTGGTCTTCCAAGGGAGGCACAAGGTGTAACTTCTGTAGCAATATCTAGATGTGTAGATAGTGCACGTACTTTCCAGAAATGTCTTTAATGAATACGCCTTTGCCCATTACAAGCTCAGGTCATAGGCTTTGAAAATTAGATAATTTTCATGCCAGGTATCCTAATCTAGGTTGATTTCTTTGGTTGTTAAAGACATTCTCATACCAACCTTACCTCTGTATTTAAAACAAATTCCAAGATACAACTGGGGGCATTTTGGAGACGCACATTCTCATCTTACTTGAATGACCTGCACGTAGAGAGAATAGCATTTGAGAAACGATGACACTGAATGGCACCTTCCTGTCTTTCTCCACATGCACGCGCGTGCATATAACCTGGTCCAGTGGAGAAACCACATAGAGACTTCTGGATCAGACTGGTACAAGTGCCCATCGTCATTGTTCCATCCACACTGGTGAAAAGTTACCCTCTGTCCTTTGGGTGTCATTTCTAAACTTTGTAAAGTGTAAGCCATTGCCTTGTTTGAAACATTTGTGTAGCATAAAGATTCTGAGCTCCAGATAAGTATAAACATCAAGTACTTTGGCATGAGTGGTGTAAGTTTCAAAGTGAATAATAATTTAATCTTTTTTCAACTAGATCCAAAATTATCTTAACTGGTTCATAAAACATTTTATAGATATATTCTTCCCCTTTCAGAGAAGGAGCCCCAGAAAATACTGTACAATTAACAACTGCGCTAAGTATTAAAGAGTTAAATAAATGACATACCATTCAGACCACCTTTGCGATATAACTTTGGCTAGTAGGAGCCTGAAGGAGCTTGGAGCACAGACACTCCTCCAAAAAAAAGAATCCCCAAGAGGAAAGAGTACTGTATGCAATTTTGTTTCAAAGCAAATAACTTTTACAGGTTAAAAACAGAAAGTGAAGTGACCTTATATCCTGACAAGATATTTTTTAAATAACATTTCAGTTGGGTGACTTTCTGTCCTCTGTCAGAAGTATTCCAGATGACATTCCTACTGGTGATGCTGGGGGCCACATCAGTCTGTCAGTTAATTTGGACCGCTGATTTTGCTGCAGAGTTCTCTGCAGTACGGAACAGCCCCCCCACCTTCCCTGCCTTGGGAACAGTGCACTTTCCTTTTGGTGACCTGGATTGCATGCGTATATGGAGGCTGGGAGGGTTCAGGACCATATTCCCTTTCTTTAGTCACGTGTATTGTATTTGAAAAGCATAAGAGCCAGAAATACAAGTGTACCCTTCCTGGTGTGGACCCAGACGTCTGTGAACACGTAAGTGACTGGGACTGGACACAGTGTGATGGCTCCTGAGCTCACCTGGCTTAGAGGATGCAGGTCACTTTAGGAAATTCGGCATTAGCACTCATAAGGGGGAAGATGCCTGGCAAAATTCCCAGATACCCTGCGTCTAAGCACACGGGGAAATTAGCCATAGCAAGGTCCTGAAAATTACCCCTCCAGGCGCAGGTGCCTAAAGCAGAATGTCAGGTGGACAGAATCTGTATTTCCTGTTCATGCACAAATCACTTAGGAGGTTCCTCCGCCCTCCTGCTTTCTCTCCCCTCCCCTACTCTTTATCTTTTTTTAAAGAGCTTAAACTCCAGCCCCACTCCTTTCCTGGACCCTTAATAAGCGAGCCTGTTTGTGTGTACGGTTCTTTACAAGAAACCTGAATTTTTTTTTTTTTCTTTTTTTGGCGGTATGCGGGCTTCTCACTCTTGTGGCCTCTCCCATTGCGGAGCACAGGCTCCGGACGCGCAGGCTCAGCGGCCATGGCTCATGGGCCCAGCCGCTCCGCAGCATGTGGGATCTTCCCGGACCGAGGTACGAACCCGTGTCCCCTGCATCGGCAGGCGGACTCTCAACCACTGCGCCACCAGGGAAGCCCCAAGAAACCTGAATTTTGATTTCTGTGCTGGTCTTAGTCCTCCGCTGGTTTTCCAGCTCAGTATCTAACAAAACTCAGTCTGAAGGTCTTCATCTTTTCCCTTAAGTATGCCAAGTACCTCAGCTGAGAAGTCACAAGTTGAGGAAGAAAGGCTTGACTCAAAGCAGCCATCTTACTGGAATTTGTCTCTGAACTCTTTAAAAACCAAAATCCTGAGCTGCGGTGTCTATGTCGCTGCCTGGGTGGTGTCCCTTGGCCACCGCATGGAGCTACGGGCTCTTCCCTCTGCTCCAGGCTCCTCCTTTGCAGCCTCTCCTCCTGTTAATTAGCTGTGTCAGCGTTGGCAGGCACCTCTCTTCCTCCCCCCTGCTGTGCTGTGTTCTTAAGAATTTTGGCGTCATTTCTGAACAAATGTCATATAGATGGCACTATGGAGCTCATGTCTAGAAAAGTGGCTCTTAACATATGTTTATCAAATGTGTTGTGACTTTTCTGACACTAAAGCAAAAACATGTTAATCAGGAATAATTTATTCTTTATATAAAATGTTTGAGACTGTTTAGCCTTTTATCGGAATTTCATTTGGAAAATATCAGTCTTTCTACAGATTTATAACCTATGTTCCTCTGATTATAACCCAAACCATTTCTTAACCCTTTCGTTACATAAGCAAATATTCAATTACATTTTACTATATAATAGAGTGGGCATATTTTTATGATGTAAAATAAAATATTTAATTCTCTATATGTGACTAATATACTTTTCTATCTGTTCCAATTGAATGTGAAAACTAGAACTTCTGCCTACGCTGTATTTCAACTATTATTCCCTCCAATTGTGAATGGTAACATTGCTGTATTATTTTAAAAAATCTAATACCTAAACATTTGGATTTGCATAGAGGATACGTTTGAAAGTGATCGTTTGATTTACAAAATAAATTTTTTTTACTATTCAAAAGAATTCTTTTTGCATGCTCGTGTAAAGTGCTTTAACTCCTTGCTTGAGGGGAAATGAGGTTTATACGCAAGTTTTTAAAAACTGCTGAAGATTCAGGTTACAGGTGACAAAATCCAAATCAGACTAGCTTGAGCAAAGAATTTGCATTTCTTGGCTTACACGATCAAAGTTCAGGAAGAGCAAAACGAAAATGCCATCAGAACTCACCTTCCGGCGCCTCACACCTCTGTTTTTTCTCTCAAACCAACTTCACGTGTGGAAGAGCAGCCAGCACATGCCCTAAGTCTTAGGATGGGAGAGTTCCACTTTGGAAAAGCCTGGAAGGAAGACTCCAGAGCAAGTACCTAAGGTAGCAGCCAGAGGAAGGGTCCTGGGCGGGTCCTCCACGCTTCTGCCCCCGGACCTGTTCAGCAAATGTGCCACCTCTGAAAAGTTGGGCTCTTCTGAGTTTCCTGCAGAAGCTGACCTTCCACGGGACAGACGTCTGCTCGAGAGGAAAGCAAAGGAACGTGTTGGGAAAGTGGGTAAATGAAAGCCTGGAAATTAATTTTAGATACCATTTTCTCCAACCGTGAATCTTAAGTTAGAGAGTCACATAAAAACTGCCTATGTTTGAGGGGGAGCCGTAAAGTTTCTCAAAGGCCCTACATGATCTGCAAACCCAGTCTTCGTGTGAAAATGGTGTCCCAGATGCTGGTCACCCATCTGCCTTCTCACCTCAATCCCACTTTCGCATCTCTGATGTGCAGACAAACTAAAAACCTGTTCTTTGCCATGGGTCTTTGATTTCTTTAAAAGTAAGAAAATTGTTTTAAAGCAAGACATTTTTAGGAACAGCTTTGTCTCTGGAATCTAAACCCCTGGCGTTCCACAGCAGAATCTCACCACCGTTCAGTGTGCTGGCAGCCATGTCTCTACCTTAGTTCTGCAGTTTCCACTGGAGGATCAGACTAAGACACCTGCAAGGGATCGTGGTGGCCCCCGTCACCCACAGAGTCTGAGCCCAGGCATTTCTAACACATGGGGAGCAGCAGTGAGCTGCTGCTCTTTCACGTTTTGCAGGTATGTAGAGAACTATTTTTAGGCCAACACGCAGGAGTAAGAAGTTGATACATGCTCACATTTTGCAAGATCCTAACTATTCCTTTCAGTTTAATCTTTTTTTTTTTTTTTGCATGCAGTCTGTGCTTCGGTAAACCCGGATCCGTTGTACATGATTCTGAAGTTTCAAGTCAGCTTATTAAGCCCAGGAGCTGCACTCACAGCCTCAGCTCAGTGTGTGGTTTCTGCACTTACTGTCTTTCAGGAAAAGTTTCTTAAAAACTTTCCTCCTCAGCCGTCTCAGACTCAGACTCCACAATACACATTCCCCCAGGAGAAAAACTGCTTAGCGGCCTCTTGTCCCTCAGTCTGAAAGTCAGTGTCTGCCCAGCACAGAAGTATTTTCCACTAGTTCTCTTTTACTTTTATACTAGTTTATGGTTTGCATGAACCTCACAGCATTCCCAGAGGCACTGTAACAGGCAGTATCTCTCTCAAACCTGAAGAATTGCTATCTTGAAAATCTCAGTGATAAGACTTTGTGGGGAAAAGATGGAAGCCTGGGGGAATCAAGATATTCAGTGAACCCATGAGAGCACTTAGAATTTTTTTTTTTTACATTTGTATCAGTTGGATGCTTTCAACTGCAAGTAACATAAAACTAACAGTGACTTATACCTCATGACTTTTATTACTGAAGTCTAGAAATAGGTGATTCTCAGGATTGGTTGGCAGCTTAACCCTTCATCTTTTCACTCTTACCTTCCTGTGTGTGTTAGCCCCCAACTTCACCCTTGGGATTGCCTGATCACAACGTGGCTGCCACAGCTCCAGGCATCACATCCTCACACAGCAGCATCCAAAGCAAAAAGAGATGCACAAAAAGGGCTCTTCTCATATGTCTGTCTCTTTTTAATCGGGGAGAAAGATCTTCCACCCTTCCCACAGAAATCCTCTTATGTCTCATAGGCCAGGACTAGGTCACATGGTAGCAAGAGGTTGCAAAAGGGAATGTTTAACTGTTTCAGCCCCTCTGGTAGGAGGCCGGCAAGGAAGAAGGAGTCTGGAAATGGTTGTTGGTTGGCATTCAACAGTGTTGGTTACAATGTTCGTGAAAATAAAACACAGGCTACAGACTAAACAGAGCCATATACTAGCTTGATCTGAAATTTGAGTGGTTGCAGGAAGTGCAAAAAGTAAGTCTACATTTGGTAGAATTCGAGGTCGAGAAGGGATGTCTGGGGCACAGTCGGTGGCCCTCAGGCTTGTTCAGGGTGGGTGGACCTAGAAGGCATCGTGTTCTCTACTGAACAATATGTTCTTTGTGAAATGCTGCAAATTACTGACGTATCTACTTCCTACAACCCAGGAGAGGTGTACCTGCAGAAAGTCTGCTTCTGATGCATGTATGCAATTAAATCAAAAGGTCAGGGGTTCATGGAAAAAGATTGTAGCTGTTGAACCAAGCATGGCCAGTGAGATCTGGGTTTTCTGCATTAATATTTATGTGAATGCCTTTGCTTGGCTATGAACACCAGCAAGTGGTAGGAGGCAAATCAGTAGCAAGTCCACAAAGTTTAAGAAAACTCTAAGAGAAAAAGTGAAAGATGGAGAAAAGTCTATTAACTTCTTCCTGCCAATTAATAAAACCATGATTATTTTGTTTGGACAGCACAATATCTTGGTCTGGTTGCTAAAGACCAGTTTTTACAGGCAGATAGTTTCACAACCACTAATATGATGAGTCAGGAGTCCTGGACTTAGCCCCCTTACCAGCCTTACCACTTGCTTCTTGGGAAGCCATTTAACCTTGCCAATCCTGAGTGCCACATTTCTAAAATAATAATAACAGCAATAATAATGATAATGGGAATGATTATAGAGCATTTGTTTACTGTCTTACACTAAAGCCTTTACATGCTCACTGAATCTTCATCGCATCCCTGGGAAGTACGAACTGTAATGATCTCTGTTTTACAGATGAGGAAATGAAGGCAGAGAGAGTTGAAATAACTTGCCCGAGAGTACCCAGCTACCAAGTGGTGACTCCAGATTCAAGCCCAAGGGTTCTGACTCCAAAGAATAGAGACCCTACCCAACTGAGAGCACTTGGTAAGGATCAAGTGAGGCCAAACATGTGAACATGTTTTGTAAACTGTAAACCCATACGTGCATGGAAACATAATGTAGTCCATGTGTAATAACTGGAATCCTACTTACACCACCACCCAAACAAGTCCATTTCCCTTAGCTTGCTCCCTAGCAGCCCCAGAGCACCAACACAGATGATGCAGTATCCCAGCAAAAGAACATAATCCTCTGAATGGCTGCTGTATAGATTAGAGTAGGTATTAGAGGAATATAGAGGACCTAGTGGAGATAAGTGTTATACCACAGCAGCCCTTCATGTAAATCCCAGGGTGATGGTGACTGTTCACATTTTTCTTTGGAGGTCTTTCTATAAAAGGATTGGTGCTGGCATGGAGCCCACTGTCCAAGCCTTAGATTCATCTAAAAGTTTAGGCCTTAACTAATTCCTTACTGCTTAGTTCTGCACCCTTCTTTCTGTGACACGATCATTAACTAGGATATTTCACTCTTAATCAACCAAGTCAACCATCTGCAGCACTTTTCAAAAATTTCAGCCGCTTTTCAGGTTTCCCAGGAAGCTGGGCTACCCAAATCCTGACCAGGCCCTTGGGAAAGCTCACATCCCTTCCAAATTCTGCTTTATTTGTGTAAAACCTTTCTTGCCTCCTCTCAGCTTTCCGTGGAAACCTTGTGTCTCGTCCTCTTCTCAAGCAAAGCAAGACTTCAGATCTCAAGGAGGTGGGAGGAAGAGTAGGCACACAGGGCACACCATGCTTCCACCCCAAATGTTTGTATATATTATACACACACACACACAACTGCATAAGAATAGACACACAGGGTACACCATGCTTTCACCCCAAATGTTGGTATATATTATATACACACACACAACTGCACAAGAATAGGCAATTCCACAGAGACAGAACGGGGACTGATAGTTGCCTGGGGCTGGGGAGTGTGGGAAAATGAAGAGTGAAAGCTAATTCTATTTCTACAGGGTTTCTTTTTGGAGTGATGAAAATATTCTAAAAACCAATTTGGGTTATGGTTGTACAACTTGGTGAATGTAATGAGAACCACTGGATGGCATATTTTAAATGGGTAAATTTTACATTGAACTTTATCTCAATAAAGCTGTTTTAAAAAAAAAAATGTCCACTCTACACCTCCAGTTTACAGATGAAGCACTGAAGCCTGAGAATTGTAAATTCGACTGCACGGGTCACACAGCAGTGACCGGGGACCCAGGCTGGGACCTGAGGGGCCAGCTCCTCCAGTGGCCCCGTGACTCCTGACTAGTCTCCCGAGATGATGCTTTGGTAGCTGTTAAATCCTAAATTACTTTTTATTAGGGTTCAGTGAGGACTAAATGACATAACCTAGTCGTCCACCTTATGTTTGCAGCGTTTTATGAGGGGCAGAGTCGACTCCTGATCAGCAAAGGGAGAGAATCAGAACTCGTCCATTTATGAGTTTGTCTTTCCAAAGACACCGTAGGCCCCCCGCCCCGGGGCAGAGTCGGGACTTGCTCCTCTCTCATCCCCAGTGGCCAGCAAGATGCGTGTGGCAGCCAGGGTGGGGCGCGAGGGGACAGAGGCCTCTTCTAGGGAGCGAGTCAGCATGGGGCCAGAAGGGGGCGCTGTAAAAGGCAGCAAAGCCCAGAGGTCAGCCATCCCAGGACCCTCATCTCCCCACTCTGAGTGGACTTTGGTGATTCATCCCCATGCCCCCAACTTGGACTTACCCAGGCCTGGGTAGGCAGGTAACTGTGTTTCACAATTCCCCAGCTGTGGACCGGCTTCTTAGGCTCCGGTTTCCTCCGAGAGATGCCCATCCCCCTCCTCCCCTCCTCGTCCTTCCTTCCCCTCCCCCTCCCCTCCCCCTCCCCTCCCCCTCCTCCTCCCCCTCCCCCTCCCCTCCCCCTCATCCTCCTGTCTCAGGCAGCGGCATCCAGGTGGTCCCGTGAGGGAGGGTGTGAGGACCTCCACGGAGAGCCAGGAGGCTGGGCGTGCTGGTCTGGGCACTGCAGAATCACTTTGAGCTTTAGTTTCTTTGTGCATAAAATAAGGAGGGTGAACCTGGTGCTTTTATTGTCCTTTCCAGACCGTAACTCTGGTTCTAAAGCACTTCAGTCTTGGAATGCGGGCACCCCAGGACCCAGGACTCATGGAACAATAAAATGTAAGTGTTTAAGGAAGAGACCTTCCATTAAAGAGTACCCATTACAAACACTAAAAGTAACATAGGATAGCAAAAAGGGGAGCATTTTTCTTCTTTTTTCAACTCTAACTCATTCTCATTTACCGCCAACATTGCCCTGAATCTCTATCATTCTTTGTTAAAACTTACCGCCTCCAAGAAGCTGCCTGGATCAACTCCACTGCTGTCTGTGTTCCTCCCTGTGGCTTGGTTAGGAACGTGGCCTCCAGAGCCAGGCTGCTGCGGTTTGAATCCTGTGTGACCTTGGGCAAATGACTTAAGGGAGTGCCTCAGTTTCCTTCTCAGTAAAAAGGGATAATAACAGAACCTACTTCACAGGGCCATCGTGAGGATTCAATTAGTTTATGTATCAATACATAAGCACCCACTACCTAGAAACAATTTGTGTTAGCACAGAATTGAGTGTATTTTCCACATGTTGACATGTTTTATAGTTGCTTCCAAACATCTTTGGAAGAACTGTCCTCTAACTGATGTAAAAATTCTGATGGAGGACTTTCTCCTAATTTGAAACAGATTGCTCTGGGAAGCAGCAGGCATTTACCAAAGACTCTGTGTGTGCAGGGCATTATTTTGGCACTGGGAAAGGACACCAGTTAGAGAACAAAGTCCTCCATCAGAATTTTTATCAAGGATGGTCCGCCCTTATTGTCAACTCAGATGTTTGTTGGAGACTTGTCACCTACTTGTTTGCCTTGTTCCTCTGAAGCCTTGTTTCATATTTGGCCTGAAAATGTCCTGTAGCTGCGCCAGCCTGGTACCTCGGGACTGCTCTGTACTGGGCTTCAGATTACAGGTTAAAAGCCTGCTCACTCTCTGAGGGGGACCAGAGGAGGCAGGAATACAGTGGGAGTGGACGGGGTGGTGGGCTAGAGGGGAGAGCCCCCCGCAAATGTTGGCATCCACGGAGGGGGCACGGGGCCCAGGGATCCCCAAGGTTATAAAAATCCTGAATTCGTGTCATGGCTCATGCGTCTTTGCAAAGGTCTGCTGCTGCTACGTTTTCGCAGCATTGACCACTAGAATCCTGCAGATTGTTCCTTTTGTGATTATAAACTGTCTCTGGAGTAGCATGATGTGGGCGGCTGCAGTTTATAGAACTACTTGGACGACTCGGCCTACTCCTCAAAGGAACACTCGCTTTACAGTCTTCCAGGCTCTTTCTTGCAAAACAACATGATACGTCAGTCTGTTTGGGAGGAAAGGAGAAGAGAAAGGGCATCTTCCAACTTAGGGACATGAAGAAATACCAGAGCACAGGCCAGCCCTGAATAGAATTCAGCAGGAACTCTCTTTTATGCATCTCCCTCTCTGCTCTCTGGGCCTTTTCCTCATCCCATGGTCTCCATTCTTCTGTCAGACGCCCACTCCCTTCATGTATTCTCAAGACCCTAACCCACCAAAACCAAACCTTAAACCCTCTACTCTCAGGAAAAGTGCAAATCTCACCCTTTCATGGCTTCATTATAAGGGTGGGCTTTGACAAAAAACCAAGAGACCTGGGTTCGAATCCTCGCTCTTCTGCTTCCTAGTTGTCTAAACTATTGCAAATTGCCTGACCTCTCCTATGTAAAATACAGGTCATAACACTCACCGTACCTGGTAGTGTGTTTTCAGCTGCAAGCAGCCAAAAAGCAAACTCAAGTAGGTTTAACCAAAAGGAGATATATTGACCCACATAATCGGAAGTTCAAAGGTGGGACAGGCTGACTGAACCCTGGTGTCAGGGGCCCAGGTTTCTTCTGCATCTCTGCCTTCCATCCTCAGTGTCAGCTGCACCTTAAGACTGGCTTCTTTCACAATCAGGGTGGCTGCCAGCAGGACAGAGAGGGCAATGCCCTCGACTAAGAACTGATAACTGATACCAAGGGAATGCTATGTGCTGATTGGTTTAGGCCTGGGTTCTTAAACCAATTACCAGCAAGGTAGGGACATGATTACCATGATTGGTATACATACCAGTGGTTCTCAAACTTGAGCATCGTCAGAATTACCTGAGGATTTATTAAACTACAGAAACTCAGTGCCAGAGTTTCTGATTCAATAGGTCCAGAGAAGAGCCTGAGAATTTGCCTTTCTGACAAGTTCTGAGATAACACTGAAGCTGCTGGACCTCTCTTTGAGAACCACTAACATAGACTAATCAGGGCTACCCCTGGACTGGGGTCAGTTCTTCAAATTGCACAGTGAAGAAAGAGCGAAATGGATGTTACAGAGTTAACTGTGATATTCAAAACCTTGTGGAGTAAATGCGGAGATTGTTACAGTAATCTATTGCTGTGTAACAAAATGCTCCAAAATGTAGTGGTTTAAAACACCAATTTATTACTATTTCAAATAGTTCTGTGGATTGGCTGGGCTCAGCTGGGCAATTGTCACTTAGGGTCTCACATATAGTTGTAGTCAGATGTTGGATGGGGCTGGAATCACCCAATGGCTGCTTTGAGCTGGATGCCCAAGATGGCTTCTTCATTCACATGCCTGGTACCTGGCATGGGGTGGCTGGAATAGCTGAGGACTGGCTGGGCATCTCTTTCTCCATTCAGCCACCCCACATAGTTAGCTTGGGCTTCCTCACAACATGGCAGTTTTAGCAGAATTGAATTTCTTTTTTTTTTTAATTGAAGTATAGATTATTTACAATGTTGTGTTAGTTTGAAGTGTACAGCAGTGATTCAGTTTTACATATATATATATGTTCTTTTTCAGATTCTTTTCCATTATAGGTTATTATAAGATATTGAATAGAGTTCCCTGTGCTATACAGTAGGTCCTTGTTCTTTACCTATTTTATATATAGTAGTGTGTGTATGTTAATCCCAAACTCCTAATTTATCCCCCCTCCCCACCAAGAATTGGATTTCTCACATGATGGTTGACTTTCCCCAGAGTGACCGTCCCAAGAGACTGAGGCAGAATCTGTAAGGCTTCTCCTAATCTAGGCTTGGAAGCCACAGAGTGTCACTTCTGTTCTATTCTACTAGTTACATGTGAGTCACAGGGCCAGCCCAGGTTCAAGGGAAGGGCACTGCACAAGGGCATGAATATGCAGAGGCAAGGGTCATTGAGAGGCCATCTTAGGGACCAGCTACCCCAGGGATTAAAGGAGATCATTCATGTAAAGTCCTGAATATGAATGTAAGTGAAGCACTTACCATAAGTCAGTGCTCAGGAAATGAGTATTATGATTGCTGTTCTTTTCAGGGGACTTTGCTTGTTACCCTTGCTCTGTTAATTTAGGAATTTAAGGCTTTCTCAACTAGCAAAGGATTTTCAGGTGCTAGCCGGCAGGTGAGGTACTATTTTCTCAGCGAGTGATCTTTCCAGGGTCCCCCAAAACCATACCCACAAGTAACTATTTCCTTAACCAGGAGTAAGCCCTTGCACTCCCAAGTATTTCCACAATACAGTGGAAAGGTACCTTTTCTGTTGGCTTCCACATGGCACCTATACTAGAATGTTGGCTTCTGATGAGGCTCCTATAGACTGGCTGATTTTACTGGTAATTATGACAGCTCTTTTATTCTGTTTAGTACTTTGGTAAAAGCTAGTCCACCGATGTCCTTATTCACATTTCAGTTACGGAAAGTCTCTGGAACAACATCTTATACAGTTACTCTGTATCACTCCCAGTCAGGCACCTCCACTCAGAAGACAAATACACCTTCCCAGTTTGAACAACACTTCCCATCACTTAGCTCCAGAATAGTCTGGTAGATAGAACAATTTTTCTTATTTCTGCCAAACATGTACCTATATATCTTAACTTTCTACTTACCAGGTTGTTTTCCCCCTTTCCTTCAGAGCGTGAGAGTGAGGGGTTTTTATTCAACTGCGTGACCCAGAGAAACTCGAGGGGCTCTCCGTTTCTGCGTGTTGTTGGGAGTCGGGGGGTGGGGGGAACAGGTGCAATCTAGAAGAATCTACAGGTTCAGAGGGAAGAAGCAAGGGGAGCCTCAGGAACTAGAATGTTTCGTCTGTCAGCTAATGTACCCCCTGCAGCCCTGCCAAGCTCTGATGTGTTTAGACTTGAACTTCACGGGGAAGGTCGCCTAAAAGCAAGTTCCTGGGATTTGTTCTGTAGTCTGAGTAGGCTGGAGTTTTCTCGCTGGGCTATTTCTGTGCAAAAAGCTGTCTGGAACCATCTGAGAGTCACTAACCACTGTAGTTTACTGTAATATATTTTCTAGTCACTTTCTGTTGCATCATTTCCCCTCCATTTTATGCTTAAGAGAATGACTGCGTGTATGCTTGTGCATGTCTGTGCGAGTGTGTGTTGTGTGTTTTCCAAAGTTATGTTACCATGGAGAGTTATTTGGAAAAGGCGTCTTATGAACCACTTCAGCTGACGTATAAAACTGCATTTCAGAAATCAAAGCTCCTCTTATATGCATAGACTCTGCCTGGAAGGACACGTGAAAAAGTGGTAAGAGTAGCTGCCTCTGGGGCAGAGAACTAGGGGGCCAGTGGCTGAGGGAGACTCACTCTTCACTGTGTATTATTTAATTTTTTTTACCATGAGCATGTAATACTTTTTAAAAATGAAATCTGGAGATTCAGTGCCAAGGCTTCTTTTGGAAAATATTCACTGACTCACATGTTCCCTTTGACTCCTGTACTCAGCTCCCTGGGAAGAATTTGGGAATCTCTGAACAATCATGGGCTGAATATTGAAGGTGGAATCTGACTGCCTTCTTGGGTGCACATAACACATCTTCAAGGCTACTCCTCACCCCCGTCCATTGGGATGGATAAAGGGGGTTGAGTGGAGATACCATGTCTGTCAGATTCAACAGTAATCAATAATGGCTTTAAACACATTCTTCCTGACAGTATCACAAAGAACACGTAGCTGGTGGTGAATGTAACAGCCCACTGACTGCAGGGAGTGAAAATATACATGATGCCTGAGGTTCTGTCAAGCCAGCATAAAACGGCTCATCCAGGTTGGACAGGGAAACTCCACACCTGGTCATGTAGAAGAATGAGCACTTTCATAAACACTTTCATAATGTGTCTACACATGTTTTGATTCCCCAACAGACGATGGCTCTGACTTCAGAAGTTGTGGTAACCTTATTGTGTATTTTCATATTCTCTGTGCTGAACGGATGACCCACTTCCAAACCAAGAGTACAAATTACAGATGAACATCCCAACTGCATTTCATGTTCCAGCCTCACTAGACTGGGAGTCCATGAAAATAAAGAGTGTCAGCACAGCACCTCTCATGGACGGTAGGTAGTCAATGTGGGCTAACTGGCTTGTGCTGGATGCAGTTCTGTTCACTGGAAATCATTAGCCAGCTCAAGAGGGAGGAAAATGGAATGAAAAAGAAAAACATTGCCCATCACAAAAATAACTCAAGAACTGTGCAGTCTGCCAACATCGGTCATTTGTGTTGAACTTGCTCTCAGCACTCTGTTAAATATACCACACCCTACCGCGGAAGCCATCATTCCTTTCCTTTTGAGTAGCAAAGTAGTGGGAACTCGAAAAACTTCTGTGAATTTGGCAAGCGTTGGGGTAAATGTTTCCAGTCAATATGGCAAAGGTGAGGATGGCAGAGGGAAATCCGTCTATTCATAGTGCTTTAGTGTCACCTGTTCATTAAAGGCTACCTTCTGGAGGTTGAAGCCATGCTTTCCTGTACCTGAGACAATGCCTGGACCTGGTATACTTGGCTGACAACGTAATTTTGCTGCACAGATTATTGTTGTATTGTTCCAATATGTTTGAAATGATCATGGAATTTCACGTAATGCTGAACGTGTTCCCTTGGGAAACACTTTATGTTGCACATAGAGCCACCCGGTCTGAAAGCTCCCTGCTGGGGACGTTGTGCTACTCCACTGAACACAGTGGGGCAGATGTTTCAGAGGATTTCAGTACAGTTGAGAGAAATTTGCTGACTGCCAGCCATGTGCCAGACCCTTCCATGAGTTTTTCACGTCTTCACGTGTTGTTGAAAGCCACCCTGTAAGGCTGACGTCACTGACTGCTATCCGAGGGCGGAAGCTGGAGCACAGGGAAGTGGGTGCCTTGCCGAGTGTTTTCCACTGTAAGTGACAGAGTTGGGCTGCTGCAAACCCAGGCTCTCCTGGTCCAAATGCAAACTTCTTTTCCTGTAGCAGTGACACTGGCTTCCAGTGCCTCTTTGAGGCTGAAGATTAAGCTGTGCTCACAGTTTGGACATGGCTTTCAGGGAGGATGCCCAGACCGTGGAGGGACATTGATGAGGATGAGAACTTGGATTTTTTTTTTTGGGGGGGGTCCACTAATTGATAATACAATGGCATCTGGAGAGTTAGAGGTGGGATTCCCGCTCTAACTCTCCAGGATATAAGGTTTCATGGCTGGACTTCCCTGGTGGCACAGTGGTTAACAATCCGCCTGCCAATGCAGGGGACACTGGTTCGAGCCCTGGTCCGGGAAGATCCCACATGCCACAGAGCAACTAAGCCCGTGCACCACAACTACTGAGCCTGCGCCCTAGAGCCCGCGAGCCACAACTACTGAGCTCACACACCACAACTACTGAAGCCACGCACCTAGAGCCTGTGCTCCGAAACAAGAGAAGCCACTGCAACGAGAAGCCCGCACACCGCAATGGAGAGTAGCCCCCGCTCGCCGCAAATAGAGAAAGCCCGCGCGCAGCAACAGAGACCCAACTCAGCCAAAAATAAATCAATTAATTTTTTTAAAAAGTTAGAAAAAAAAACAAAACAGCTTCATGGCCTATGTCCTTGACTCAGAATCCAGGGATCAAAGGGTTCAAGATGGAAACCCACAGGGAATGTGACAATGGCCAATGACTAGAGCCAGGTCAGAGCAAGACCAGCACTGGCCTGCTGTGTGGCGGCCACTATTCTCGTTAGCACCGAAATAGCCATGAACAAGACAGATGAAGTCCTTGCCCTTATGGAGGCAGAGCATAAAGAGAGAAAACAAGTAGTTAACAAATACTGATAAATAACATAGAAAACAGTTCAGCCGACTCGGGGGCATAGAGATGTTGATGGTGGTGGTGCCTGCTATTTTCCATAAGGGAGTCAGGAAGGGCCGCTCGCTATGGGACACGTGAGCTGAGACTTGAAAGCAGTGAGGGAGCAGGCTGTGCAAACATCTGGGAGAAGAGATTTACAAGCAGAAGGAACAGTAACTGCAAAAGCCCTGAGGCAAAAGGGTACTTGGGGCGTTGGAGGAATAGCAGAGATGGGTTTCCCAGGTCGGGTTCCCCAGGGAACAGTGTCTGAGTTGGGGATTAGCACACAGGTTGTTTATTAGGGAACGCTCTTGGGGTCAACCTGTAGAAGGGAAGGGAGGGCCAGGAAGCAAGCCTGGGCAGAAGAAGAGGAAGAGCTGTGATGGTCTCAACAAACGCCTCAGACCACCAATGGGGAGTTCTGGAGATAGGATGGCCCTTCAGAGCTGCCCCACATTGAGCAGAAGGGGCTGAGCTCTCACACCCTGGTGTCCATCAGCCGTGGCTGCCATGGGAAAGGGGCGGGATGGGATGGGGGAGCCATCTCTCCTCCTCCGAGGCATCCTCAGTGCCTGTGGGCTGTCAGCCAGCAGCACAGCCAGCGCTAAGTCCTCAGTTCTTGAAGGTTCTGGGTGGCCCCTCCCACCATCCACTGCATGCTGGTGTGATTGGAGCAGAGTGAGCAAGGAATTAGTGACAGAAAATGAGCTCAGAGAGGTGTACAGGGGCCAGGTTGCGAAGGCCCTTACAGGGCTTGGTGAAGACTTGGACTTTTATTCCACTGGAGGTGGGAAGCATTGAAGGGTTTTTGAAAGTAATGCTAAGCTCTAGCTTATGTTTTAACCTGCTGGCTCTAGCAGCTAAGTGGAATCGACCGTAGATGAGCAAAGGGGGTAGCGGGGGAAGGGTTAGGAAGACTCATCCAGAGATACTTGCAATAAAGAGGTGACGATGGTTTAGATCAAAATGGGACTGGTGGTGGTTGTGAAAAGTTGTTGGACTTTGGATATATTTTGAAGGTAGAGCCAATAGCATTTGCTGCTGGATTGGATGTGGGGTGTGAGTGAGTGAGAGGAAAAACAGAGACAACTCTACTGTCCCCTGGAGTCTAGGACGCTAGAGAGGATGGAGCCGCCCTCTCCTGGCATGGAGAAGCCTGTATGTATTAGTTTCCTGCTGCTGCTGTAATAAATTGCCACAGACTTAGTGGCTTCAAACATAAATTTACTCCCTTACAGTTCTTGAGATCAGAAGTCTAAGGTCAAGGTGTTGGGAGGGTTATGTTCCTTCTGGAGGCTTTGGGGAGAATACATTTCTTGGCCTTTTCCAGGTTCTAGAGGCTGCCTGCCTTCCTTTGCTCATGGTCCTTTCCTGCATCTTCAAAGCACATCATTCCACCCTCTGGTTCTGCTGTCATATCTCCTTTTTCTCTCTGTAACTCTGATCCTCCTGCCTCTATCTTAGAGGACTCTTGTGATGACATTAGCCCCACCCACATAATCCAGGATAATCTCACCATCTCAAGATTCATAACTTGATCACATCTGCAAAGTCCCTTTTGCTATGTAAGGTGACATGTTCAGAATTCTAGGGATTCGGACATGGGCCTACTTGGGGGGCCATTGTTCACACTGCAGAAAGAGCTGGATTTGCAAGGTGGAATCAGAGCTTAGCTGTGCCTATGTTAAATTTGAGATATCTTGTAATATCCAAGTGGAAACATCAAGTCAGCAGTTGGATGAATGAGTCTGGAGTTCAGAGGAGAGGTCCCAACTGAAATATGAATTCAGTAGTTTTCACAATATATTTAAAGCCACATGACCAAAGATATTACTTAGGGACTGAATGCAGAAGGAGGAGAGGAGAAGTCCTAGGACTGAGTCTTGGAATATATTCCATTGGTTGGGGATCCATAGAAGAGGAGGAACCAGCAGAGAGGGACAAGGGCGGCAGGAGGAGAAGCCTGAGAGAATGGTGGTCCAGAGGCCAAGCCAGGAAAGGGGTTCACAGCAGAGAGAACAGTCAGCTGCTGAGAGGTCAAGTAAGATGAGGACTGCGCAGCACCCATCAGACTTGGCTGGTGACCCTGACGTGAGCAGTTCAAGGCCGTGGTGGGATGAAAGCCTGACTAGAACAGGTTCAAGAGATAAAGGGAGGAAAGGAATTGGAGACAACTGGTATCAACAACCTTCTGAGAGTTTTGTTGGAAAGAAGAGCAAAGAAATGGGTCAGTAGCTGGAGTGAGTTTGGGGTCAAGAGAAGGCTGATGAGCCTAGGGTCTTCCAAGGACAGCTCCAGTTCCAGAGTCTGGACTGGGCGAAGTCTGGGGGTGAGCACAAAGGGGGCCCAACTGAAGCTTGGAGAGGAGAGGAGGGGCCAAGTAAATCCTGCTGTGATGAGTGACAGGAGCAAGGAAACACTAATACAGATGTGCCTCTCTGTACAATGACTATCTTCCTACAGATGCTGAGAAGCTGGGTATGGATTGAGGCTTTTGGAAAATTTGATCTTACTTTAACTACACAGGAAATTATTTAGAGGACACAGGGGTGATGTTTTAATGTGGAAAATCCTTTCCAAATGTAACTATTATGAGAATGTCCGTGTATCAGTTTTCCCAAAAACTGCATACACCTCTCATTACACTTTTAGTTCCCCACCAACATCTAGTATGAAAGGAAATATGATTATATAATATTTTCTTCAAAGGATGGATCTTAAACTTTTTTATTTTTGCAACCGAGGCGATCACAGTGCAGTTGTGAGATGACAGAATAGCACGTAGTTTGAAAAAGCTAAAACACGGGGCAGGAAAGTCATTTTCCAGATGTCGCTGAATAAACCTGGCCAAGCCTGGCAATGAAGCAAGAGAACAGGAATTCAGGGCCAGCAGGCCAGTTGCCCTCAGGACCCAAGGGAGATAGACGCACATTAGGAGCCATAAGGGGGGTGGGGGTGGGGTTAAAAATTCAAGGACCAGAGTCTAATATATAAACAGGACCTGGATAGCAGCCTGGGGCACGGGGACAGAAGACACCCCAGAATGCCTGCAGCGCGGCCGGGCTAACAGCTTTGGTTTACACTAAGGAGATGGTGCCCCCCACCCGTGCTTGGAGACGCAAGGCTATAGAGTATCACCTTGGAAATGAGATCTTCAAAATCATCCAGATATACCCAGAGAAAACCATCATTCAAAAAGACTCATGCACCCCGATGTCCACAGCAGCACTATTTACAGTAGCCAGGTCATGGAAGCAACCTAAATGTCCATCCTCAGAGGAACGGACAAAGAAGATGTGGCGCATATATACAATGGCATATTACTCAGCCATAAAAATGAATGAAATGTGGTCATTTGTGGAGACATGGATGGACCTAGAGACTGTCATACAGAGTGTAGTAAGTCAGAAAGAGAAAAACAAATATTGTATATTAATGCATATATGTGGAATCTAGAAAAATGGTATAGATGATCCTGTTTGCAAAGCAGAAATAGAGACACAGACGTAGAGAACAAATGTATGGATACCAAGGGGGAAGTGGGGGTGGGAGGAATTGGGAGATTAGGATTGACGCATATACATTATTGATACTATGTATAAAATAGATAACTAATGAGAACCCACTGTATAGCACAGGGAACTCTACTTAATGCACTATGGTGAACTAAATGGGAAGGAAGTCCAATAGGGAGGGGATATGAGTATATATATGGCTGATTCATTTTGCTGTACAGTAGAAACTAACACAACATTGTAAAGCAACTATACTCCAATAAAAATTAATTTAAAAAACAAAATCAGCCGGCCTCCTCAGGGCCTTTGACGCACTGTTCCCTCTGCACGGCCGACTCAGCCCTTCCCTGCACCCCTGGCTGACTCTCCCTCATCCTTTAGGTCTCATCTGAAATGTCACTTGGTCAGGAAAGCCTTTTCTGAGTGCCCCAGCCAGCCTCGTTCCACCTGAATCCATTTGCAGGGCCAATTAATTTGAAAGCTACAAATATTTTTTCTATCCCAACCTTAGAATAAAATTTTTAAAAACTGTTTTAAAGAAGGTAAGCATCTCATTCTAATCAGGTATCGTTGAGGCCATGACCAATGCTTTGTGAGCTAGGCCAATTGTGTAGACGCTGGAACCCAATATAAGATTCTGGGCCCCTTCCAGGTCTCGGAGTTAAGGTCCATAATGTTTCTGCCTGAAGCACTCTTCCTACAAAGGTCTAGAGAGCCTGCTCCCTTTTTTCTCTAAGTCTCTGCTAAGCACCATCAGAGTCCGCATTCCTGAACTCTCCACAAAGAATGGCAAATGCACCCAGGCCACCGCATTCCCATCCCTCTAACCTTGTTTTGTGGTTCTCCACAGCCTCTGCTGGCATTTTCACGTGTCTGTTTATTGGCCAACTTCCCCCTTCCCATGAGGGCAGGGAGTGTCTTGTGCACTGTTGTATCCCCAGGGCCTGGCGAGGAACAAGTGCTTGATAAATATCTGTTGAATGAATGAGTGGATTAGTCAATGTCAGAGAACGGGGAGGGCAGGCTGCCCAGATACTGACCTGCCCATCACACCCCAGCCCCTAGCACAGTCCCCAGGCCTCCAGGTAAGGAAAATCCTCCAGACTTCCCCTCACCTCCTTTTGTTGCTTCTTCTGCAGCGTGGAGGTGGTCTCCTGGCCTCTTCTCCATGTCTTGGTTCGGTTCTCACCTTGTCCTGGGCCTGATTTCCCCGTACCTCTTGGATTAAAGCCAGGCTCTGGCGGCCTGTTCACGCACTACTGTTCTCCAGCAGCTCCCCTCTGGCTCCATCCCGCCAGTGCTGAATATTGTACACCTCTTTATCTATTTTCACATTTTATGGCTCATTTGTAATAAAAATGGATTAAAATAAATCCGCCACTGATTGGCTCCAATTTTTACATAAAAGAAACAAACTCAATGGCTCTATAATTCTAAAGAAGTCCCGATTTTAGTTCAAGAGGACTGTCCTCTCTGAGTTGGCCTAATTTAAGACAATTCTAACTCCTGCATTTTTCACACATTTATTATGGCTTAAACGGGGCAATATTCCTCACCCTGATGTCCACGGGAAAACTGGAAAGAACAAAATGATCAGACTGGGCACCATCATGATACAATGACAAAAAAGAGAAACTTTTAAATGCTTCTTTGAACCTGCCTGCAGGATCTGAAGGACAGCAGAGGGCCCACTGCTTCTCTGTACAGTAAGAGGGGAGCTTAGACTTCCTAAAGAGTAAAACCAGAGCTGTGCTCAAAGGAGGAACATCCTTTTCTTGATTTATGATCGGACTGACCTTGGACCCTGAGGAACATTGTCTCTGTAATGTGTTTACTTCATAGATAACTTAAAGAACATAGCTCTTACCAGGTGGGGAAATAAATCAAAATTAGGGGGCTCATGTTCGGCTTCTGTCACGGGAGCTGTATTAGTCAGGGTTCTCCAGAGAGACAGAATCAGAGGGAGAGAGAGAGAGAGAGAGAGAGAGAGAGAGATTTATTATAAGGAATCAATTCACAAGGTGATGGCAGTTGAGAAGTCCCAAGATCTGTAGTCAGCAGGCTGGAGACTCAGGAAAGCCAATAGCATAAATTCCAGTCTGAAAGCTGGCAGACGTAGACCCAGGAAGAGCCAAGTTTCAGTTTGAGTCTGGAGGCAGGAAAAGACCAATGTCCAAACACAAAACAGTTAGACAGAGAGTTCCCTTTCACTGGCAGAAGGGTCAGACTTTTTGTTCTATTCAGGTTTTCAACTGATTGGATGAGGCCCACCCACATTGGGGAGGGCAACCTACTTTGCTCAGTCCACTGATTCAAATGTGGATCTCATTCCAAAACACCCTCACAGAAACACACCCAGAATAATGTTTGACCAAATATCTGGGCCCCCAGGGCCCAGTCAAGTTGGCACACAAAATTAATCATCGCAGGATCACAGACTAACGATGAGACAAAGAAGCATGTTCATGTTGAAGGTTCTATCAATACTTGAGTTTTCTGGATGGAAAGGAACCCAAGAGGGAAACTCCCTCTTGTACAAAGGAGTGTGACTATCTCCCTGAGGACTTTCCCTGGCTGCAGGAGCACACTCCCTCTGAATGGCTGGAAGGTAGGGACCTACTGCCCCAGGGGGAGCAGTCCTCAACCAATGATGATTGCAAGTTGGTAGAGAAATACCCCAATTTCCTCACCTCTCTCATCAAGCAAATCTAACATATATTCTATACTGCCTCCCAGAGGACCTTAGTGGAATTGGGTCCCAGTTGTCCAAGGGTAACTCATCCTCATTAATGCACCTTATCCACTTCCTTTTCTTGTCTAATCCCACCCTCCCCTACTGGGGCTACCTGAAATCACCTCCAAAATAAACTACTTGCACTCAGATCACATCTCAGGGTCTGTTTCTGGGGAAACCAGACCTAAGATAGGGGATAAATTGGACTTACTGATGAATTCACTTTACCTGGTCCTCCAAAAAAATCCTACCTGAAATTTTGGTCTAATGTAGGCCAGGGTAGTAAATTATACCTGGGAAAAATAAGTACAACTCTTCTCTGATAAATGTATTTTAAATCCAAGCCTCAAAAAATTATCAGAGATAGATTTCCAAGGAATATGAGCACACAATAAATGTATCTCAGAACATACAAGGAAACAAGCCCTCAGGCACAAGAGTTAGCAAAATCAGAATGAAATTTTTTAAGTGAAAAAATATTGATCCAGAGATTCAGTGCAATCCCTGTCAAAATCTCAGCACATTGTTTTGAAAAAATTGACAAGCTCATTCCAAAATCTATATGGAATTGCAAAGGGCATAGAAAAGTCAAGAACTTTTGAAAAAAAAAAAAAAGAAAGGAATTACACTAACTGATTTCAATACTAGCTATAAAGCTACAGTAATTAAGACAGTGTTGTACTGGTGTACGAACAAGCATATCAATTAATGGAATATGGTAAAGAGTCCAGAAACAGATCTTCACATATATAGCCAATTGATTTTTGACAAAAGTACCAAAATAATTCAATGAGCTAAGGATATCTTTTCAATAAAATGTGCTGGAAAAACTGGATAACCACATGGAAAAAACGAGCATTGACTTTTACCTCTCCCCAAACCCCAGGATTAACTTGAAATAACCAAAGACCTAGACCTAAAAGCTAAAACTATAACACTTCTAGAAGAAAAGATAGGAAAAAGTCTTCGCAATCTCGGATTAAGCACTTGAAAAATGCTCATCATTTTTATTAACCAGAGAAATGCAAACTAAAACCACAAATTAAATCCACTAGAATGACCAAAATTTTAAAAACTGACACCACCACCAAGTAAGTGTTGGCAAAGATGTAGAGCTGGTGGAAATATAAAATGGAACGACCACATTGGAAAATAGTTGAGCCATTTCTTATAAAGTTACACTAATCATATGACCCAGCAATTCTACCCCTTTTACTTTACCCAAGAGAAATGAAAGCATTTGTCCACCCAAAGACTTGCACATGAGTGTTTAAAAGCAAAACAAAACTGAAATTAACCAAAATGTCTGTCAGCAAGTGAATTGATAGGCACATTTTGGTATGTCCATATAATGGAATACTACTCAGCAATAAAAAGGAACAAACTATTGGTATACCCAACAGGGATGAATTTCAAAAACATTACACTGGGTGAGAGAAGAAAAATACCAAAGAGTATACACTCTATGATCCCATTTTTATGAAATTCTAGAAAAGAAGAAAGCAACCTACAATGACAGAAGCATTCTCAATCTCATACACAGTTTTTAAAAGGCAAAGTAAAACCACAACTAGATATGGTTTTCCAATCTGCAGGATCGCCAAAGTATGTGCTTTGAATAAAGCACAAATCTGCAACAGAGGTCAGAGCTGGAGTCTGGGAACTGACTGCAGAGGACCATGAGAGAATATTTTGATTATGGTGGTCAATACCCAAGAGTATACATTTGTCAAAATCCAACAAAATGTACACTTAAAGTGGATTTTATTGTAAGTAAATTATCCATCAACCAGGGGAATGGGGAGTTGCTGTTTAACGATTATAGTTTCAGTTGGGGAAGATGAAAAACATCGTTTTTTTCATGTGGTGATAAATGGTACTTAATGTGAATTTCTAAACAACAATGTGAATGTACTTAATGCCATAGAACTATACACTTAAAAAATGGCTAAAATGGTAGATTTCATATTATATATATATTTAGTATAATTTAATATAAATTTACTTAATATAAATTTCATATTATATATATATATTTACCACAATATATTTACCAAATATATATATATATTTATTATATATATATATTTACCACAATAAAAAGAATTATACCTCAATAATGTTGATTTTGCAAAAATGAAAAGAGGGTGTCCAAAATATAAGTTTGAAAAAGAATGAAGTACAATGTCTGGAAATGAATATATAATATTTGGAAATATCTATGGAGGATCTACTAAATGTTAGCAAGATGTTAGACTCTGTCAAAGAAGACAAAAATGGCAGCCATAGAGTAGAAAAACAGTTGGAATTCAAAGCCAGAGTTCTAGCACCTGCACAGTTCCCTGTGTGGCCTGGTCACGTCACTTTTCCTCTTTGAGCTTCAGCTGCCTCACCAGTAACAGGTGGGTGATGGACTGGCTTCCACCCAAGGGCCCTCCAGCACTGCTAACACTCTCTGCTTTTATGTCCATTTGGGGTTTACTTCCTTATAGAGTGAGAGGTGGAAAAGGGAAGATCCAAAGCTTGGGGCAGACAGACCTAAGGCGTGCTTTAAAGAAGTGAACATTTGCATTCATGAAAATAATGATTTGTCTTAAAGAAGTCATGCCAGTTTGTTTGTTTTCAGTTAATTTTTACTAAGCACTCATGGTTTGCACCCAGGCTTATCTCTCTCTTTCTCTCTTTGTCTGTCTGTTTGTCTCTCTCTCTCCTGCCCTCCCTCCCTCTCTGTTTTTTTCTTTCTTGTGACTCAAAAGCCTGTGTATCAACCCTCCCCCAAACCTGTTCTACCAAAGGTCACAGTGACCTGCTTCCTCATTGCCAGTTCCAAAGCACTCTTAAATCTTCATCTTACCTGAATTCTTGGCCAAATGCTGATAACTCCTCCAATCTACTAAAATTTTCGACTCTTGTCTTCTGAGCTGCCAGTCTGTCTGAATCTCCTCCTGTGTCCTAGACGGCTCCGTCTCAGCCTCCTCTTATTCTCTTCATCCTAGATTCCAGGGTTTGACAGATGTTTTCTGTAAAAGGCCAGATGGTTAATATTTTAGGCTTCATGGACCACAGGGTCCCCCACTCACTCTGGGGGTTCTTCCTGGGCCACTCTACCCACTGCCATTGCTCCAACGCCCATCTGTAACCCAACAGCCTCAATAGTGATGCCCTTTAAGTTCCATCTTCCCATCGAGGGGTGTAAGGATGCCCCATTTTCTGCATTCCAAGAAAAATTATAGCTGTGCAAAAGAGAAAAGGGCAAAGTACACGAACAGACGATTTACAAAATAATAAATGTCAACGGCTTTAACGCATATGAAGATTCTCAACCTACACGATAGAAGAAAGGCAAAATTGAACCACAATGAGATGTTGTTTTTCAATCTTGCAGGCTAACAAAAATGAAAGAGTGATAACCAAAAGTGTTGTTGGGGTATTGGAGAAACAAGCATCGTCCTTTTTGGTGGGTGATTCAGCATTATCTATCAAAATATAAAATGCACATATCTTCTGACCCGGGAGGTCCATTTTTAAGTAGTTATATGAGAAAGGCAGAATGGAGAATACATGTGTGGCATGTTACTACTTGTATACAGAAGGTACGGGGAGAATATATGCATAAACAACAGCTTGTTACAAGTGGTTAGGGCGGGGCAGAAACTGGAGTGGTAGAAGTCAAGGGTGGGGGAGAAACTGACTTTTTTCACTGTGTAACTTTTTGTATTGTTAGAATATTTTTGTCTTATGCATATAGTATTTTTACCAAAAAATTAACATAAGTAAATGAGTGGATAGATAGATAGATAGATAGATAGATAGATAGATAGAAGAATCTTATAAACAAAAAGAGAGAAATAGTTGAGGTAGAAGGGTCCATAAGGGCCATTGTACCCAACACCACCTTTTGCAGATGAGGAAACCGAGCCCAGAGCAGTTCTGACTTTTCTAAGATCTTACTGTTACTGTTACTTGAGTCCAGGCCTCCAAATTCCAATCCAGCACTGGTCCCTGTATACATACTACATCACATCTCTAAGCTGACCCCCTTGATTCAGGAAGTTCATCTACATAATTTGAACTTGAGGAAGAAATAAGGCATTTATAAAATTGAACATTTGCAATGTATTTTCTTTAAAAAAAAAAGTCCTTTCTTGTATTTTTAAAATTACCAAAGTACAGGCATACCTCATTTTATTGCGCTTTTCTTTCTTGTGCTTTACAGATACTGTGCTTTTTTTTTTTTTTTTTCCTAGCAAATTGAAGGTTTGTGGAAACCCTGCATCGAGCAAACCTATCGGTGCCGTTTTTCCAACAGCATTTGCTCGCTTCATGGCTCTGTGTCACATTTTAGTAATTTTCACAATATTTCAAACTATTTTACTGTTATATTTGTGTTGGTGATCTGTGATCAGTAATCTTGTACTCTTGTGAAAAAATTATGACTTGCTGAAGGCTCAGGTGGTGGATAGCATTATTTAGCAATAAGGTATTTTTAAATTAAGGTATGTACATTTTTTTAAGACATAATGCTAGTGCACACTTAACAGACTACACTGTAGTGTAAACATAACTTTCATATGCACTGGGAAACCAAAAGTCCATGTGACTCGCTTTATTGTGATATTTGCTTTACTGCAGTGGTCTGGAAATGAACATGTCGTATCACCGAGTTATGGCTGTATTAGATGATTTGGTATCTAGAGAACTGGTAGAAAATTTAAATAATGCAGAAGTGTATTGTAGTGTTGTTTCCTCAACAAACATTCCACCCCTCTCCATCATGTGGCAGCCATGAGTGATTTGCATGGGACAGATCCCACTCCCAATTCCAGGGGACACCCTGATTGATCCAAGCAGGCCTCCTTGCTACAGTCATTTATTTAGAGTATATAGGCCTTAGCCAATCAGCATTTGCCATTCCCCTGGCCACAGAGGTTCATTCGGGATTGATCCAATCAGTGTCAAACCTGAAAACTTTTGCTGAGAATTATGGGACACAAACACATGCTGCCTCTGGGTTCCATGGGGTACATGTGAGAAGCTTGGAACTGCTGCAGCGTTTTTGCTACCATGAGAGAACCTTGTCTAAGAATTCAGCTGACACGCCAGAAGGCAGAGTAGAGAGGTAGAAAGAAACCAACTCCTTGAAGACATTATTAAGCTGCCGAATCACACCAAACCTCTGAACCTTCCAATGACTTGAGCAAAGGTCCCCCAATTGTATTAGAGCTAATTTGAGTCAGGTTTTGTTACTTCTCCATGAAGAACCTAAATGATACATATTTAAAGTAAAGAAGTGCAAGTCCTCCCACTTCCACCATGTCTAAAGAATAACTACTATAAATGATTTGGTGTGTGTCCTTTTTTACATACACCTATGTATAATTTTTTTTAAGAATCAATTCTACTACTCACATTCTTTTACAACCTGTGTTTCACCTACTCAGTAATGTGACATGGGTAGATTCCCAGTCGATACAAACAAAACTACCTACTTGCTGCATAGTATCCCAGGGTGTGGCTGTAACATTTATCAAACTATCCTTCCAATTTAGATTTAATCTCTATATTATAATAATGCTGTGAGACAGGGAGCGATTATACCTGTGGGCTCTGGAATCAGACTTATATCCTGGCTTCACTAATGATTTGCTGTGAAAACTTAACTACCCTAAGCCTCAGTTCCTTCTTCTGGAAAACGAAGGTAATTATAGACCTACGCTCAGCAGGCCGTCTTGTGCAGAAAGTGAGGAGGTCCACGTAACGTACCTGGCGTGGGATCTAGCTCACTGCACTCAGTTAAGGTAAGCGGCTGTTACTTTCCCTGGAATCAGTTCCTAAAATTGGACTCTCTGGGCACAAACATGTTTACCTTTGAAATTTTAATAGAAGCTGCCAATTGCCCTCCAGAAATAAACCAAGTTACACTTTCCCTCAGAGCGCCCTTTAACCTCCACCATTACCAACGCTAGATCTTTTTCATTTTTGCTAATCCAGGAGGCAAAAAAAAGTCACTCATTGCCATTTTAATTTGCATTTCTTAGATCACAGGTAAGCCCTCTGATTGTTTGTCAGCCACTTGTTTTGCTAATACGCAAATCGCTTGTTCATCTCCATTGCCTCCTGTTCCTTGAATTTGTATTTTTCTTTCTAGCTCTTTGTGTGCACTGAGGATACTAAACCTTAGTCTAATATTTGTAATGTAAATATTTTATTGTAGCCTGTCATATGTCTTTTAACTTTTTTTTTAATTTTAATTTTTGGCTGTGTTGGGTCTTCGTTGCTGTGCGTGGGTTTTCTCTAGTTACAGCGAGCAGGGGCTATTCTTTATTAGCGGTGTGCGGGCTTCTCATTGCGGTGGCTTCTCTTATTGCGGAGCTGGGGCTGTAGGTGCGTGGGCTGCAGTGGCTGTGGCGTGCAGGCTCAGTAGTTGTGGCGCGTGGGCTCTAGAGCACAGGCTCAGTAGTTATGGAGCACAGGCTTAGTTGCTCCACGGCATGTGGGATCTTCCCCGACCAGGGTTCAAACCCGTGTCGCCTGTATTGGCAGGTGGATTCTTAACCACTGTGCCACCAAGGAAGTCCCATTTTTTTAAACTTTTTAAATGTCTTTTTTTTTGTTTGTTTAATGTAGTCAAATCTTGTCCTTTTTTTTTTTTTTTTTTTTCTTGTGGCTTCTGGATTGTGTCTTTTTAGGATAGTTTTTGTTCAGGATTTCTGATGCACATTTGGCTTTTCTATTTAGAGCAGGGCTGCTTCTGGGTTTGCGGCATATCATGGGCTTTTTTTCTGGAATGATCTGGGCCTCCTGGGCATTATTATAGGCTATTAACTCCTTGGTGGGAGAAAGGCTTATAATGCCGAGCCCTGGGGGCTTGAAAGTGTGTCCACAGTGCCCCCTCCTGGGCACCACAGAACACCCACCCTAGAACAGGCCCGGCGCAGGGAGGGTTATGTCTCTGGCCTTCAGTTAGTTTAGTATTTACTGAACTACTGAGCATGGTATTTAGCTGTGGGCTACAGGTATGATACAGGATATAGAAACAATAGTGTTCCTGCCCCAAAGGTACCTGGAGGGTAATGAAGGAAACAGACACAGAAAAATCCTTTCAGTTTTTTTCCTAATGCCTGATTAACCATCTACCTTCACAAAACATTGAAGTATAGATACTGAGGTTGACTAGCTTACTTCATTTACTATTCCAGAATTCTACCTTTAATTTCTCTTTGTATCCCACCCAGCACAATGTCTAACATGCAATGGTGTTAATGAACAAATGAACAGTCTGTCTGTCACTGCGCTACAGGCCCCTTGAAGGCAGACGTTTTATGTGCATCTTGCAGGTAGGTTTTCTAATTTTTTTTTTTTTTAATGGGAGAATATAACAATGGCTTGCCAAATCAGTTGATTTTGATTCAGGAAAGCGCATCATACTCCCCAAATTCATTTTTCTTGTTATTCAGCATAATATTTACTTGAGGGTGGTAACTCATTGAATCAAGACCTATTCAGTTAGAATTATCAAACACTTAGCATTTATTCTGTGCCAGGCACCATTTCACTTGATCTCTGTATATTAACTCACATGATCCTCCCAGGAGCCCCCTAAGCAGGGCAGCAGCCTCCAGCCATTCAGGTTGTGACCGGTGCCCCCTAAAACTGTGCCGTTTTCAGGCTGCACAAGTTCATGTGGTGCCCTGCCTGCAACCCTCAATATACCCATTTTACAGATGGAGAAACTGAGGCATAGAGATGTCCAGTGAAACTTTCTTAGTTCAAGTTTTAATGAAACTCATGCTAACTACATAAAACTATTTAAAACTTGGTAAGATAAAACCACATTAATTCAGCCCAGTTGTGAAGGTGAGTGGGAAAACTGGTAGCATTTACTTGAAAAGTGTATAAATAGTAGACTCATTTCTAAGAATTTAGTTCTAGTACATTAAACTACATTTAACCAGTTTGTTAAATACTATCAGAATGTCTATCGAAAATTACAGTCATGTTTCTTTAATGAAAGCTGATATCTCATTTACAGTCAGGAACAATTAATAAACGAATCTTAAAATTAAAAAAGGAGCTAGCTTTATTTAGTCAGTTAAATATGCCCCCTTGCAAGTCAGTTGGCTAGCTTGACAATTTATTTACTAAACAATTTCTACTTAAATTCCTCAAAGACTTCACCATATTCCAAATAAAGGCATTACAATTCAGAACTGAGTTCAAGTTAATGAGGTTTTTTTTTATAGGATTAAGCATTCTTTCCTTAAATTTATTTATTTATTTATATATTTTAAATTTATGTATTTTATTTTATTTATTTTTTGCTGTGTTGGGTCTTCGTTGCTGCACGCGGGCTTTCTCTAGTTGCAATGAGCACAGGCTACTCTTCGTTGTGGTGCGCGGGCTTCTCGTGGCGGTGGCTTCTCTTGTTGCGGAGCACGGGCTCTAGGCACGCGGGCTTCAGTAGTTGTGGCTTGCAGGCTTCATTAGTTGTGGCTCACAGGCTCTAGAGCGCAGGCTCAGTAGTTGTAGCGCATGGGCTTCACTGCTCCGCGGCATGTGCGATCTTCCCGGACCAGGGCTTGAACCCATGTCCCCTGCATTGGCAGGCAGATTCTTAACCACTGTGCCACCAGGGAAGCCCAGTAAGGTTTTATTATATTGTTAAAGATGGAGTTTGGAAGGCCCTAGGCAGGAGTTCCAGAGAAAAGCATTTCTAAACTTTTGACAGAATGACATTTTTTAATAGCAATTCTTTTTTATTTTAATTTTTAATTTTTTATACAATTTTTAAAGGTTACTCTCCATTTACAGTTATTGCAAAATATTGGCTCTATTCCCTGTGTTATACAAGACATCCTTGAGCCTATCTTAAACCTAAAAGTTTTTTTTTTTTTTTGGTCTACTTTCTAAAATAAACTGCTCAGTTAAAAAAAAAAAAAGTCTACAGAATTCCAAATAAAGTTTTTTTAATGCACACATTAATGAGTTGACCCTTGAACAACACAGTTTTGAACTGCGCAGATCCACTTATATGCAGATTTTTTCAATAGGAAATGCTACAGTTTTATGTTGCATGATCCGTGGTTGATTGAATGCCTGGATGTCGAACCAGGTAGACGAGGCGGAGGGCCAACTCTAAGCTCTATGTGAACTTTCCACCGTGAGGAAGGTGGGTGCCTTTACCCCCATGTTGATCATGGGTCAACTGTATTTATTATTATTCTTACAAAAGTGGCATTAAGTGTTGCATAGCAGTTTGGGCTTCAGCCTTCCCAGCCTCCGATATACACGGAATCACCTGGGGATCTTGTTACTGTGCAGATGCTGATCCAGTAGGTCTGGGGTGGGGCCTGAGAATCTGAATTTCTAAAATGCTCCCAGGTGAAGCCGATGCTGAAGAGTTTAGTAGAACTCAGTCTTCGGAAGCCAGATAGTTGGAGCTAGATCAGAATTCTAGCTCTAACACTTATTAGATCTGTGTCCTTGGGCAGGGAATTTAACCTCTCTGTGCCTTAGTTTCCTCATCTGCAAAATGGGGGTAATTATAATATTCTATACATCATAGGGGTGTTGCAAGGTAAGATTAGTTAATAAATGTAAAGCAATCCAAGCAGAAAAAAACTGGCATTATACTACACATGCAGTTGTAATTTGCCTTTGTCATTTAGCAATATATCCTGGGCATCTTTCTATGTCAGTAGAATAAAATCTACCTCATTCTTTCTAACAGCTTCCACGGTTGGATATAGGTTGATCTGCTTCATTCCAGTAGATTTTTTTTTCTATTTTTTTAAACTGTGGTAGAATATACATAACATAAAATTGACCATTTGGACCATTTTAAATGTATATTTCAGTGGTATTAAGTACATGCACACTGTTATGTAACCATTACCATTATCCATCTCAAGAATTTTCTTCATCATCCCAAACTGAAGCCCTATACCCATTAAACAATAACTCCCCAATATCCCCCAGCCCCTGGTAACCTCTATTCTATATACTTTCTGTCTCTATGAATTTGCCTATTCTAGGTCCCTCGAATAAGTGGAATCATCCAATGTTTATCCTTTCGTGTCTCCAGTGGATTTTGAAGGACATGTTTTCTCAATGGCCCTTCCTGCAGAATCCACACTCTCAATTTTGAAACCTCTGAGGAAATGGTAGTTGCCCCTCTTCATGGCCTAGGCGAGACGTAGGTCCAACTGCTGACCTTTTATGACAGGCAACCTCGGCAGGCTTCTGACTCTGTAATTAACAAAACCCATCGTTGCTTTCATTCCCTGAGCAGCTACCCTGGGACAGCGCTGTACCTGGTTTTGCAGGGTGTTCTCTGAGGTTGGGAAATGCAACCTCATTTTACAGCTGCAGACGCTGAGGATCAGAGAGGCTAAATGACCTGCCCGCTATTAGTTAGGGACAGATGTCGGTTATAGTCAGGGCTGGCTCCAAAGCTCATGCCCTTTCTACCACCTTCTAGTCTGGCAAACGAAAAAGCAAGCATTTCCAGTGTTTTTCAACAATATTCTGATTAATATAGATAGAACTTAAATAAACCTCGTAAGTGGAGACTCTGATATATAGCCAAAATACCTGGGGTACTGGCTAAGCAAAAGAACTCATCACAGAAGCTCTCTTGAGCAAAAGCTTCTCATTTCTTCCTCAGCTTCCCAGACAGAGAACATTTCAACTGCACGTGTGTCTGAGTAGGTTTATGCTGCCTGCTGCTGTGCAGCCTCCTTTTTCAAGGGGTCTCATTCTCATCATGAGAGTATGTTAATTTAAAATGGTAGTTAATGAAAGTATTTCCACTAAGATCAGGAACAAGACAAGGTTGCCCACTCTCACTGCTCTTATTCAACAGAGTTTTGGAAGTTTTAGCCACAGCAATCAGAGAGGAAAAGGAAATAAAAGGAATCCAAATCGGAAAAGAAGTAAAGCTGTCACTGTTTGCAGATGACATGATACTATACATAGAGTATCCTAAAGATGCTACCAGAAAACTACTAGAGCTAATCAATGAATTTGGTAAAGTAGCAGGATACAAAATTAATGCACAGAAATCTCTGGCATTCCTATACACTGATGATGAAAAATCTGAAAATAAAATCAAGAAAACATTCCCATTTACCATTGCAACAAAAAGAATAAAATATCTAGGAATAAACCTACCTAAGGAGACAAAAGACCTGTATGCAGAAAAGTATAAGACACTGATGAAAGAAATTAAAGATGATACAAATAGATGGAGAGATATACCATGTTCTTGGATTGGAAGAATCAACATTGTGAAAATGACTCTACTACCCAAAGCAATCTACAGATTCAATGCAATCCCTATCAAACTACCACTGGCATTTTTCACAGAACTAGAACAAAAAATTTCACAATTTGTATGGAAACACAAAAGACCCCGAATAGCCAAAGCAATCTTGAGAACGAAAAACGGATCTGGAGGAATCAGGCTCCCTGACTTAAGACTATACTACAAAGCTACAGTAATCAAGACAGTATGGTACTGGCACAAAAACAGAAACATAGATCAATGGAACAGGATAGAAAGCCCAGAGATAAACCCACGCACATATGGTCACCTTGTCTTTGATAAAGGAGGCAGGAATGTACAGTGGAGAAAGGACAGCCTCTTCAATAAGTGGTGCTGGGAAAACTGGACAGGTACATGTAAAAGTATGAGATTAGATCACTCCCTAACACCATACACAAAAATAAACTCAAAATGGATTAAAGACCTAAATGTAAGGCCAGAAACTATCAAACTCTTAGAGGAAAACATAGGCAGAACACTCTATGACATAAATCACAGCAAGATCCTTTTTGACCCACCTCCTAGAGAAATGGCAATAAAAACAAAAATAAACAAATGGGACCTAATGAAACTTCAAAGCTTTTGAACAGCAAAGGAAACCATAAACAAGACCAAAAGACAACCCTCAGAATGGGAGAAAATATTTGCAAATGAAGCAACTGACAAAGGATTAATTTCCAAAATTTACAAGCAGCTCATGCAGCTCAATAACAAAAAAAACAAACAACCCAATCCAAAAATGGGCAGAAGACCTAAATAGACATTTCTCCAAAGAAGATATACAGACTGCCAACAAACACATGAAAGAATGCTTAACATCATTAATCATTAGAGAAATGCAAATCAAAACTACAATGAGATATCATCTCACACCAGTCAGAATGGCCATCATCAAAAAATCTAGAAACAGTAAATGCTGGAGAGGGTGTGGACAAAAGGGAACACTCTTGCACTGCTTGTGGGAATGTGAATTGGTACAGCCACTATGGAGAACAGTATGGAGGTTCCTTAAAAAACTACAAATAGAGCCTACCATATGACCCAGCAATCTCACTACTGGGCATATACCCTGAGAAAACCATAATTCAAAAAGAGTCATGTACCACAATGTTCATTGCAGCTCTATTTACAATAGCCCGGAGATGGAAACAACCTAAGTGCCCATCTTCGGATGAATGGGTAAAGAAGATGTGGCACATATATACAATGGAATATTACTCAGCCATAAAAAGAAACGAAATTGAGCTATTTGTAATGAGGTGGATAGACCTAGAGTCTGTCATACAGAGTGAAGTAAGTCAGAAAGAGAAAGACAAATACCGTATGCTAACACATATATATGGAATTTAAGGAAAAAAAATGTCATGAAGAACCTAGGGGTAAGACAGGAATGAAGCCACAGACCTACTAGAGAATGGACTTGAGGATATGGGGAGGGGGAAGGGTGAGCTGTGACAAAGCGAGAGAGTGGCATGGACATATATACACTACCAAACGTAAGGTAGATAGCTAGTGGGAAGCAGCCGCATAGCACAGGGAGATCAGCTCGGTGCTTTGTGACCGCCTGGAGGGGTGGGATAGGGAGGGTGGGAGGGAGGGAGACGCAAGCGGAAAGAGATATGGGAACATATGTATATGTGTAACTGATTCACTTTGTTATAAAGCAGAAACTAACACACCGTTGTAAAGCAATTATACCCCAATAAAGATGTTAATAAATAAATAAAATGGTAGTTAAGCAAACAAAGGACTCAGAGAACCTCAACAAACAGTTCCCTGTAGAGCTAACCCTCTCCTAAAACACTGCAGCCTTTCCCTTCATGCTTCTGAAGGAACGAGAACACAGAGGCAACCACTGCGATCTCTGGAATACAGAACAGAATCAAAATGCTGGTTTCATTTCTTCAGATATTTCCCGCCCAGCTAAATGGGCAAGTGGGGTGTGTGTGTGTGTATTCAATTACTTTACAGAACTAGAATCAAATGTTCTAGTTTTTTAAAAACCTACTTCTGAATTTGCTGGAAAAATCCTCTAAAAATGGCCATAACTATCACATCTAAAAATTCTGTTTCTTTCTCCTCAGAGATGTCTTTTGTGTCTTGTTTTTGCCAAGAAGAGCTCTGTTTACATTTTGCAAAACCCCCTTCACGAGTTCGGGATCCTCTTCCCCAGGCTCATGGGTTTTGGCAGCCGCAGGCCTTCTCTGCTGCTCCGACCCCTTAAAGGAACCTTGTGCATATGTGTGGAGCCAGGGCTGTCCCCCGGCAGCGGCAGCGGTAGGAAGGGTGTACTGCATGTTGTGATTGCGGGATGCTATGCTTTGGGTCTGTTTTGACTAGCTGGGTGTTAAACCAGGGTGATGAGGGAAGGCTTGATAATATCGCTTGAATATGAAGTACTACCCAAAGCCACTATCTTATTCATGATGAACACTAAGAAAGAAAAATAATATCCACAAGGCCTCTTGGAAGGTGTGCTGGTCAGAAGGTCAAGATTTTCCACGTCTGATGCTTTCTGGTGACTTGGGTCAAGCTAGTTAACATTTCTGTGGTGATGACTAATATCCACCCCCCTACACAGTTACTACAGATTTTATTATAAGAAAAACTTCTGGTTTGTTATTATAAATAAGTCTGAAATTCAAATCACATGCAGCTCCATCTACTGAATAGCTTTGAAGGATCCACAAGAAGCAAGTGCCTTAAACACCATGGCTGTGACACAGTCAAAGACTGAGGGTACGTGTCACGCTAGGAAGTTGTTCTTTTTTTTTTTTTTATTGCAATCAAAGCTGCTGCCTTTCTTAACTCAGACTTCGTGTCAGAAGAGGATCTGAATGTTTGATCCCTCTCTTTCAATGGTTTGTAAATATAATCGTGCATCCATGTTCAGTGAGACTCTTTAAATTATGGCATTCATGTTACATACAGGGTCCAGAAAACCAGGGATATAAATAGAGCCATCCCTCCAGTTTTATATGCGTGTCACTGACCATCACCTACCAACCACTGGGGTAGGTGAAATATGATGTACATGGCTTCTGAGGTCCACATATTCTGCAGAGACTGTTACTGTATGTGCTAAATTCTAATTCAGTCCATATTTACTGAACTTTTTTGAGGCTGTGCTTGCCTTCAGCCAAGAGACAGAACTAAACAAGGGCACGAGATGAAATAGCTAGTGGCCCACCCTTCTGAAAATATTCTCACCTTTCTCTCTTCACCCCAATAACGTGTGCCTACCCAGGGTGGCTCAACAAACATGTGAAAGACACAATGAGGTATATCTTTAAGGAACTTACTATCTAGTTCAGGAGAAAAGATGTGTATACATAAAAGAGCTAGAGATCAATGCAAGGTCATATAGAATTAAGCGCTAGAATGTCGTGACAAAGATGGAGCATGGACTGGAATTTTAAAAGGGGATAAAATGTCTGGTCTCAGGTTAGTGAGGGTCTTCTGTGGAAGATGGAGCCTTGCGAACTGGCCCTTGAATGAAGTGAGGAATTGAACTAATGTAAAGGACAGCAAAGTGGGCTTTTCTGACTGGAAAACAGATGAGCTCAAGCAAAGCATAGAGCTAGAATGAAAGGACTGTGCATCCTTGTTTCCCTTTGCCCTTCCTTCACATTTTTTTCTGCTGCTTCACACATCAGAGTTCCTCCAACTGCAGCTAATAGGCTGCAATTTTATAGAATAGCCACCTGTATTTTACACCATCTGTTCAGGGAATATTTTGTACATACTCTCCCATCTTTGGGGGCAGGGGAGGTGCATCATATTCAATGAGGAAAAAATGGAATCATTAAAGGGAAGTGGCTCTTTTCCTGCCTGGCCCTTCCCTTTCTTCCCAAATGATCCAGTCATCCTAAAGTATTAGATGGGGCAGAGCAAAGTGGACATCCATGGTGTGGGAGAGAGGGTTAGGTGTGGTGTGTTGGCACCCAAGCAAGGTAAAGGTCTCCATGCAAGAGGGAAGCCTGCCGTGGGGGTCAGAGCCCATGAGGGTGGGAGCGTCCACATATGGGGTGGCTCCGTGTGTGTGTCAGAGTCTGAGCACGATGACCAAGGCATCCTTGTGTGACGGTATCAGAGCCTGAACAGAGAGGAAAGCATTCATAAGAGGGGAGGGGTGGAGGTAAGCATAGGGAATTGATCAGATAAATAAATATATGAAGGTTTCTCACTCTCAGAGAAAGGAATTACAAATACGGAAAGGGAGAAAACTAGAATGAACACGGTGATGTTGGGTTGGAATTGGATGTATTAGCACGATTTTCAAGATGGAAGGATAAATCATAGACATAGAGAGACTAGATAGATGATAGATAGAAATATAGGCATAATGTGCATGTGCACATATGTACTGCAGCGTACAGACTCCCCAGTTCTTCACTTTGGGAGGCCTGGGTCTCCCCTTGCCTTTGCCTCTTAGTCAGGTGATTACAGTAAAAGATCCTAAGATGGTCCCCAATGGTCCACAACTCCTGGTACTACTCATTCCCTTGTGTAATTCCCTCCCCTTGTGTGTGACATGACCTATGACTTGCCTTCAACCGGTAGAATACAAAACTAATAAGATATCATTTATACAATTATGCTCTATAAGGTTATGTCTTTCTTGCTTGGAGACTCTCTCCCTTGCTGGCTTTGATGAAGGAAGCTGCTGTGTTTAGTGACTTGCCCTGTGGAGAGGCCCACATGGCAAAAAAAAAAAAAGTGGGTGCAACCTCTAGCCAGCAGCCTCCAAGAAACTGAGGCTCTCTGTCCCACAAACCCACAGAGAGCTGAATTCAGTCTTCACAAGGGCTTGGAAGTGGGTCCTTCCCCAGTTGAGCCTGGAGACAAAAGCACAGCCCCAGGTGACAGTTTGGGGGTCTGTGATGCAGAGGAGCAGCTGAGCCTGGCAGGGCTCCTGACCTCAGAAACCATAAGGTAATAACCGTGTGTTGTCATACGCTGCTAAATTTGCGGTCATTTGTTATGCAGCTATAGAGAGCTAGTACATATACTAGTACTAGCAGTATATGTACCTTAGCTCTCCCTGAGGACGCCTAAGGCAGCAGCACTCCAGCAGAAGTGATCACACCTCGTGCCCACATTTGGGCTTCAAGGCCATTTTCAACTAAAAGGAACCACGGCTCTTTAGAGAAATGGCTGATTCCAGGACTGCAGCAGAGAACGTACAAAATGAATCTGGAACATTTTCTTGTGCCAGAAAGTAAGAAAGTGCTCAAAGAATGATGGGGACATGTCAAAAGGATATAGAAGCCAGCTTGAAAGAGCTCCCACGAACGAAATCAGGGATAATTTGAGCAGCAGGATGAATGATCGTAGTAGCAGATTAGGAGCCTATTGAATAAAATAAGAAGCCATGAGTCCATAGAGTTATAAGTAAATAAGCTAATGAATAAATTGAAAGTTTGATAAGTGAGATATTTAGATCATTTCAAAATACTTCGTCACATAACAGTTACTAATTATAAAGAGGAAAAGAGTGACTTTATATCAGAGAAGCCTGACAGATACGACCTTTATTAAATGATTGAAGTTCACCTCATCATTAATGGGAAAGATTGAAACCATGTAGCCTGATGGTATGCACTGAGAGGAACACAGAGATATTTATATGAGATTCCTGCCCAAGATGCATAACTTGAGCCTACTCATGAGGAAATATCAGACAAATCCAAATTGGGGGATGCTCTAAAAATAACTTGACTGTGAACTTCAAAAGTGTCAGTGTCATGAAAGTCGAGGATATACTAGGAACTGGCTATGGGTACGTGACAAGTCAATGCAATGCATGATTTTGAACTGGATCCTTTGGCTGTAAACAATGTTATGGGTCAGTATGCAAATTTTGAAGAGCATATGAGGATTAGATGGTAGCAATGTATTGGCGTTCCAATGGTCATACTCTGGTGATGTAGCAGAATATCTTTGTTTGTAGGAATTCCACACTAAAGTATTAGAAGGTGATGGGCTATGATGTTGGTAACTTATTCTCAAATAGCTCAATAAAAAAAAAAAGGTTTTTGTACTGTATTTCCAACTTCTTTGAAACTTTGTGATTGTTTCAAAAATTTTAAAAATACATTAAATGAAGAAGAAATTCCAGTCCAGTGATTGATCTCAGAGTGTGGTCCCCCAGATAGAAGCAGCATCACTACTTGGGAACTTGTTGGAAATGCAAAATTCTTGGGCCCCACCCTGACTCCATCCTTCAGGTGATTCTGAAGCACTCTTAAAGTTTGAGAACCACTGTACTAGTCCATTTATTCAAAATATCATTCAAAAAGCCGTTGTGTTTTAGCTGAGTGTAACTTGAACTACTGAATGCAAGTAAGATTGGTCTTTTTGAATTCCTACCTCTCTTTCTGTTGATGATCCATTATAAAGGTGACAAACTTGATACTGAGTAAAGAAAGTGGAATAATAGATTTTAAAGCTGTTTTGGAAAAAGAAGAAAGGAACTACTATTTATGGAGAGTATGTCCTATGCCGGGTTTCATGCTAGGTTCTTTCCCATAGGAAAGAAAATCCATAGATTTTCAGGATAGCCTCCAGAAATTTAGAAAATTAAATTGACCAGAATTCCCCATCCCAATTCAATGAATATTCTAGGTTTTTAGAAATCTATTCAACATTCATTCAATAAACATCTATTGATCAGCTACCATATACCATACAGTGAGGAAAGCACTGGAAGTTATACTGCAGTAGATTCATACCCACAGTATTTGGTGTCTAGGACCCAAACCTTCACAGTACATATAATCTTCTTTTAAATCACAGCTTTACTGAGCTATATTTCACACACCACATAATTCACCTATTCAAAGTGTACAACTCAATTGTTTTTAGTATATTCAAAAGTTGTATAACCATCACCACAATCAATTTTAGAACATCTTCATCACCTCAGAAAGAAACCCTATACTATTAGTAGCCACTCTCCGTTCCCTCCTCCCAGCCCCTGGCAACCACTAATCTACTTTCTGTCTCTGTGGATTGCCCTACTTTGGATGTTTCATATAAATAGAATCATAAAATATGTGGTCTTTTGTGACTGGCTTCCTTCCCTTAGCATAATGTTTTCAAGGTTCATACATGGTGTGGCATGTGTCAGAATTTCACTCCCTTTTATTGCTGAATGCCATTCCATTGTATGGCTATGCTACCTTTATCCACTCAACCACTGGTGGACATTTGGATTGTTTCCAACTTTCGACTGTTATGAATAATGCTGCTATGACATTTGTGAACAAGTTTTTATGTGAACATATGTTTTCAGTCATTCATTTTGGTAATATACCTAGGAGTAGAATTGCTGGGTCATATGATAGCTCCATGTTTAACTTTTTTTTTTTGCTGTATAACTGGCTTCATTTATTTATTTATAATTAATTTTTTTATTGGAGTATAGTTGATTTACAGTGTTTATGTTTAACTTGAGAACCCACCATACTCTTTTTCACAGTGTCTGCCCCATTTTGCATTCCCACCAGCAGCGTATGAGGGTTTCAATCTTTCCACATCCTCAGCAACACACTACCCGTACATGTAGTCTTTGCATCATAATCAAACTGAAAAAATTCTTTCTTAAGATAAAAGCCATGGGGTGGGTTAGAAAGACCTGGAATCAAGTATTATGAAACTAGCTTGTTCATAGCATCAGGAAGGTTCAAAGGAGTGCCTACTAGGTGTAGGGCATTGTAATAGGAAGTGGGCTCTTTGGAGGTGTTTCTCTTGGCTTGTTAAGCAAATGGGACACCTATGACTCAGATTTCCCTGGCAAGTCAGGAAGTATCTCAAGATCTCTACATCTGGTTCTACAGGCAGAGCAGCGTGACTGAAAAAACTGGTGCTCCAATCACCCACTGTGGGCAGTGGGCAGAGGCAAATGTAACAGTTTTTAAATTTTTTAAATTTTTATACAATTTTTAAAGGTTACTTTCCATTTACAGTTATTACAAAATATTGGCTCTGTTCCTGTGTTGTTCAATACATCCTTGAGCCTATTTTATACCCAATAGTTTGTATCTCCCTCTTCCCTCCCTTTATTCCCCCCTCCCACTGGTAACCACTAGTTTGTTCTCCATATCTGTGAGCCTGCTTCTTTTATGTTATATTCACTAGTTTGTTGTATTTTTTAGATTCCACATATAAGTGATATGATACAGTATTTGTCTTTCTCTGTCTGACTTATTTCACTTAGCATAATACCCTCCAGGTCCATCCTTGTTGCTGCAAATGGCAAAATTTTGTTCTTTTTTGTGGCTGAGTAGTATTCCATTGTATATCTGTAGCACATCTTTATCCATTCATCTATTGATGGACACTTAGGTTGTTTTCATGTCTTGGCAATCGTAAATAATGCTGCTATGAACATTGGGGTGCATGTATCTTTTTGAACTAATGTTTTTGTTTTTTCCAGATATATACATAGGAGTAGAATTGCTAGGTCATAGGGTAGTTCTATTTTTAGTTTTTTAAGAAACCTCCATACTGTGTTCCACAGTGGCTGCACCAATTTGCACCCAGCAACAGTGCCTGGGGGTTCCCTTTTCTCCACATCCTCACATTGTGGTTCTGAAATAATAACAGTTTTCCGCTTCTCAGGGAGCCAGACAGAAGTAAGACAGCAAGGCCCATCCAGGACATCTGTAATTGGCCTGAATTTTCAGCTCTGAGTTCAGATCAGCCTTTGGGCCACCAAATGGTCACTCATTAACCACATCTGACCCACAGAAGTGTTTTGTTCGGCCCTTGTCGTGTTTCAAGCATTCTGATTTGAATTCCTCTACAGTCTCTAGTCTGTTACAACTCCCGCTGATCTCTATTGTTTTATACCACATTGTCTTCACTCTTTTACATTATCATCTGTCTCCTGGGAGTATTTGAATGTGCACATCCTGCTTCGGATGATGTCTTAGTCAGATGGTTAATGCCTGGGCAATTATTAAGTAGAACATCATTGCCATCACTCCAAAGCAAATAGTCACATATCTGCACTTCACTGTCAACAAGAAGCAGCAACTAAGCAGATAATTGTGCAACATATTACGTAGAGAACAATACATAGATGGGACCTGTACCTACTTGGACCTTAGAGACTAAAATAAACCACACTGACACAGACAGACATTCATGTGGCTGACAGAGAATGGAAATATACATACAGACCATGAAAATAGACATGATGGAGGTCAGCCCTGGGCCCGACAGCACAGCCAAACCTGTGACAGGGCTCCTGCTTACATGTGCATTCTAAAAACGGACTTCTTTACAAAAGATACTCTTCCCAGATTATTCCTATCAAGATTTGAAAGTATTTGCTGGTTATAACTCCATAATATGATTTGCAAGACTTGTGAAATTCCAACACTCTTCAGTAATGCAAGCATGTTTTTTTCTTTCAGAGTTCTCTAATGGCAGGTGTAGCCACTAAAATGATCAGCTGTGTGATTAGAATGTAATTTGAAGCAAAGTCCATGCATCCTTAGATGCTACTGGTGCCCTGACCAGTTCTCCTTACCTGCCGGTGTGCCCATCTCAGGCTGCCATGAGCGTTGGTTACCAAGGGCTCACTCCACACCCTTCTCCAGAGAACTACCCTCGCCTGAAGGGAGCCTCCTTGCCCAGAGATGCCCAGGATGTTATGCTCCCCCAGGGAGGAAGGTGGTCTGCGGCTAATGAGTGATTAATACAGGTTCTAAAAGTCCTGGACTCTTGCCTAAGGAGAGGGCAATTCTGTCGTGCTACCTACTCTCCAGCTCCCCAAGCTGAAGCCAGACTTCATGGAACCTTCATTTTTTCCTGGCTTCTTCCCCTGCACTGTCCTGCTTCCCTTATTCCCTAACAGATTTCACTTGAGAGCACTCTCCCCGCAAAAGTCACCTGCATCAGAAACCCCATCTCAGGGTCTGCTTCTAGGAAACCTGATATAAGACCCCTGACCTATCCCACAAAGTTATCCTCATGGAGTCAGATTTTTAAATGGTTGTTAAAGTATAATACACGTGACATTAGGCATGTAATGGTTAAAAAGTAACAGCCCTGAACTGTGGCAGCCAAGGTGACCCTCTAATAGTGTCCTTAAGGCAGCTTTATGGCATTTATGCTTCTGCTCAGTGGAAGAGTGATTTCAATTCATACCCTAATTATAAAATTACTTTTCCATCAAACCAGAGTGCTTATAGCCCCCCCTTCTTTTTTTACTGAAGTGTGGTTGGAACCCAGAGGGAGAGAGAGAGTAAGCTATAAAATTATGAAGACAAGTCGTGAATCTAGACTTGCTTTATCGATGTATAAAATTTACATAACACATGAGTTCTGCATTTTATGGAAAAGTACATTCAAATAAAAAGCACTGCAGTTTTGATGAGGGAGAGATGTGTTACCGTATCACTCTAGCTTCCACCATCCACAGTATACTTAATCTTTTCAACGACTTTGTACAACTCTTTTACCCAGGACCTAAAATATTTGAGCTGCATGTGTGGCCTCTGTAACAAATGACCGCAAACTTGGTGGCGTAAACCAGCAGAAGCTTATTCTCTCACAGTTCTAGAGGCCAGAAGTCCAGGTGTTGGCAGGGCTGCACGCCCCCCACTTCTGTAGGGGCAGATCCGGTCTTCACCTCTTCCAGCTTCTGGTGGCTGTTGGCATTCCTTGGCTTGCGGCAGCATCTCTCTGCTCCATCTTTATATGGCCTTTTCCTCTGTACGTGTCTCCTCATCTGTCTGTCTCAAATCTCCCTATGCTTCTCTTCATAAGGACATTTGCCATCGGATTCAGGGCACAATGGGATAACCCAGGATCATCTTGTTTCAAGATCCTTAATCACATTTGCAAAGACCCTCTTTCCCAATAAAGTCACATGCACAGGTTCATAGGTGGCTATCTTTTGGGGGGCCATTTTTGGGTCTACCACAGTATGTACATGTGTGTACAGACACAACCACAGCAAGATAAAGAGAGACATGCACATGGGAAGAATCTGATCAGGGCACTGCTTGCACACTTACACTCATATTGAACACCCACAGTCTTTAGAAGCAGTCCAGAAAGTTCTTGACATAGTTCTGGTTCATAATTCTGCCAAGCACAAACTGTATCGCATGTGTGATGAGGTTATTGCATGACATGAAAATATGCACTTGATCACTGAGTGGCCTAACCAACTACCCAACACCCACATGTCAGTGTGACTTTGACGTTCTCTAATCATGTAGATTATTCTCATTATACTTATTGAATTTTATGGAGTGGCATAACATGCTATAGTAGAATTTGGAGTTTAAGGATTTCGAAAGCTCTTGGGCCTCTTAAAAATGCCAAAGATTGGGAATTCCCTGGCAGTCCAGTGGTTAGGACTTTGTGCTTTCACTGTCAAAGGAGCAAGTTCATCCCTGGTCAGAGAACTAAGGTCCCAAAAGGCATGCAGCCAAAAAAAGGAATGCCAAAGATAAATTACCTATGTGCAATTTTCAGATGGACAGTGGCATAAGGCACATATGAAGGACTGAGACTGTTGGTGACATTAGGAGACAGACCTGTAATTCCACAGCAAATGCCACTCCTCTTTGAATGACTGACATCTATTTCTAAGTTAAATATTCTTCGGACAATTGCAGCTGAAACAGAAAAATACTAAAGAAGTCTCTGAAACAGTTTTTAAGATACAGATGTTCTGACAGCTTTGAAATATTAAAATTTTTAAAAGCCTCCCATATTGCCGGGCATATTTTTTGCATATCTTTAAAGGCACTTAAGGAAAACAAGCAAAGATGCTTAAAAAATTAATTACCAAGCATAAAATTATATAGAGCCATGATGAAAGAAATAGTGAATTGTGAAATAAATCACTTCACTAAATTGCTTTCTTCTTATATTTACTTAGATAACAAGTTAGGCCTTGTACCTTCATTGAGGATCGTCATGGTAAAATATGTATACATGTTAGTTACCTCCACGCTGTAACTTAGGTACAAAGAAACTTACACTGAAAAAATTCATTTTGGTGACAACAATGGGTTAGTCTGCGGAATTACTTTTTCTGGGATATTAGAAAAATAGCCCTGGTGCTCTTTGTCAATACTGTAGCACTTTTCATACTCTACCCTGAAAAATTGGTTATATAAGTAATGTTCTCTCCCACAAAACTTAGGACCTTAAGTTCTCTCCCTTTCTCTTTCTCTCTCTGTTTTTTTAAAAATTTCCACGTGCTGCCTGGCACTGTGTATTGCATATGATAGGCATTCAATAAATTATGACTGAAAGGCAGCCCACATCTCAGGAAAATAGGTGGCCAACTCACAGAGGGTAGGCAAGTTACAGCTTTTGTTTCTAAAGAGCATCAGCTATTTCTCTAAGTCCTTGTTATTCAAAGGATGGCCTGTGGACCAGCAGCAGTGGCATCCCCTGGAAGCCTGCTAGAAATGCAGAATCTCAGGTCCTGTTCAGCAAATGCCCACATCCAGGTTTGAGAAGCCCTGTTGTCATTCATGTGTACTAATCTTGCCTCTCCAACTAGATTCTATTCACTGAAGGAATAGTTTCCATACTGCCTTTCTCATCTTTGTAATCCTTCATTCTTTTCCTTACTCTGTGCCCAGAACCTAACACGGGGTTCCATACACAATAGGTGCTTCATAAATGCTCACTGAGCATTACTCCCAATTTGGACCTCTTCCTGTTGCAGTTTCCTAGCATTGTTCAGCCATTTGCCATCCAGTTCAATTTGCCACACGTTAGGGGCAGAAATATCCTGACTCTGTTCACGTATGGTATACAGCCTGTCCAGGACCCTAGGGTAAATCATACTTTATTGGTCACAGAGTGAACTTGTTATCTTCTGGGATTTCATTGCTAATGACTTGGTCTTGCCATTTAGTGTTGAGAATGTTTTATAAGAGATGTCAATAGAAGGGTCTAGAACTGGGATCAGCCAGTACAGCCTGTAGACCAAGTACAGCCTGCTGCCTCTTTTCTTGTAAATGAAGTTTTGTTGGAATGCAGCCATGCCCATTGCTTTATGTATTGTTTATGGCTCCTTTTCATCCACGAAGGCAAAGTTGAATAGTTTCAACAGGCACACAGAGCCTAAAATATTTACTATCTGACCCGTTACAGAAAAAGTTGGCCAATTCCTGGTCTAGAAGCTATATTTGATGTGTGTGTGTGGCAAGTGCAGTCCCCCTGGATCACCGGAAGTTGCAACAACCCTGTGATAGGCACTTTTCAAAGGTGGCCTGCAAGATCCCTGCCTTCTGGTATTCATGCCCTTGTGTCATCCCCTCCCCTTGAATGTGGGCTGGACCTAGTGACTTACTCTGAACAAACAGATTATGGCAAAAGCAATGGGACATCACTTCTGTGATGCGGTTACAAAAGACTGGGACCTCTGTTCCGCTGCTAGTGCTTTCTTGGCCTGCACATTTTGACGAAGCAAGCTGCCATGTTGGAGAGGCCTATGTGGCAAAGAACTGAGGGCCACTTCCGGCCAATAGCCAGCAAGGAACCGAGGCCCTTAGACCAATGGTCTCCAGAAACAGAATCCAATCCTCCAGAAACAACCACGTAAGTGAGCTTAGAAGTGGATCCTTCCTCAGTCAAGTCTGGAGATAACTTTAGCCCCAGCTGACACCTTGAATGCCCATGAGGTTTCTGAGTCACAGAAACTGTATGATAATAAATGTTGTTATTTTAAACCACTTAGTTTGGGGGTAATTTGTTCAGCAGCAATGGATATAGACAGTACTACAGACGGCACACTACAGACGGCACACTCTGCCATCCCATTTTCCAGTACCTAGGAGGATACTCTCATGGACACTTACTGAAACTGGCTGGCCAGTGTCTGCACCTCTTTCCTAGTACTGGAAAATCCTTGACTGAGAGCATCAGTGGCCACTGTCCCATTAGGGCAGTGTGTTCTAACTTCTTCATGTCACGCCAAGCATAGAAAATGAATGAGACGTGTAAAGCGCTCTATGAACGCACGGGGCTGCTCACTGCCAGAAGGGACCACAGGCTCTAGCCACTCCAGGCCCACCCTGAGCTGAAGGTCTCAATAACTCAGTACCTCTATAAGCTGGGGATATCTGCTCACTGGCGGCCCCTGACATGAACATGCAACCTAGGCTTGGCCAACTTTGAAACATGAGTGAGTAGTAAAAAGACTGGAGGTCGGAAAGGTGACAGTCTAGGTGGTGGAGGTGGCATCTGATGGTGGCTGATGAGACCAGTGGTGGGGCCAGTCTATTTGTGCTGCCTGAACCCTTTTGGTCTTTGTTTTAGGCCTGGTTGTCTAGCCTTCTGGTCAATTCTGAGACCCACCAAATATCATTCCAATAAGTTGCTTCCGCTTAAGAGAGCCAGAATTGGCTCCTAACTGTTCACTACTGAGAACCTCAGCAGATATGTGTGTGTCAATATTACAGCAATACATGGGAAGGACTGAAAATATAGGTGCAAAAATGTTGTGGACAAGATCAAGGCTGGTGGATTTTTATCATTTACATCTCTATGTAAAAGTCTAATATATTGGTAATAAAATTTTAATTATGTATTATAATTGCCCATTATAGAAACATTTTGTGATTTTCCTTCATGCCTTTTGCTAACAGCTTTGGCAGTGTAAATTATTGTATAGCCTTTTTGCAGTTAGAACATCAGAATCATTTTTCCATGTCTTCATTTTCAAGAGGGTATATAATATTTATTTCAGGCTGTGCTTGTGCAGGAGGCCTGGAAGGAGTGGGTAAGAAACTGGGCCCAATATCCACTAAGTCAAGAGAAAGGAGTGCCTTTTCTCTAATTAGTTGGCCCTGTCTTTTGGGGATTCCACTGCCCAGAGGGGATGCATTTAAAAAAAATTCAAACAAATTTCCTCTATGTGCTCCTGATTCCGTTGAGTGGAATTTCGTCAACTAGTCCCTTCATGCTGGGCACTTAGTTTGCTTCCATATTTCATCTATCAGTACTATCTGTTGAAGCTTTTTAGGCCTAAATTTCTTCGACACTTCAGATTTGTAGTTGTGGCTCGTGGGCTCAGTAGTTGTGGCTCACGGGCTCTAGAGCACAGGCTCAGTAGTTGTGGCATACGGACGGCTTAGTTGCTCCACAGCATGTGGGATCTTCCCGGATCGGGGCTCAAACCCATGTCCCCTGCATTGGCAGGTGGATTCTAAACCACTGCGCCACCAGGGAAGCCCAATGTCAAGATACTTTTATTCTCTCTGCCTTTCCTAGGATATGTAAAGTTCTAAATGGTTTTTCAGTGTGCTGACAGAAGAAAGTACACCGTCATAAATAAAACCTTGGTGACTATTTCAAGAAAGTTTGATGAGACTTGGAGCCCATTTATTCTACCTTGGCTAGCCAACATTTAAATAGAGCTTGGTTTACATTTAACTCGTTACTGTAATATAAATGACAGGCTTAGAACAATTTACATACAATGACATCATGTAATTTAAAGTGCAGTGGCTTGAAAAAAGTCATCAAACAGCAGGTTAGAATTATCGGATATTTTTATTAAAGAACAACAGGGCATCTAGTTGCTGGGTAATTGAGGGAGAAATTAGACTAAATGACTATTAGTTCTGGCCAGCTAAATCACCATTTACCTACCCTCTTCAAGACAAAATAATTCTCTATTCAGCAAAGAACACTCCTTGCTTATTTGGCCAAACAATTAGCACCATAATATCTTTGGAAGCAAACAAAATACCAGAATTTGTATGGTGTACGTTACACGTGTAAAGCTCGATTTTGCCAGCTAAGGAAACGATAACCTAAACAAAGAGATGTGATGAAAACAAAATAGTAATGTTAGGACGGGTCAGAGAGCAACACTTGGCGAGTTGTGCCCAATTAGTCGACCAAGCAAAGCACTGTTGGGAATTGCAAAGTAGGAAGTCCTATTTTTGACTCTGCTGACCTCAGTGAATATTTCCTTGTTTTCAAAATGGTCATAATTCTTTGCTACGTAACAAAGAGGCCTGTTACGAAAACGAAGGAGTCTCTAAAATGTTTTGACGCCTCCAGAAGCCCTGCGTAAATACACCTTGTATTCGTACGGTTCGTGTTCCTGCTCTTTGATGAGATGCCAGTCTTTATTAGCATTCCTAATAAATTAGTGACACCTTCTGCCACCCTGGGTTCACTTTAAGTCCTCATAAAATTACTTAACAAAATGCTCCCTGTTTTAAGTGGGAGACTTTCCCTTCAGAAATGGTTATGAAGTATGCAGAGCAGTTGGTTCCTTAAGAGGGAGGCGGCAAACAGGGACCTGTACTGGTGCAGGAGCTGGAGCCCGAGCAGCCCGTGGGCGCCGCCCGGACGGCTCGCCCCGGGGACCCGATTTGGGAGCCGGGAGCCGGAGCCGCCCCGCTCGTCCCTGGGGCCCGCAGACCGGACTCGCGGCGGCCCCAACGGGGCTCGATTACTTTCGCCTGGGCGAGAAGCGGGCCCCGCCGCGCCAGCGGGAACCCTACGGTTGGGGAGGTGGGGCGACGACAACAAAAAGAAGTAAAGTAGGAGGAGATTCTCCCGGGGAGGGCCCGGGCGAGCGGGGCGAGGCGGCGGGCTCCCGGCAGAGGCGGGGACCCCAGCATCCGGTCCGCGAACGGCTGGCGGACCCGGGCAAAGGCGGAGTCCGCGCGGGGCCACCCGCCTCCCTAGTGCGGTCTCCCGGCGCCCGGACCCCCGCGGGCCCGCCCTCCGCCGCCCGCACGGCCCCGCCCCCCGCTCGGCCCCGCCCCTCGCGCCGAGCTCGCCCCTCCGACCCCGCCCCTTCGCCCAGCACCGCCCGCGCGCAGCGTCTCGCGCCGGCCCGGCCCGCCCGCCGGGAAACAGCCGCGAGAGTAGCGGCCGCGGCTGCTGCCACCGCGCCTTCTCTTCCCGCGCCCCCGCCTCGCCCCCGCCCTCAGCGCCTCGTCCCGGGCCAGCGCCCGCGCTCCGGCCAGCGTTCTCTCGGGACCTCCCCGGGCCTGGCGCCCACTCCCCCGGCTCCGAGCCCCCCAACCGTCGTGCTTTCTCCCTCTCGGCGCGCGGCCCGCCGCCTGCTTCCGGGGCGGGCGGACTGGGCGCCTGGTGCCGGCGGCCGCAGCGACAGCGCCCCCGGGAAGCGGAGGAGGAAGGAGAGAAGAGGTGGAGGTGGCCGCAGGCTGAGTCGCGGCCGGGATGTCCGGGCAGCCGCCGCCGCAGCAGCAACAACAGCAGCAGCAGCTGCCGGCGCCACCGCCGGCGGCCGTGGCCCCGGTGTCCGGAGTCGTCCTGCCGGCGCCCCCGGCCGTCAGCGCTGGCTCCTCTCCGGCCGGCTCGCCCGGCGGCGCGGGCGGCGGTGGCGGCTTAGGGGCCGCGGCGGCCGCCCTGCTCCTCCACCCGCCGCCGCCGCCGCCGCC
>NW_020837978.1:10349312-10403592 GCF_003676395.1 Aethalodelphis obliquidens | reverse complement strand
GATTTGCCGCGGGCCCCGGCCCGGCCGGAGGCGGCCCGGCCCCGGCCGTGGCGGCGGGCAGCAGTGCTGCGGCCCCCTTCCCGCACGGGGACTCGGCCCTGAACGAGCAGGAGAAGGAGCTGCAGCGGCGGCTGAAGCGCCTCTACCCGGCCGTGGACGAGCAGGAGACGCCGCTGCCTCGGTCCTGGAGCCCGAAGGACAAGTTCAGCTACATCGGCCTGTCTCAGAATAACCTGCGGGTGCACTACAAAGGTACTGGGCGTGTGTCCTGCGGTGGGAGTGGGGCCGCAGACCCTCGGGCCGCCCCCGCCCTCCCGGGGCCGGGTGTCCTCGGAGGGGACTCGCCGCCGGCTCTGGTGCTCCCAGGGTGGGATTGGGGTCGCGGGGAGAGGTGCGAGGGAAAGCAGGCAATTCTGGGAAGGGGAAGGTGAGTATAATGGTCCTGGGTAGAATGGAGCTGGTAATCCCAGGCCAGGAGCAGGACACCTCGGGGGAATCCAGGATGACAGGACATAACTCGCTTTCTGATTTCCCTTTGAGATAAATCGTAGGGCTGGGATGGAGGAATCTATGGGCTCGGAGTTGGGTTACATTGTTCTCCAGGTGGTGTTGGGTCAGGCGCTCTCCTCTTACGTGGGGGGAAGAGAGGCACGATTCTGAGGGATAATTTCTAATTAAGGGAGAGCAGGGATGTATAGGGGGAGGAGTAATCAGTGGAGGATTTTGCCCCAAATTAAGCTAGAGATTGTCTAGGGGAACACACGGGCCGGGGCCCCAAGTTTGCCGTCAGTGTATCTTGCTAAAAGCAACTGGAGGGTGCGAGAGGTGAAACCTCAGGAGTACGTGTTTTCTTAGGGGAGCAGTAACCTACCACGACTGATTGGATATGCCCTATATTTATATGTTGGCATTATGAAAGTCTCGTTGAAAACAGGGATTTGTTAAAAACGTTATTTAGCATTTTAAAGAAAATTGGCTCCTATTTTCCACCTGCAGTTAAAAAAAAAGCCTTAGGCTAGTGCTCTCCCCCTCCTCCCTCACCTACCTCTCCTATGTTAAAACAAAGCTTTAAGCAGATCAGTTGTATATAAAATTATAAATTGCTCTGGGAGTTTTTGAAATGTAGCCCACATTAATAACACGCATCAAATTTACTTATCTGGGGGAAAAAAATCAATCCAATGTGTCAGTCTATCTGGAAACAAATCCAGTTTTTTAGGCCCCAAACCTGCTGCTTTTACATTCAGAGCAGCCTCATTTTGATTGGTTTCAAAGGGAGGGTCTTTATCAGATCCTAGTGACATGGATATAGAGGGTATAAACAACCATTGTGGTGAAATTCTTAAAGTTTACTGGACTGAAATTTGAGAAGAACCTTGATAAATAAGTTACTATTTAATCAGGAACGAGAATGGCCACCGAAGTCTTCCAAATGATTTGGCTGCAAAGAATAACGCACAAAAATAGGCCTTGTTGAATATTCCTTCCTTTTATCCATAGATCCAGAGAAGTACTTTCAATTTTAAATGTTATGCTTCTTAATCTAAGTGGCTGAAATTTTCAAAATATTGGACCTTTGGTTTTTCTTAAGTTAGGACATTTTGTTAATATCCTGTGAAGGCTGTTGTTTAATTTTGTGTTTTAATTTGTGTGAACAGTGCTATGTATGAAGTGTTTACTTGTGATCTGGCTACCAGAATGCTTTTTGTCAGACTCCACAAAACTTTACTTTAAATTTTATGGTTGATGGTTGATAGTTGGCTTATAAAATCAGAGGGAGTAGATATAAGAGATTATTGAACAAAGAATTCTAGCTTTCCGAGTCCTGCCATCATTTGTGATTTTAGGCATGTTACCAGACAGGGTCTCAGTTTCTTCCTCTGAGTGATGAGGGAGTTGAGCTGGGTGTTGGTAAGGAGATTTCCAGCTCTGAATTTCCATATCTAAGATCTGTGATTATAGTCTATTTAGCACTGTAACATGCCTTGACTAGTTTTACTAACTACTTTTACATAAAATTGATGATTTGGGTCACGCAAAAGTGCAGCTTATGTGAAATTGGTTGGAGTTTGGAATATTTATGACACTGCTGTCTCAGTTATTTTTCCTCTTGGCCTCTTTATTACTTTCTGTTGTGTAATACTAAGATTCACTTTCTGGAAACTTCACTCTTTTGTAAACATAAACCATTATTTCTGGAAGAACAGATTTTGCTGTTTGTCATTCTTTTTCTTTCCTCTCGCTTTTTTCTGTCTCCCCTTTGTCTCTCCCTTCCCCCTTGTCACAAACACGGGCCCTTTTTCCCCTTCTACTGCCTCTTCCTCGTCTTGTTATTTTAATATGTGCCTGTGTGTTTTTCCTGTTGTTTTTCTGTGTGCCTTCAGAGTGGACCACACCAGAAGTTACTGGGCATCTAAGCAAGGGGGAAGTGTCTTAGGTAGTGGTAAGCAAATTTGAAGTCAGAAAATAACATTAAAAACTATTGTTCTTAAAGTATTTTTGCATATTACAGAATTTCAAAAGATTGATGATAATTATTTTCCATATGATGAGGATTTTTCTTACCTTTGAAATATAAATTTCTTTTGGTCTGAACGTATTCTGTTTTGAAGATGTTATTCTTCTAAATTGGAGTTACTCTTTTGGAAACAGTGGGGTTCCTTAAATGATTTGAAGGGATTAATGTTAAACAGTGTCAGCCTTACAGACCAAGTTGATTGGATTGCAGAGGAATTGGGTGTGTTTACTACCTGTTAAAAATTTTTAGAAGACTTTTTGCTTAGCAGTCACACACCAACTGTTGAAATCCTCAAGCATGGCCCCTTTTGTTTTTGAAATTCTTGTCAGCTTTGAATAAGTATAAATGTGACAAGTTTAGACCTAGTTATAATGATCACTTTATTCCAATTTAAAGCATTTTAATGAATGTGACAATGGGTTTGATTAGTCTAAATGTTTCAGTTACAGGTTGCATTTTTATATTTGTGAAGTTACCACGATTTGTTTACTTTGCCAAGCGTTTTGATACATACACTCAGGAGCATGTTAGTGAATTTGCATAAGATGGTGGAATTCTCATTTAAGACGAGAAAAAGTGGGAGCACCTGGAAGTTAGAGCTTCCCAGTCACAAGTAAGCCAGGATTGGAAACTAATTTTCATTGATTTTAGATTTAGTGTTCTTTCTACCACACTGTATTGCCTATTTCAATTTGTATGAGACTTAATTATCTCAAGTAGTTAAAATCCAGTGATCACATTTATAACTTTTTGAAGAATAGTTGACTTTGAAGAATAGTTGATGTTGAAAGTACTTCCTCTGGGGAAAGTGCTACCTGGAGCACACTAATGCCATGGAAAAGTCCAGACGCTTTGATTATACTGATTTAGGGCAGCTTAGAAGAAATGTAAGATAAGTGAAAGTTGGGAATGATAGGAAGAAATTAATAGTGAACTGCACCTTCTAACTGAAGTATTATTAACAGTGACCAAATCGGTTGAACTTTTGGTATGCCCAGCTCCCCTCCCCCTCCGTATCACCAGTCACTAGGCCTTTAACGTGTCCTCAGTTTAACTGCTTATCTAATTTCTTGCACTTCTTTACGTAGAATAAGTATCTCAACACATATTTGCTTGCTTACCAATACAAATGTCTTTAGAGATTTATGGGAGGGGATACAAAAATGCGCTTCAAAATCAAGGAATTTAAAAACCAAGCTTTCCCAGGGATCCCTTTGCCAAAATTGAGCTTTAAGAATGCTAGTTATAACTGCAAGGATTAAGTGATTCTAATAATCATATTGAACAGAAGTAGACAATAGTAATGATTTTTTTTTGGTAATGATTTATTGAGCAATTGCTGTAGGGCAGATATTCTTCTAGACAATTTGTATATATACCTTACTCTCTATTTATTCATTTTGTTTATTCAGCAAGCTTTTAGTGAGTGTTTACTTTGTGCCAGGTTCTGGATACTCAAAGGTGAATAAGACACTGTTTTTGAATTCGAAGAGCTCAAAGGACATCAAGCAGTGTGTGTAGTAGGGAAGTGTCATAGAGTACTGTGGAAGATGGGGGAGCATCTGCTGCAGGCTGCCCTTGTCAGGGGTGAAGTTGGTGGGTCAGGGAAAGCTTCTTGAAGGGGATGAGGCCAGCGGTCAGTCTTGAAAGATGAGTATGATATAGGGGAGGAGGGGCTGGGCATTACAAGGGAAAAAGCATAAACAAAAGCATAGAGGAGAGAATTATTCTATATGTTTGGATCTACAAGCAATATGGGGTTGTTGGAATTTAAGTGTGTGACAAGGTACAGCTGGGAAAAGATCATGCGGGGCCTTATAGAATATTTTATCGAGCTTGGATCTTATTCTGTAGGAGACAAAGAATCATCTAAGGATCTCCTAAGTAGGAAGTGACTGGCTCATTTTCATCTTTGTCGGATTATACAACTAATTGGGAGGTGGACTCAAGGACACAAGCCTGGAAATAGCAGACTCATTTAGAAGGCTGTTGCAAACCACATAAGAAATAAGAACCTGAACTGGTCAGTGGTGGGGGCAGAGAAGAGCAGACATATCTGTGATCTGTGCTGAAGTAAATCTGACTGGATATGATGGAATGATGGAGAAATCAAGGCTGATCCTGGGTTTCCAGCCCTGTTAGGTTTTTGCAGTGAACCGTGAAGCAAATAATTATCGCAAGGAAGTATTACAGTACACTTAGAGGTAAGTGAAAATGGGAATCTTAGCCATGTGATCTGACCATGTAAACCAGAAGAAGCCAAAGAAATAGCGTTGGAGAAAGAACAGAAAGAGGTCTTCTGGAGTTAGGGTGGCTCTGTGTCATCACCACAGCTGGAGTTCCTGATTTGTCACTTTATTCTAATGTTCAGATGATTCAGCTACAGTGCTAGTTTCTGTTGGTTTTCTGTTCTTTTCCCTACTAACTGGTTTATCCTTTTTCCTATTTTAAACTCCCAAGAGACTCAGCAGATTGGCCTAGCTAGTTGCCGTCTTTCTTAGTTGGGCAGAGCTTTTCATTCTGTGCTGTGGAGTGAATTGGTGGCCTTCCCATAGATGCTGACCTGTGTTGAATCAGCTGTAGGGGTGTGAGGGTTGTTATGAAATACAAAATGTCCTCCTGGTGGAAGGATAGTGTGGACCCCACTCCTCTCAGTAGGGACAGTGTGGGGGTCAGTTTCTCCTAGGAGGGGCTGAACCTGGAGGAGAGGCTGAGGTCATGACTGACCTGGGAGTCGCCTGTAGCTGGTAGTTGAAACTCAGAGTGTGAGAGAGAGTGAGTAAAGTGAGAAGAGCAGTGGGCCAAAGATGGAACCTTGAGCAAGACCAACATTAAAAGACTGCAGGGAGCCCAAGAAGGAGTAGTTAAGAGGCACCTGGACAGCGGGGAGGGTGGTGTCACAGAAGCTGAGCAGAGGAGTGTCAGAAATGAGGAAGTGAACTTTCGTGTCAAATGCAACATATAGGTTTAGTGACTTAGGCACAGAAAAATTTCCACTGGATTTGGAAAGTAGTTTGTTGTGACCTTAGGTAGAACAGTGTGAATTGAGTGATGGGGGCAGAAATCAGGGTCAGTAGAAGGGACCAGGCAGAAAGTATAGTGAATATATGTTATTCTTGAGAAATATAGATGAGGAAAGAGATTAGTCAATACCTGGAGGAGAATGGAGGTTAGGGCAGCTGTGGGTTTTTGTTTTTTTTTTAATGATTGATATTGGAGTTATGTTGTACCTGGAGATTAGCTTATAACATCAGCATGTAAGATGAAAACCCACATACTTAAAATTATCCCTAGAAAACCCTTTGGAAGGTACTGTGTTAGAAACTATTGTATCATTTCTAAGTAGGCCTAGTTTTAGTTTGGCTGCGTGGGTAAAACTGAAGTGACGTAAGTTAGATGACAGTATGATGTTAGTGCAAGGTATGGAGTCTCAATAAGTGTCTACAGAATTTAACGTGTTTTAACAAATAAGATAAATAGTACCAATACTTGGTTTTATTACCTTAAAGTTAAAAAAAAAGTTCATTATACTAACCACCAACTCCAGTGCATTATTGGCAATGATTTATAACACAGAGACATATAATTTTATGAGAAGGATATACATTTTTGGGACACTGTGCCCTTATAGATCGAAGGGAAGGAGAGTAAAGAGGGAAAGGATGAAAATACAAGCTTGGGAGGCTGACAGAGTAAGGACTTGGAGGGAGGAAGGTGGTTCAGAAGCTTAAGATGCTTGCCCTTGAAGAGGAGAGGAGTACGTACTGTTCCTTCGATAACAGTGGAAGAGGTGGACTGGTGTAGACAGACGAGTTAGTAATGCGTGAGAGGAGAGTAGAACGTAACCATATATATATGGTTGGTATATGGTATAATGGTGGAGTCCCATTTCAGTCCCGTTTTGTGATAAAGGAGGTGAGGTAGTTTGCTCACTGAATTCAGGTAGAGGACTTAAAGCCTAAAGTAAATGCTGGAGATGTGGACCATCTTCATCTTTCTAAAGATTGCTGTGTGGTATTGATAACAGTGGAGGATGCCAGCTGACATCATTAGTTCACAGTGGTGACTGTTTGCAGGACGGTTGGACTTTATTCCGCAAAGGCCAGCTGCCCAGTGCAGGAATAGGGAAGGTGGATTATAATGTTGATTTAAGGCTGTGGTTTTGCTGGCTGGGTTTGATGGAAGGATAGGCATATGAGGGAAATCAAGATATTTGGGAGCTTTTAAATAATTACCATGTATACCATCCTGGAAGAGGAAAGAGAAGAACAAACAAACAAGAAAGGGTTCAGTGCACTGGAGTGCCTTGACTTTTTTTTTTTTTGCGGTACGCGGGCCTCTCACCGTTGTGGCCTCTCCTGCCGCGGAGCACAGGCCCCGGACGCGCAGGCCCAGCGGCCATGGCTCACGGGCCCAGCCACTCTGCGGCATGTGGGATCTTCCCGGACCGGGGCACGAACCTGCGTTCCCTGCATCAGCAGGTGGACCCTCAACCACTGCACCACCAGGGAAGCCCTGGAGTTCCTTGAATTTTGAAGTGCAGAGTGAATTCTTTAGACAGGGGAGAGGATAGGGGGGTGTGTCCTAGGGGAAGATGTCGGTATTTCCACTGTAATGCCAAAATTGTGTTGCTGGAAAAACTTAATGTTTTTCACAGAATTGCGCACTAAAAGTAACAGGGCTTATGGGAAAAATAGGGCTGGGGCAGACCACTTAAAACCTATGGAACTTTGTAACCAGAGCACTACAGAAATAACAGTCCTAATAAAATACAAGCCCAGTTAAATTTCCACTCCCATGTGTGCCCAACATCACAGGCTGCTGATCCTTCACAGCCTTCAACCCTGGGGTTTGGTCTTCCTTGTTAGAGATGTAAGTTCTTGACAGCTGTTTAATCAAAAATAAAAATCTGATTCAGGGTTTAGCTCTTTTCACCTTTTTTTTTTTTAAAGCAATTGGAAATGCTTAGCTTTAGCTATTAGAATGGCTAAAATCCAAAGAAAACCTGGCCACGACAACTGCTGGTGAGGGTGCAGAGAGCAACAGGAACTCTCATACTCTGCTGGTGGGGGTGCAAAATGATACAGCCACTTTGGAAGATGGTTTGGCAGTCTCTACCAAAGCTAAACATAGTTTACCATATGATCCAGCAGTTGAGTTCCTAGGTGTTTACCCAACTGGTTTGAAAACTTACGCCCATACAAAAACCTGCATGTAAATGTTCATAACGGCTTTTCTCATAATCACCAAAACAGGAAACAACCAAGATGTCTCTCAGTAGGTGAATGGATAAACTGCAGTACATCCATACAATAGAATATTATTCAGTGATAAAAAAGAAATGAGCTATCTATCCACACAGAGACACATATGGATCTTAAATGCATATTGCTGAGTGAAAGACTCCAGTCTGAAAAGATAACATACTGTATGATCTCAGTGATATGATATTCTGGAAAAGCAAAACTATAGAGCTAGGAAAAAGATGAGTGGTTGTCAGGGGCTTGAGGGGATGGAGAGAGGGCGAGTGAGGCGAAGAACAGGATGTTTTAGGTCAATGAAAGTATTCTGTATGATGCTGTAATTGTGGCTGCATGACACTGTGTGCTCATCAAACCCTCAGAATTTTAGGACATAAAGAGTGAACCTTAATAGGTACATATTTTTTAGAAAGTCACTTGGTGGGGGGGAATCCCAGTGTAGAATGTAGCATGTGACAAAACAGTGTAACTATATTACAAATATATGAAGCAATCTCAGAAGAGGAGGGAAAAGGCACTGACCTAAATAAGTAACTGGAAATCAGTGGAGTCTGTAAAACTAAAGGTAAAAGAAACTATATAAGCACTGAATTCTTGTTGATAAGTTGCATCCCAGGGGGATATGAGTTAACAATTCTGATACTGCTGTCCATGTATACTAGAACTTAACAGTTAAATCAGTGGATGGTGCACAGTGGGAGCTGGGTTTCTCACCACTGGAGTGGTTAGAATGATCCACATGGTAATGGATTAGAGCCGGAGACAGTAGTATGAACTCATGTTCAGTTTAATATGTACACAGATGATTAAATAAAAAGCACAGATGTGTGTATATACAGGGGCTTAGTGTACACACATATATTTCTTCGCTCTTGTCAATGAGAGGGCCTAAAAGCAATGACACCCCAGTAACTGTGAGCATACCTAGTACCTAGATCTTGGATTCTAATGCCATTTGCCCATAAAAGGAGCCAGGGCCCCTTGGAGAAATGGCTGATTCTAGGACTAGGGTAGGAAATGCACAAGATGAGCTTCCAGCATCTTGTAGTGCCAGAAAGTAACAAAAACAAGAAACACATAATGGAGGTATGTCAGAGCGCCAGAGCAGCCAACTGAAAAAGCTCCCAGTGGCTAAACGGGGAACAGTTTGAGCAACAAAAGAAATGAACTAGTCTTGAATTATAACCCAAAGTATAAAATAAATATGCATGAGATGCATGAGTCCATACTGATATAAACAAAGAGGAAGTATCTTAGCTTTTTTTGATCTGTACTGCACTTGAATTTTCCCCAGATGGGTTAATACAGTGGCAGGTATAGCAGTTCCTGAAGCCACCAAACACTGGGCACAATAGGAATGCACTTCTGGAGGAATCCCAGCTTTTTTGACTTAGGGCCTCTGTTTATTGCTAAAATTTTCTCTTTAATTCATTAATGTACTGGGAAAAGCTATGTTATGAGCTGAGTGACTTCTTTATTATGCTGATATCATTGCCATGTTTATCAAGTGCATGTGGGCTAATTTGTATTCAAGAAATGTGCTTTGTAGCAAAACAGACTTTACTGCAATTTAATATTTCTGAGGTGGAGTAGTTTCAGGTGATGTCAGCATCCAGAGTGTGGCTCCAGGAAGAATGATTGAAATTAGAATGGAAGTCAGTGGGAATAAAGAGGTCTGGGAATTAAAATGCAGAAACAATAAAATAATCAAAATTAAGTGTTAACATGTGTTAATGTTGTGTGGCGGGCATATAAAAAAGGTTAGACCGAGTCAGAGAGACTAGAGAAAGAATAATTGAGGAAGTAAAACTTGAACTAAGATAGAAGGGCTGAGGAGGACCTGGCCAGTCTGAGAAGGAAGGGTACACAGCTTTCCAGTTAGAGGGAGTAGCTTGGGCACGGCCTGGCCTGGCCAGTGTGGCTGGAGCACAAAGGAGGAGGTGGAAAATGCAGAGGGAGGGCAAGATCAAACAAGATTTTCTGGAAGTTTTTCTTTTTCTAGGCTGAATGGGAAGGAGTGTTAGTTGTCTTGAGGGCTAGTGGTACAAGGAAGGCTGATTTATATTTTCAGAATGGCACTTGGCTGCAGGTTGGAGAGTGGAGGGGTCTGGGGGAAGGCTTTATTCAAACCCTTTCTGTTTCAGTTAAATGCAGTCAACAGACTGAATAGGAGGAGGTGACCTTGCTAGTCTTAGAGTCCTGAAGCAGTACATGTATTTTCTTCTTGAACCATCTAGAAAACACTTAACATTGAAGACTGTGGTTTTAAAAATGTACACTTTGGTAGTGTGAGGGTTGTACTTTGGTCACCACAGAATTGAAGGTAATAAACTTCCTGCTGATGAACATTATTAGAAATAGGCTCTTCACTCTGATATTAATATCTTATATCTCAACTTTTTCTTGAGTCTTTACATCTTAAGGTTAATTTTAAAATGGAACAAATCCTTTTAACATTTACAGAATTTTTCTGTAGTGTCTTGGTAGAGCATAATGAATATACTAAAACCTTGAAGATTTATGACTCTGTAGTTCTTTACAGTTATTTTTGCATAATGGTAAGATGTAGGGGATTTTAAATCAGACATAGATTTAATGCACGATTCTACCAATTTTGGGCAAGTTATATAATCTCTGTAAGAATTTTTCCATTTTTAGAAATGAGGTTAAATTATACCTATTTCACAGATGTCGAATGAGAAAAATCTATACAGAAGCACCTAGTACTTTGAGAGATTGTTTACTCTCAAATATTAGTTTTCTTTCTCTTTTCCCACAAAAGTAGCTAGAATAGGAGGTGGGAATACATGTGAAGTGATCCCAGAACGTTCCCTGTAACTAAATCTTTCCTGTGGGTTCAGAGCTCGCACTGGATCAGGCTTCTTGAATTTAAATCCCAGCACAAATCCTGGTTTGGGATTCCCACCCAGCAGTACGACCTGAGTTTCTTTATCTGCCCTTGGCTTCCTCAACTATGAAATGATAATAAATAGTACCTACTTCATAAGTTGTTTTGAATGTGAAATGAGTTAATAAATACAGTGCTTTTATTTATTTATCATTTTAAAAATTGAAGTACAGTTAATTTACAATGTTGTGTTAGTGTCAGATGTACAGCATAGTGATTCAGTTATACATACATACATATACATTTTTTTCAGATTCTTTTCCATTGTAGGTATATAGTAGGTCCTTGTTATTTATCTGTTTTTTTTTTTTTTTAATGATCCATATAGCATTCTTATTTTTCTATTTCTATGAATACCAGCTACTTTCAGAGCATATTATCATTAACTTCTGAACCTCTTCTTTTTTTTAATTAATTAATTAATTTATTTATTTATCCTTGGCTGTGTTGGGTCTTCGTTTCTGTGCGAGGGCTTTCTCTAGTTGCGGCAAGCAGGGGCCACTCTTCATCGCGGTGCGCGGGCCTCTCACTATCGTGGCCTCTCGTTACAGAGCACAGGTTCCAGACGCGCAGGCTCAGTAGTTGTGGCTCACGGGCCCAGTTGCTCCGCGGCATGTGGGATCTTCCCAGAGCAGGGCTCGAACCCGTGTCCCCTGCATTGGCAGGCAGATTCTCAACCACTGTGCCACCAGGGAAGCCCTTATCTGTTTTTTGTATAGTAGTGTGTATATGTTAATCCCAAACTCCTAATTTGTCCACCCTGCCCACCCCCCCATCACCCTTTGGTAACCATAAGTTTGTTTTCTCTGTCAGTACAGTGCTTTTAGAATGGTGCCTTTCACATAGTATTAAATGTATGTCAACTGTTATCACTTACTATTATTAAGTATACTTTGAGATTCCCTTATCCCTAAAAGTTTTGGTCACTTCTCTTCAGAAAAACCAAAACCAAAAATAAGGGCTAGTTGATTTAGGATTCCTGGGTTAATTGGGGTTTTCTTTAGATTTATTTTTAACTGTCTAAATTTTAAAAATGCTTTTAGTTTACATGACCTTTTCCCAGGCAGCCAATTATTTGAACATAATGTTACCGAAAAATATATTATGCTGAAACCATAATTTATTAAATGTCTGTTTTTAAAAAGTGATTAGTGTATCATTCTGCAGATTTATGCCATTACTTTCTTCTGCTTAGCTCCATGTAAATACTACCTACATATATTAAAGCAGTTTTATCAGCATCTGTACATTGCTGCTTCCATTTTTATCTTTCTAGCCAAGTTTATCACCTCTCAGTGTTCATCCTGCTGAGAACTTCTGCCTATAAGACATATAATTAAGACATCTATGAATGGTAATAGAGTGGCTGAGTTCATTTAGTTCCTTTTAGGCCATGTGAACATGTGCTAATTTGCATTGCAAGTGTAAACTTAACTGTTTAATGGTAGGATACGCATTGATAATTTGACAGAGTGTATGGTAAGGGAAGATGTGATCTCATTGGTGTTTGATGGTTCTTGTATAAACAGGATATAATTTTTGACTGATAAGAGGTGTTTAGTTTTAAAACAGTCATGGTAAATTTGAGAAGGGGAGTTCTGCTACCCATGAAGGTAATGGTATAGTCTGACTGAAAGATTAATGACATAAGTTTGTATTGGGTGAAGCATATCTAACTAGAACACCTGAGTAATGATTTGGAGCATTGTTGCTCATACGGCCCTTTTCGGGATTGTGGAGTCTGTCTCACTCACTCTCTCTGAATACTTTCTGACATGCTACTTCAGCTTTATTCTTCTGGTGGTTTTATGGGCATATTTTCTCTTGCTCACGTGGTTTTATTCACATGCTAGCTTTCAACGTAATTTGTGTCCTGGGTGATGGACAGGGGAGGTGATCTTAGTGAATAAAACTCTGGGTTAGATTGAGGAATAGCTAATTTAAAAAGTTTAAAAGCCTTTATCTAACAGATTCCCTAAAGATGTCAGCATTAGTATGGTTATTATATTGCTTTCTTAAAAAAGAAAGAAAAGACAACGAGAGGTTAGATATGTTTCTCAGAAGGCTGTAATTGACCAAAGAAATTTTATGGATCAGCCTTTGGATAGAATTAATGATCAAAGATTAATGATTTTTTTTTTACATATTAAAATTTTTAATTTTTCTAAACACCAACAATGCAATTTTGCTAAAGTTACAATTTTGGAAAATTGACTGGCCTCAAGACCACTCCCAGGCTTTCTGTCAAGTGTATCTGTCTGTGTATCTGGTCTCTACCATCTCAGGGCTGTGTGCATTTCTCCCAGGACTTGGGGTGGAGTAAAGGTGGGTAGAGAAGATTTTCTAAAGGACTCCTGGAGTATAGAGCCCAGGAGAGTCCTAAGTGAGGCCCTGGGCTCCTTGAATGCTGTGTATAGTAACCTCTCTCTGCCCTTGTCTCCCAAGCTCTCTTTTGCCTTCCTCAGGTTTGGTATCTGGGAGGTTTGATTTTCCAGAGGAAATTAAATATTTTTAAAAACTATTGATTGATTGATTGATTGCTGTGTTGGGTCTTTGTTTCTGTGCGAGGGCTTTCTCCAGTTGCGGCAAGCAGGGGCCACTCTTCATCGGGGTGCGCGGGCCTCTCATTATCGCGGCCTCTCTTGTTGCAGAGTGCAGGCTCAGTAGTTATGGCTCACGGGCCTAGTGCTCTGCGGCATGTGGGATCTTCCCAGACCAGGGCTCGAACCTGTGTCCCCTGCATTGGCAGGCAGACTCTCAACCACTGTGCCACCAAGGAAGCCCTTAAATATTTTTATGTCGAATTATATTACAATAAATATTACCAAATGCTTTCCTTTTACGTTGTTCCCCATCTAACTGTTAAGTTCAGGTAGTTGAAATGTGGATGATGAAATGAGTGAAACCATCAAAATCTATCCAAAGTTTGGATCTAACCAACAAAATTGTAAATTCTTAAAGTAAGAAAGCTGTTTTGCCAATTCAATCTAATTATAAAAATTTCACTTAAAAAAATAGTGTATGAGGGCTTCCCTGGTGGTGGGGTGGTAAAGAATCCATCTGCCAATGCAGTGGACACAGGTTCAAGCCCTGGTCTGGGAAGATCCCACATGCCGTGGAGCAGCTAAGCCCGTGTGCCACAACTACTGAGCCTGCGTGCCGCAACTATTGAAGCCCTGCTCACTGCAACTAGGGAAAGCCTGTGCACAGCAATGAAGACCCAACGCAGCCAAGAACAAAATAAATAAATTAAAAAAAAATAGTGTATGATACAGATGCTTCTGGTTTAAAAAGTTAGGCCATTTGGCAAAAAAGTGTTGTTTAGGAATTTGATAGATTATATGCAAATTTAGATCTAATAAAATTAATCATATTCTCATCTTGTTCTTCAAGTGTATCCTTTTGTCTCTTAAAAATACCGGCTACCTTAAAATACTTTATTTAATTTGCATAAAGGACTGCTAGGTTCAATGTGCTTAGATTCTGAAATTTTATCAAAACTAGTAATAGTGTGAAGAGTTCCATGTTTAACTTGGGCTGTTTTGCATATTGGATTAATTGTGATGATAAATGTGTTATTAAGTCTTTGATTATTTGTACTGATGAAAGCAGAAATGTGTATCTCATTCAAAAACCATATTGGTTCCTGAATTATTTGTTAAGATTTTCATTTGATTATCTCTCTTGATTTTTTTTTTCCTTCCTGTTCCTTATGCAGGTCATGGCAAAACCCCAAAAGATGCAGCTTCAGTTCGTGCCACGCATCCAATACCAGCAGCCTGTGGGATTTATTATTTTGAAGTAAAAATCGTCAGTAAGGGAAGAGATGGGTAAGTGTACATTTTGATGGGAAAATCGTTTGCTTACGGGTAATTATTTTTGCTTTGATTCATAACCGTTTATGATGTATTTGGAAAATTGGAATTTTTGGGAAATTTTGGTAATTGGAAAAGTGGAATATGAATATTCTAGTATAGCATGTTGTACCTGGCTCTGCTTAAATACTAGTTGAAGTTAACACTTGAGTTGGTGAAATTGCCAGGTTTTTCTGGTAGGTTTGTCGTTAAAGTGGAGAATTGGAATAAAACAGTAGAGAGATAATGACTCATTTTCCATGCCTTTCTTACACTGCCATTTTCTGAATTCTGCTGAGAAATTAAATCTTCTCAAAGGTAATTAACCAAAACCAAAAGGTGATTCATAGATATTTTACAGGGATGGGGCCTCAGAATTTTAGGTTTAGATCAGGGAATTGTATGTTTGTATGCTCTCAGTTGGAGGCCATTCCCAAGTATTAGGATGTAGTTTAGAAGCTTCCAAATGAGAACTTCATGTAGATGCTAGAACCAACTTTTATATCATTGCTTTTCAACTTGAGATCACTGGGTGTGTGTGTGTGTGTGTGTGTGTGTGTGTGTACACATCAGAGTCACTTAGGGGACTATTAAAAATATAGTAGTTTGGGTCTTACCCCAAAAGTTCCTTAATCAGTATTTTCAGATGTAGAGTTTGGAAGATAGGCATTTCGAGAAAGCTCCACAGGGAATTTCGGTGCATCCCTCTGATTGAGAGCTAATTACGTAGAATCATTGGATCTATCCTGTGGTATTTCCTGATAACTTCATTGTGGTATCAGAGATCCTTTAAAGCATCTATAGAGTCATTTGTGCAGCTACCAAGGTAAATTTCTGGGGCTGTGTAGGTTTACCTGTACTTGAAGTGAGTCATTTAACCCCTCTTGGTGCTTCTTCTGTGTTTAATTGACAAAATAAGTATGTTCAGTAGATCATTCCTCTTTATTTGCTGAATATTCTCAATGTCAACAATACGGAAAGTACAAAGTGAAACCTTGGGTTCAATGATAACTTTTTAACTACCTTAGTTTTCCCAGGGTGATCAAGCCAAAGGTAAAATCAGAGAAGCCAACGATAAAGTGGTTGAGAGACCCCAAATTGAAATAGGCACATGATTGTAACCATTTCTAACTCTACTGCTGTATACTCAGTAAGCCAGTTCTTTTATACTTCAAGTTATATCACCAACTCCATAATGCTGGTGTTGCTCAGGATAATTCCCAGGATTCTCTTTACCTTTCACTCTGCATATTGTATCTTTGCATGAGCTTGACCTTATATTTTCATGACTGCACATTCCCTGACGAGTCTCAAATCTAAAGCTACATCTCAGGTCATTCCCTTGAGCTCTAGACCAATATATCTGCCCAAATGTTTGTATTTGAATGTCCCACAGGCATTTAAATTTAGCTTGTTTAAAATCTTTTTCTCAGCCCTAGCTTGGTTAATGGTTACACTATTGCTAGAAACTTGAGAATTTCTTGCCTTAAACTTTCTCTGTCCATTTCTACAGTTTCTGCCTGAGTCAGGTCTTGGTAATTTGTCCCCTAAATTACTGAGGTCTCCCAGTTGCTCCCTATTTTGCTCTCACTCCAGTGAGAGAGCAATATAACTATTGCTCATCTTCTTTCTAATACAGAACTCAATTGTGTCTGTCCTTTCTTGAGATTATTTGGTACACCTGTTGCTTTGAGATTAAAATCTAAAGCTTCTTAGCAGGGTCCTTCATGATGTGACCTTTGTAATTTTTCAGTCTCATCTTTTTGTTGCCAGAATCCCTCATTATTTTTTTTTAAATTAGGTATATTTTACATGTAGTAAAACTTACCGTTTTTAGTGTGCAGGCCTGTGAGTTTTGACAGATGTGTACAGTCTTGTAACCATCACCACAATCAATATATAGAACAGTTCCATCACCCTGCAGAATTCCTCCATACCCCTTTTTAGGCAACCTTTCCCCATCTCCAGCCCCTGGTAACCACTGATTGGTTTTCTTCCTTTATAGTTTTGCTGTTTCTAGGATGGTGTATAAATGGAATCATAGAGTATGTTGAGTAGAGTAGCCTTTTAAGTCTGGCATCTTTCACTGAGTGTAATGCATTTGAGGTTCATCTCTATTTTTGTATGTATTGGTAGTTCATTCCTTGTTATTGCTGATTATGTGGATGAACCAACCACAGTTTGCTTACTCACTCTTCAGTTGAAGGACATCAGATTATTTCCAGTTTTTGGCAATTAGGAATATACCACTCTAAACATTTATGTATAGGTTTTTTCGTAAACATGAGTTTTCATTTAACTCGGGTAAATACAAAGGAGTGCGATTGCTGGGTCCTTTGTTAAATGTATTTTTAACTTTATAGGAAACTGCCAAATCGTTTTGCAGCATGGCTGTACTAGTTACGATCCCACGAGCAGCGTGTGAGACTTCCTGTGGCTCTGCCTCCTCAGTAGCACTTGCTGTTGTCAGGGGTTTTGTTTTGTTTTGTTTTAAATTTGTAGCCATTCTAATAGGTATCTAGTGGTTTTCTTGTTGTGGCTTTAATTTACTTTTCCCTAATGACTAATGATGTTGAAGACATCATTAATGTCTTCATTAATTCTTATCTGTCCTGTTTTTTTTTTTTTTTTTTTTTTGCGGTACGAGGGCCTCTCACTGTTTTGGCCTCTCCCGTTGCGAAGCACAGGCTCCAGACGCGCAGGCTCAGCGGCCATGGCTCACGGGCCCAGCCGCTCCACGGCATGTGGGATCTTCCCGGACTGGGGCACAAACCCACGTCCCCTGCATTGGCAGGTGGACTCTCAACCACTGGGCCACCAGGGAAGCCCTGTCCTGTTTTTTTTAAACAAACTCAATAGTTCCTTTATTTCGATTTTATTTTATTTTATTTTTAAGATTTTTTTTTTTAATACGGACCATTTTTAAAGTCTTTATTGAATTTGTTACAGTATTGCTTCTGTTTTATGTTTTGGTTTTTTGCCATGAGGCATGTGGGATCTTAGCTCCCCAACCAGGGATCAGACTCCTGCATTGGAAGGTGAATTCTTTAACCACTGGACTGTCAGGGAAGTCCCCTATTTTGATTTTAAATTAATTACTTGTCAACCACTGTGGACATGGTTAAGAAATGACTTAACAGAGATATACTTAAAAATACTGAATTGACAGCTCAATTGAACGGAATGCTTCTTAGGGCAGTTCTCATTTTGGCATTCACCCTGATTAAATTTAAGGTCCTTATTCCTCATCTCTTTTCTGAGCTATGGGAGCTCTAACTGGGGTATCCAGTTAATCTCCATTTCCATTTTTCTGCCAGCTTAGGCTTGGAGAAATAAGCCCCAGAAAATAGAAAGTAGGATGTTAAACAGAGTTGAATCAACATAAAGTGACCCCAAAGGAGAGGGATGGAACCCCAAAGGAGAGGGATAGGTTAGAAAATACTACCTAACCAAACTGGGGTCCACTTGCCCGGCACCCAGCAAAGCCAATCTACTGACACTGGGTTGTGGTAAAGTACAGTGTTTATTGCAGGAACCAAGCAAGGAGGATGGGCAGCCCATGCTAAAAAGACCCAAACTCCCCAGTGGCTTTCTGGGAAGGGTTTTTAAAGGCAGCATTAGGGGTGAGGGTTGTAGGGTGTGTGATCAGCTTGTGGACTTTCTTCTGATTGGTTGGTGGTGAGGTAACAGGGTGTTGTTTTGGGAATCTTAATCATCAGCCTCCTGGTTCCATCCTGTCCAGGGTGTACATGCTTGTGGTCAGCACGAAGTCACCATCCGCCTCTTGGGAGGGAGACTTAGTTTCTGCAGAACTACTCAAAGATATTTGTCCGATTGTTATGTATACGCCTTGAGGAGGAAGTAGGACCCTGTTCTGTGGCTGCTGTTGTTTAAAGCTGTCATCACTTCTCTTGCTTGACTGCTTTTCCTTGGTTTCTGCATTCCCTCGCTTCCCCAATTAGTAACTGCTTGAGTCTGCTCTTTGGAAGTCAGGAAAGGCCTAGGGACTAAAGCCTTTGTCCTACAAACAACAAGCACGGAGGGGCTTTTGTACCCGGGAAGGTCTCGCAGGGGCCTGCTGGGTTTCAGTCTCCCTTTTTCTTTGATACTTCTCAATCCTGAGGGGAACAAGGGTGCGACAAGAAAGGGAATAAAGTTTTGGATAGAGAGGTTAACCATAAACCTGGCAGGGGGACTTGGTTTCAAAAATACCCCCAAAGACCTTTTTCTAATCAGAGTTGGCATCTGTGGAAAGTAGATGGCAGGTATGTAGTGCCGTAAGATACTCTCTGTAGTTCTCTGATGGTACTTGCTGGCTCATGTTTCTAGTTGTGTGCAGGTTCTTTCCTTCCTCCTTATATTCACCTTCTCTTGTCTCTTTTCCCATTTGCCAAGCTTAACTAGTTACTCTTCAAGTCGTAGTTTACAGTTACTTTTTTTTGGTGGCACTTTCTCCTCCCCAAAATAAGATTGTGCCTTTATTATGCTTCCTTTGCTTTTTGGGCAGACTGTAATTATAATATTTATACAGCTAACTGTCTGCTTATTGGTGATGTAAAACGGTACAGATTCAAGGGTGAGGGACTATTTTATATTTCTGTAATTCCAGTACTTACTTTTTAGCTAGCACTCATATGAATGAACAAATGGATGGATGAGAAACAGTACCCACCTCCTGTATATTCTTGGAGAAACCTGTTGTGTTTTTTTGGTCTGATTTTGTTTATTTCTGGTAATCTTTTTTTTTTTTTATTGTAATCTTTTTGAACACAGTTTTAGGTCCAACCCAATGCTTTTGGAAGGAAAGAGCAAACAGTTCATTTATGGAAGAAAAGCAAGTCATGTAGCTTATTTTGGCCAAGTATTGTCTTTCTGGAGATATATTGAACTGTATCAAGAGATATAAAAATTCCTTCCTAAAATCCTAATGTCATTGTAAAGACTTGACCAGAAAGAGCAGCTGTTAGTTACCTTTCATTTGCAGTGATACATGCTCATCTGAGAGTTTATTATACTTAATTTAAAATTGAATTTTCTTTTAAACAGTGTGTTTATCCAAGATTAGGACAGGTAAATAAATATTTGGATCCAAGATGTCAGTTTTATTACGAGAAATTGTCATTGTAGCAAGTTTTCTCATGAAATGGCAAGAGTTGGGTATGAATTGCTTCTCAGTTTTTTTGTAAAATGCATGATTTCTAGGTCTGCCTTGGAAAAGTAGGAATATGACTGTGTTGATTGGTACTTGTTTTCTTCATTGCCTAAGAAGTGAGGCTTGAAGGAAGTTCCTTTTATTGAATGAAACAAATAATATGTTCTGTTTTCTGCCTTGGATTTTCATTTAAACTAAACATAATTTTTGTGTATGTTCAGCAAAATAAGCTTACTTTATTAGGACAAAATAGCCTGTCTCAATTTTTTGATTAATTTGAAAATGAATTCCTAACACCTTTTGCACCCCAAAAATTAAATCACCTTATCTGCATGAAATCATTTTCTTCAGGAGACATATTTAAAGGGTATATATTTACTTTATGTTCTTGTTAATTCTTGTTGACTGTCAAGATGAATTTCTAAAAGTAGTCTCTAAAAGTGTCTTTTGAACGTACTTTCAGTTCAGGAATTTTATTCAGGTTTTAAATTATGTATACTGATAGAGGCAATGGAGATACAGTTAATTATAAATGTGAGAGATAATAAAATTTTTATTTGGAAATTTTTAGAATTATAATTTATTATGAGTGTGATATTTTTAACTCTTCAAACAAAATATTGATGCCATTCTGCCAGTGTGATTCAGGAGAAATCAGCAAGTAATCCAGTCTCTGTTCTGTTCCTAAATTCTGCTGATAATAAAAGCATAGAACATTCCTTCTATGCTTCCTGACTTTCTGGATTATTTCTTGGGGGAGTGGAAGAGAAATAAAGGCCTTTCTTTCCATCTAGGTTTAAAAGGCTTTAAAAGGTCTTTCCTTCTAGTTTCTATTGGTGGTAAGCAGTAAGTGGAAACACAGATGGAAAATGTGAACAAAGATATCAAATAAACTATATATTTATTAACTTAATGAATATATATTGAACGGGTATGGTGTATCTGGCATTGGCAGCAGCTGAGCGAGTATAAGAAATTATTTTATTTATCTCTGTCTTATCCATAGTTTCTAGTAGAGGACCTGACACTTAGCAGAAACTCAATAAATGCATTGAGTGAACTGAATGTGCGTTCTTGTTCTCAGGGAATATTGAATTCAGTATTTGGAGGGTACGGTGGGGCAGAGCAGGGAGCAGACATATGCAAATAACTCTAGATTAAGACATAATATACTAAGTACTTAGAATGAGAGAGTATATGGGAGAACTGAGGAGATGATGATTAATTCTAGCTCAAGGAAATAGATTTATAAAGGAAGTAGTGTTTGATAGGCCTTAGAAAATGAGTAAAAATTTGAGACACTTCGATGGGGAAAAATATTCCAAACTATGACAAATGGCTGGACTTGTCTCATGGGAGGAATGGAACTGTATGGTGTCTTTGGCTGAGGTAGATGACTCAATATTGCTGGAGACTTGAGGGCTTATAGTGAAGAGTTTACAGAAGTAAGAGTGGAATTGGAATCATATTAGAGAGCCTTGATGATAGTTCTAAGGGCAAATGCTCTATAGGTAGTAGGGAGCCTTCAGTCTTTTTGAGTAGGGCAGTGACAGGGTATCTGTTTTAGGAAAACAGTACTGGGTGGGGAGGGGATGCAGTGTGTGATGGCAGTGTGAAAGATGGCTAGAGATAGGAGTTAGGCTACGAGGCTATTGCCTAGGGATGAATTGTGATAGAGGTTAAAAAAATAGAGGAGGAGGAGGTAGTTTAACTTGTTGGGTGGTACCTATTATGTACCAGATACTGTGCTAGGAACCTAGGGTTTACAAGGAGGGATTGGCCAGGACAGGGTCTCTGCCCTCCAGAAGTTTGTAGGTAAGAATAGAAATGAACATGTCAATACATAATTAAATATAGCATAAAAAATGTATAGTAATAGCTATATGAACAAAGTAGAGAAGCAGTATGGTGGAGGAAGTGACCAACTCTGCTGGAAGATGGGGTGGCAATCAAGGAAGCCTCTAGAAAGCTTGCAAAGAGTTATGGAAGAGGAAGAAAGTTAAACATAAGTCTCTCACTTCCCTGTCCTTCAGCTGCCTATTTACCCTCCTTAGACTGATTTCCTAGGAATTACTCCAGAGATACTCTATGAGCAGAGTTTTCAAAGATGAATAGTTGTTTTAGAAGCTGATTTAGTTACTTTTGCTAAGAAATACAGTGAAATACTTTGGGACAAGAAAGATGGAGATTTGAATATTGGCTTTGCCACTTACTAGTTCTGTGGCCTTGTACTTTTCGACAAACTCTTTGTTTCCTTTTCTGTAAAATGGAAACAGTAGTGCCAGCCTCATAGGATGAGATTAAATAGTTCACTTAAAGTACCCATTAGAGTGCCTGTCTGGTGCACAGCCTTGATGCTTCTGTTGCTGATGGAGAAGGAGCAACACAAAGGTTTGTGGCATGAATGTGTCTGGAGGTGATCATGAAGGGACTTCTAATGGATAATCTTTATCTTCTAGGTGCTAGCTTTAAAAGGGAATGATAACGATTGGATTTGCATTTTGGGGAGGTTACGCTGATACAGAAAAGAGAGGTCTGAGAGACGCAAGAGGTCCAGTTGGGCCATTATGATTTTGCATTGGCTTAATCTGTGTAGTGGAGTTAGTGAGGAAAGTAGATAGATTTATTAGCTATTTAGGACTTTAAAGAAAAAGAAAAAACTTGATTAGGAGGTGGGAATGGTAAGGGTAGCTGTTGAAAGGGAAAGAATGAAGGGTGACTTCCACTGTTCTGGCTGGGACAGTCGATTAGATAGATGGTGCTGTGAGTGAACATAATAAAAAATACTGGAGAGAAGTAGAACTTTGAAATTGCAGATGATGGGGACATTGTGTGAACTGCTGTGAGACATCGAGATGATGAATTAATAGTAGGGGCTTTGACTGAAAATAAATGGGATTTAGGAGAGAGAAAAGTTGTAGGTGGATTTTGGAGTCATCAGAATGTAACTTGTTGAAGCCATGAGGATTGATATGATCACCCAAGTATGTGGTGTAAAAAAAGAAGAGGTCTGAGAATGGACTTCTGAAACACCATATTTACTAGAAATGTAGGAGGGAAGAATCTAGCTAAGGATTCTGAGAAGGAATGGTCCGAGTTAGAAGGAAGATTCTAGAGAGTACTGTGTGTTAGAAGCCAAGGAAGTCAATTAAAAGGAGAACTGAAGTGTCCGCTGGTTTGTCACTTAGGAGGTTGTTAATCTTTATTCTGGCAGTTTCCTTAAAGTTGGGGTGGGAATGAGTGCAGTGCATCAGAGAGTTAGAGGTAAGGGATGGAGTTGGTGGAGCTGGAGGACTGCCTAGCTGTGCAGCACTTGTGGGAAACAGTATTTCTCCATCCATTCAGAAAAATCGGCCTAAGAAAATTATATCTTGTATAAATTCTATTAATAATTCAACTTGTTTTCTTCCAGTTTTTATATATACACCTTTTTTACACAGCTGTACTCTTCTTACACATTTTTTTAAAATGTATTTATTTATTTATTTTTGGCTGTGTTCGGTCTTTGTTTTTGTGCGAGGGCTTTCTCTAGTTGCGGCGAGCAGGGGCCCCTCTTCATCGTGGTGCGCAGGCCTCTCACTATCGTGGCCTCTCTTATTGCAGAGCACAGGCTCCAGACGCGCAGGCTCAGTAGTTGTGGCTCACGGGCCTAGTTGCTCCGCAGCATGTGGGATCTTTCCAGACCAGGGCTCCAACCCGTGTCCCCTGCATTGGCAGGCAGATTCTCAACCACTGCGCCACCAGGGAAGCCCTTCTTACACATTTTTACATCCTGTTTTTATTATTGATTTGCCAAGACATATTTATTACTATGTATTTTTTAACCTAGTTACAGGTATAAGTACTTTACTATGAGATTAAAAGCTCTGACCATCTTTTTTCTTTTTGTTTTATTTTTTTTTGCTGCAACATAGTCTATTGCAGGTGTATTAAGGCACATCCATAGCTATTCTCTTATTGTTATTTAAGTTGTTTCTAACTCTTTTCACTATTATAATTTTTATGCATGGTATCTGTATTTCTTTAGGAAAGATTTCTTGAAGTAGAATTATTGGATCAAAAGAGAAAGTATGTACACTTTTAAGGTGCATGAGACACTGGCCAAATTACTCTCTAGAAAGATGAGTCCAATTTCCGTGTGGGCGGGAGAAACTTGGTCATATGTGTAAATTGAGGAGAGGAAATCACCAGGGAATCCAAGGCAAGTTGAGGAGGCTAGTTCCTTTGCTGAGGGAGTGGGGTTGAGGGGTTAAATATAAGTTTGGAATGTGGGCTGGAATATGGAATTGATTAGAACAGAAACATCTCTACTTTGGGAAGCCTGTCTTGACAACCTTTCCACCTCCAAACTGGGTTAGACTCCTCTGTTATGTGCTTTCATAGCACTTTCACTCCCCCTTTATAGGATTTCGTCATATTCATAATTATTAATGTAAGATCTGTCTTCCTTGTTAGAGTGTCAGCTCCACGGGAGCACAGACTTCTGTCTTTTTCACAGTTTAGTCTGTGTTGGCCCACACATAGCTACTTAGTAAATATTTATTGATCAGAGAAGTAAAAGTATTGAGGAACTGTGAGATTTTAAACCATGAATTTAAAATCATGTAGTGACAGCAGTTTACATATGTAAAATCATTTTTCTGTATGTACTCAGCTGGTTGGGGAGGAAAGTTGAATTGTATGACTGATACAGGATGGGAAATCATAGTTTAGGTAAGTTAGAAAGACAGTTGTAGTTGAGGTTACTGGTGAGGGAATGTTTAAATGGACAGTTTTTTAGTTCAGGCTCGATAAGGAGGAAATGAAATCAGTAAAGAGTGGGTAAAAGCAGACAAAATGGAGAAATTTGTATGTTGCTGTTTCTAGTGAGGTTTAAGAAGAGGTGTGGTGGGATTTCTGAGGTGGGGTTTCTGGAGCTGCCAGGTAGGAGGTACCAATGAAAGACAGCTTATGTGAAGAGAAGCAGGAGGGATTTTTGGTTGATTTTCTTCGCTACTGTCTCCTCAGTGCATAGAACAATGCCAGGCACAAAACAGGTGCCTGAGTGGAGGCGATGGGGTAACAGCTTTGCCTCTGCGTACCCCCAGCTCTGTGCCTTGTACAGGTATTGGTGTTTATGGAGTGAACAAAGTGAGCCTTGGATTTTGGACATTTCTTTACTGACATTTTGAAACCAGCAAAGATGATTGGGAGCTGCATTTCTGTTGGTGAGGAAAATGTTTAACAAAGTGCCCAGTGAATGTGGGAAAAGTGCCCTAGAGATATATAACCATCACGTTTCTTAAATTATACTCGAGTTGGTTATCCATCTTCATTGTAGCGGAAATCCGAAATCACCTTTACCCCTTACTCCATCACTTATTTTATACCCAGTAAATGCATGTGGAATTTTTTTAAGAACCTTTTCTCCAGCTGTAAGGTAATGTATTCTTAATGCAAAAGGGAAAATCAAACAGATCCTGTGAAATAGAAGAAAAGCATAACTATTTTTAAAAGCATGTGCAGTCCTACCACCCATACTAAGGTACAGTAGACATTTTGGGGTATATTCTCCCTGCCTTTTTTTTTCCTCTATTCAAACAAATTTTAACATTAGTCCGAGAAAGAAAAATTGGTTTAAGATGTATGTGAATCACGTAAAAGAGATTTAAAAAATATATTATGCTCATGTGTACCACTACCTATACTTAATATGAGTTTAATTAAAAATTCAGAGAGAAAAATCCCATTTTAATGATGTCTTGAAGATACCCATAATCTTTCAATATGTTGTTGAGGTTGTATAGCTTTGTCATAATGAATATATTACTTGAAATCGTATTTCAGTTTTGCAGAACCAGAAAAAGTTTGTAACCAATCTATTTATTTTTATCTCAGATACATTGAGTGCTTGCTGTTTGCCTTCTTCTGGAATCACTTATATGAAAGTAAATGTTCCAAAATAAGGAGACATGGTCTGTTAGTCCTGGACCTTTTGATTTTCTGTGGATGATTTGGCAGTTGGGTAGGTTTTTCAGGAGGAGTGGCTGAGATGTTTAAAATGATTACAGAGTAGTAACTGTTTTGGAACAGAAACACAGGCTGGTGAGGAGTTGTGCTTCATCCCAGTGCTGCTTTCTCTGTGATTTAGATGGTGTGGAATCTCAGCAGTTTTCCTCCCCAACATTTTCAAGCATAAAGAAGAGTTAATACAGTGAACAGCCATATACCACCTTGATTTTAGAGTTAGGATTTTGCTCTGTTTGCTTTATCACAGATCTGTCCATCCATGAACACATCTTATTTTTTAATACATTTCAAAGTCAGAGTTTCCAAATTAGTTTTATTTAAATTCTCTAATTTTACACTTGTACCTCTTTTTTCTTACTCTGAAAATCTTTGTTTCTAATGCTTTTGACATAATTTTTTATTTGCTTTGTCCTAGAACATAACTATACGTTTCTAAATTAGCATACCAATATTATTACTAAAAGAATATTGAATACCGTATTTTTTTTAGTACTTTTTTTTTTTTTTTTTTTGTGGTACGCGGGCCTCTCACTGTTGTGACCTCTCCTGTTGCGGAGCACAGGCTCGGGACACGCAGGCTCAGCAGCCATGGCTCACAGGCCCAGCTGCTCCGCGGCATTTGGGATCTTCCCAGACTGGGGTACGAACCTGTGTCCCCTGCATTGGCAGGCAGACTCTCAACCACTGTGCCACCAGGGAAGCCCTTTTTTTATACAGTTTTACACCAACTTGACATATTATTTCACATATTTAAGTTTATCTTCCGTTTATATGGATTGCTTTTTTCTTTTTGATTTTTGTTTTAATTAAATAAAACATTTGAACATTTACATTGTTCCCCAATTAAAACTGTGCAAGAAGGCACTTCACAGAAGGCTCACTTCATCCTGGTCTTCCTCCCATAGGTAACCATTTTTACTAGTTCTTGTATTTTCTTTGTATTATTTCCTTTTGAAAATATAAACAAATATGCCATAGAAAAGTGTGAACAGATCTCACAAGTAACTGGTGACAGACATTAGTTGCTTCTAGACAGGGGAAGTGGTTAGCTGGAGATAGGAGTGAAAGGAAACTTTAAACATTTTTGTCACTTTTGAATTTTTTTTTTTAATGATGTGGTCTGTTTGCTTTTTTTGGGGGGTTAGTATATTTTTACATTTAGAAAATTATACTAATACCTGTAGTCTCCTCTTTTAAAGATATCCTCTGTTGTGAGCAGTGATGGAATTAGCTACTAATCTCTTCTTGACCTTCCCTTCCCTCTTCCCTAGAATCTTTTTTTTGTTTTTTTTTTTGGTATTTAAAAAATTGTTACTGATTCACATGCAGTAAAACTCACTTTTTTGAGGGTGATGACGTAGGTCTGTGAGTTTTGACAAATGCATAGAATCATGTAACAATCACCATAATAAGATCTAGAACAATTCACCTCCCAAAATTCCCTCTTGATATCTCTTTATAATCAAATCCTCCCCCATACCCTAACTCTTGGCAACTGCTGATCTGTTTTCTATTCCTATAGTTTTTCCTTTTGAAACCAGAGTGTATTTTGTCATATAAATGGAAATGTCATATAAATGTAACCTTTAGAATATGGCTTTTTTCCCACTTAGCATGATGCATTTGAGATTCATCTAGGTAGTCTAGTGTATCCGTAGAACATTCCCTTTTTGGTAAACTCTCCCCTTCTCCATTTTGTTAAATAATTCTATATATATATATATATATATACACACACACATACATTAAAAGTACATAACATTTGCATACACAACTCTGTTGCCTCATCATTAGTGTTAGTTCTAAATTCAGTATATTTAATACTTACCACCAGATCTTATTTCAAAGCTTCTCTTAGGGTTTTTTGGTTGTCTGAAGCTCATTCTTTACTAGAGAGCTCAGGGAGAGCTCATGGGAACGATATTATTTAAGTCCTTTCTGGTTCATAACTTGTTTGTGACCATTACACCCATTATATTTGAAGGTTTGGTTGGATATAAAATCCCTGGTTTACATTTTCTTGAGCTTTGTGGACTTGGATATGAAGTATCACTGTCAAAGTCTTATGCCATTTTTTTTCCTTGCAAGAGATTTGGTCTTTTGCTTGGATGCCCAAAAGATTTTTCTTTAAGGAACCAGTATTGAATATGTCTTGGTGTTAACCTTCATGTATGACCTTAAAAGGTTCAAGTCTTCTTTTATTTCAGAAATGTTTTCTTCTGTGATAATTTTCAATATTTGCTCTTTTCAATTACACAGGTTTCATTTTGGGGGACTCCAATTTTGAGTATGTTGGATCTTCTTTGCCTAACTTCTGTATCATTTACTCACAAAATTTTTTTCTTTCCTTCTTTGTTATTTTAAAAATTTCCTGCATTCTGTTTCATCTTTTCTTCTGGTGTCTATTCACTCTTGTGTTCCATTTAGTTTTTCTTCATTTCTGATTTAATTTTTTTCCTAATTCTCATATAGTGCTAATAAAAACACCATTTTCCTACTTATTTATATTAAAAATGGAGACTTCCTATGAAAAATTAAGTTAGAACACTGGTGGAGAGAAACGCTATTGCTGAAAAACAGTAAAGTACACCCCAATCTCCAGAGTTATAGGTACACCTCACTTGGTATGATGGATAGTATCTGTAAAGTTTATAAAATTGAAGTGAGGCAGTTTCTTACTAACTTCTTTGCATTATTTGGAATTACTGCTCTTCATTCTTCATCAATTTTTTAGGGAGATGATGAGAAGTAAGAAGATTTTAAATATGGGTTATAATATAAAGAATTAATTTTATTAACCAAAAACTTCACTTTATTGGAGTTGTAAATAATTTAGTGCCTATGAGGTGAAAGTAGGATGTGTTTTATACCTATTATGTGACCAATTATTTTCATTACCCTACATTTAACACTATAACACGCTACTTTAAAAAATTGATTTGTTGCTCTTGTAATTAACTACAGATCAGATTCTTTGATAGTTATTAGAGAAACTCTAAAAATAGTGTTCTGCTTTTGTTGATCCTAGAGTTTATTGTCTTAATTATTATTTAAAAGGCCGGAAAAATGAAAAGGTACTTGAAGTCCATCTTAGGAAACATAGCCAGGCCTTAATTTAAGGTATTTTGTATTTATATAGCTATTTGAGAGGTAGTGGAAGAAATATGCAACTCAGGGGTTGATGTATATTATTGTGGACTTTCCAAAGGCAAGAAGTAGAGCCTAGAAAACCATAATTCAAAAAGAGTCATGTACCAAAATGTTCATTGCAGCTCTATTTACAATAGCCCAGAGATGGAAACAACCTAAGTGTCCATCATCGGATGAATGGATAAAGAAGATGTGGCACATATATACAATGGAATATTACTCAGCCATAAAAAGAAACGAAATTGAGCTATTTGTAATGAGGTGGATAGACCTAGAGTCTGTCATACAGAGTGAAGTAAGTCAGAAAGAGAGAGACAAATACCGTATGCTAACACATATATATGGAATTTAAAAAAAAAAATGTCATGAAAAACCTAGGGGTGAAACAGGAATAAAGACACAGACTTACTAGAGAATGGACTTGAGGCTATGGGGAGGGGGAAGTGTAAACGGTGACAAAGCGATAAAGAGGCATGGACATATATACACTACCAAACGTAAGGTAGATAGCTAGTGGGAAGCAGCCGCATAGCACAGGGAGATCAGCTCGGTGCTTTGTGACCGCCTGGAGGGGTGGGATAGGGAGGGTGGGAGGGAGGGAGACGCAAGCGGGAAGAGATATGGGAATATATGTATATATATAACTGATTCATTTTGTTGTGAAGCTGAAACTAACATACCATTGTAAAGCAATTATACTCCAATAAAGATGTTTAAAAAAAATATATAATATTGCACAAAAGAAATTTATAGAATGTTATAAACCAATGTTACCTCAGTAAAAATAAATTTTAAAAAATGGAAAAATAAATAAATAAATAAATAAATAAAACAAAAAAAAACAAAAAAAGAAGTAGAGCCTGTTAATTTTTGTTTTCTGTGATCCTTTTGCTTTGGGAGAAATGGGGGAGGGGTTAGTATGGTATATATAGAAAGAAGTAGCTGCTTTACTGTCCGTGTAGAATTAGAATAAAAATTTTTTTACCACAGACAAATGCTCTAGGTTTGAATAGTAATACTGAGAAAAAGAATTTCTGTTTTCTCTAATTTCAGTTGTAAAATTTTTACCTCAATTCTGTTGGCTCAGATATCATTTAGAGATTTCTACTTAATTTGTAGTATTTTAGATATGCATATTCTTGAATTTTTTTTGTATATTAATAGTGCATATCTAAGAATGTGCATGTTGGATATGGTATGGTAAAGTTGTTGGGACAGCAGAGGCTTGGCAGGAAGTTTATTATACTCACAGGACCCAGAGGGGAGTTACGCATGCCATGCAGGGTCACAGGAGAAGCACCAGGTTTCAGTCAGGTGGCAGAAGATAGTGGGGGAAGGCAAGGCCGAGCCAGGGTAAACAGTTTAGGTTGGCTGGTTTGAATAATATTGGCGGGCCTTGCGCTATAGGGCTGATCTCTAGTTGTTTGGGACTTGACCTGAGATGATTTAGGGCAGGAAAAATTGGCTTGCGTGTGAGAGTAAAATAAGGAGATGATGGGGGCTATAGACTCAGAATCAGTTGGTTTGTATATGAGAGGCATATTCCTGGCCACGCCCTTTGTTATCTCTTAAGAAAAGGCTTGCCTTGGAAGGGGCTGGTCAGAGATGGGGAAGGAGCAGTCTCTGACCAGCAAGCTCTTTAAGATGTCAAAACTTCACATAAGTTACGGGAGATAAGAAACATGACTAGTGCAGCCGCCCAGTGAAGTTTACCTGTTTACTCTGTCATACAATATCTGATATATTCATAATCTTAGCTTTCTAGACAATTGCTTTCTTTTTGTTTGTTTGCTTTTTCATACTTTTTAAACCTTTTGGTTCGTGATTGCTTTTTTTTCTTTTACCCCTGAAATATGCATCTTTTAAAAACTTGATTAATGTATTTTCACAGGAGCATCTGCAAATTTTTTTTTCTTTTTTTGCGGTACGCGGGGCTCTCACTTCTGTGGCCTCTCCCGTTGCGGAGCACAGGCTCCAGACACGCAGGCTCAGTGGCCATGGCTCACAGGCCCAGCCACTCTGCGGCATGTGGGATCCTCCCGGACCGGGGCACGAACCTGTGTCCCCCGCATCGGCAGGCAGACTCTCAACCACTGCGCCACCAGGGAAGCACTATCTGCAACTTTTTTGTGTGTGTGTGTGTGTTTTTTTTTTTTTTTTTTTTTTGCGGTATGCGGGCCCCTTACTGTTGTGGCCTCTCCCGTTGCGGAGCACAGGCTCCGGACGCACAGGCTCAGCGGCCATGGCTCACGGGCCCAGCCGTTCCGCTATCTGCAACTTTTGATGAAATGATTTTGATTTAATTTTATAGCACTACTGAATGAATCACCAGTTGGATATATGTCAGCAGTTCACTTTTAATGGTTGAGAGTAGACATACGTTTCTTCTTTTTCTTCATAAAGAAGAGATAGATGTATGTTCATATCTTTTTGAAATGTTTAAGATTGATAGCTTGTGAGTTGCAGATAAGTGTCCCTGAGTTTCTGTGTAGAAATATTACCTAGATATACATACAGCAGTGAATCTTGCAGCAATACTTATCTTTTGGTGCTCTTATTTGGAGTCTTATTTCATTATATTTATGATGCCATTTGACAGAAATAAAATATTTTATTTCAAAAGGTATTAAGTAATTTTAAAATCCTGTAAGACAAAAAGATCCCTCTTGTACCTTGAGTAACGTGAAAATACTATTCAGAATTTGAAATTTAAAAATTAAACATCAAGCAAGAAATTTGATAGATGACCGTTAGGCCCATTAGAGGAATGCTTACTGAGCAGCTAAGTTATTCAGATTCATATAATTTGAAATTTTCTTTATTTCTGAAATTCCTAAACACTTGTGTTAAGAAATTATGTTTGTAAAATTGCTTTTGAGTTTCAAATAACACACTGATTCAATAAATTACTTTGTAAATTAAAATCTAATTCCAATCCTATAGGACAGAAATGTCTTTTCACCAGTCTTTTTGGCATTGAATTACTTCACTCGAAAGGGCCATATCTACCCCATATTTACCCTTTTGGAAAGCATTGTTTCTTTGCACACAGTACAAGCTGTTTATAACATACTTCCCCCATTATTGTTTAATGTCTTTACATTTTATTTAATACTATTTTTATAACAGCATTTATAGTGACCACATAGCACATTCAAGATTAAAACCATGCTGGTGCTTGAACCAATAGTTCAGTGCTTTTAATTACTGGGTAGTCGTCCATTGTCAAGAGGTACCACGTTTCATCATCCCTTTACCAGTTGAAGGACTTTGGGTTGTTTCCAGGTTATGTCAGTTATGAGTATAGGTGTAGTAAGTATTTGCAAACAGGTTTTTGTGTAGTTTACCTATATTCTTGTTTTACTGAGAGTTTTAATCATGAATGAGTGTGTTACATTTTGTCAAGTGCTTTTCTATTATGATCATATGATTTTTCTTCTAAATTATTGATGAAAGATTATATTAATTTTCAAAGACGGAACCAGCTTTGCATACCTGGAATAAACTGCACTTGGTTGTAGTGTTTAATTCTTTTGTATACATTGTTGGATTCATATGCTGATAGTTTGTTATGGATTTTTTACATCTATGTTCCTGAGAAATAGGTGTGTGCTTTTCCTTTCTTGTAATCTCTTTATCTGGTTTTCATATTCAGGTAATGCTGGCCTCAAAAAATGATTTAGGAAGTCTTCCCTCTGCTTGTATTTTCTGGAAGGGATTTGTAGACAGTTGTATCATTTCTTCCTTAAATGTTTTGTAGGATTCAACAATTAAACTACTTGAGTGTAGTGTTTTCCTTTTTGGAAGGTTGTTAATTATTGATTGAATTTCTTTAATCGTTTCTTTAATATAGAAGCATATTCAGATTATCTGTTTCTCCTGTTGTTAGTCTTGGTAGATTATGTCTTTTAAGGAATTGGTCCATTTAATCAAAATTATTAAATTATTATCTAAATTATTATGAATTGGTCCATTTTATCTATATTATTAAGTTATTATTAATTTTTTTTCCTTTTAATGTCCATGAGATCACTAGTGATATTATTACTGACAACAGTAATTGCTGATTTCTTTCAGTTCTGATATTAATAATTTGTTAGTTTGGCTAGAGGTTTATTAATTTTATTGAGCTTTTCAGAGAACCAGCTTTTAGGTTTCTTTTGGTGGGAAGAATCATTCTGTCCTCCTTTTATTGGTTGATTGAAGTATAGTTGCTTCACAATATTATGTTAGTTTCAGGTGTACAACATAGTGATTGAATATTTTTATGGATTATACCCCATTTAAAGTTATTATAAAATACTGGCTATATTTCCTGTGCCGTACAATATATCCACATAGCTTATTTATTTTATCCATAGTATATGTATAAAATATGTATTTTATACATAGTAGGTTATACCTCTTAATCCCCTACCCCTACCTTGCCCCTCTCCCATCTCTCTCTCCACTGGTAAACACTAGTTTGTTCTCTGTATCTGTGAGTCTGTTTCTGTTCTGTTATATTCATTCGTTTTATTTTTTAGATTCCTCATATAAGTGGTAACATACAGTATTTGTCTTTCTCTGTCTGACTTATTTCACTAAGCTTAATACTCTTCAGGTCCATCCATGTTGTTGCAAATGGCAGAATTCTTTTTTATGGCTGCATAGCACTCCAGTGTGTGTGTGTGTGTGTGTGTGTGTGTGTGTGTGTGTGTGTGAGAGAGAGAGAGAGAGAGAGTGTGTGTGTGTGTGTGTGTATCACATCTTCTTTATCCATTTATCTGTTGATGGACACTTAAGTTGCTTCCATATGTTGACTATTGGAAATAATGTGACTATGAACATTGGGGTGCATGTATCTTTTCAAATTAGTGTTTTCATTTTCTTCAGGAGTGGAATTGCTGGATCATATGGTAGTTCTATTTTTAGAACTGTTTTTTAATTGGCTACCCCAAATTACATTCCCATGAACAGTGTATAAAGGTTCCCTTTTGCCCACATCTTTGCCAGCATTTGTTATTTGTGGTCTTTTTGATGATAGCCATTCTGACAGGTGTGAGGTGATATCTCATTGTGGTTTTGATTTGCATTTCCCTGATGACTAGCAATATATAAAGAGCAAGCTTTTAGTTTTGTTGATTTTCTCGGTTTTCCTATTTTCAATTTCATTGATTTCTGCTCTGATTTTTATTAGTTCTTTTCTTCCTAAAATCTAAAATATTAAGAAAAATTAATATTTTTCTTAATTACTGGTTTCCTAAGGTAGAAGCTTAAATTATTGATTTTAGATTATTATAATCAGTGCTATAAATTTTCCTCTAAGTACCTTTTTTTAAAGCTGCATCCCACAAATTTTGATAAGTTATGTCTTCATTTTCATTTAATCCAAGATAATTTTAAAATTTCTCCTGAGAATCTTCTTCTGTGACCCATTTGTTATTTAGAAGAGTAATGCTTAATCTCTAAATATTTGAGATTTTTCAACTTTTATTGGTTTCTAGTTTAATTTTATTGTGGTCTGAGAGTGTACTTTGTATTATTTCAGTTTTTAAAATGTGTTAAGGTATGTCTTAACACAGAATCTGGCCTTTCTTGGTGAATGTTTCTGTGAACTTGAGAAGAACGTGTATTCTTATGTTATTGGATGTAAATGTCAGTGAAATCCAGTTGATTGATGATGCTGTTGACTGACTGTATCCTTACTGGTTTTCTACCTGCTGTGTCTGCCAGTTACTGATGCAGGTTTGTAGATGTCTTCAGTTATACGAGTGGATTTAACTGTTTTTCTTTGCAGTTCTGTCAGTTTTTGCCTCATATCTTTTGATACTTTGTTATTAGGTGCATAAACATTAAGAATTGTTATGCCTTCTTCAAGAGTTGACACTTCACATAGCGCTCCTCTTTACCCCTGATAATTTTCCTTGTTCTGAAATTTCCTTTGTTTGGAACTAATATAGCTAGTCCAGCTTTCTTTTGATTAGTATTAGCATGGTATACCTTTCTCCATCCTTTCCTTTTAATCTACCTGTGTCTTTATATTTAAAGTGGGTTTCTTGTAGACAGCAGATACATGGGCCTTGTTTTCTTATTCAGTCTGTCAGTTTCTTTTAATTGGTGTATTTAGACCTTTCACATTGAAAGTGAGTATGGTTATAGTTGGGGTGATATCAACCTTGATTATAACTTTTCTATTCATTGAGTTTGTTCCTTGTTGCTTTCTTAAAAATCTCTCCCCCATTTGTTTTTTTTTTTTGTTTTGTTTGCGGTACGTGGGCCTCTCACTGCTGCGGCCTCTCCCGTTGTGGAGCACAGGTTCCAGACGCGCAGGCTCAGTGGCCATGGCTCACGGGCCCAGCCACTCCGCAGCATGTGGGATCTTCCCGGGCCGGAGCACGAACCCGTGTCCCCTGCCTCGGCAGGCGGACTCTCAACCACTGCGCCACCAGGGAAGCCGCCCATTTGGTTTTAATTGAGCATTTTTTTATGATTGCATTTTCTCTTCTATCTTAAGATATCAATTACACTTCTTTTAAAAATTTTATTGGTAGAGTTTGCAGTAGACATTTTCAGCTAATAAAAGTCCATTTTCAAGTAACACTTTACCACTTTACAGGTAATGCAGGTGCTTTGTAACAGATTATAACCAATTCCTCCCTCCTGTCCCTTATAATATTGCTGTCACTCCTTTCACTTATCTATAAAATGTAGTTACATAATTCATTGTTGCTGTTATTATTTTGAACAGTTATCCAAGATCAATTCAAAATCAGAAAAATAAAATATTTTATCTTCATTTATTCTGACTCTTTTTATGTAAATCTGAGTTTCTTACCTATTTTTCCTTCTTTCTGAAGAACTTCTTGCAAGACAGGTCTGTGGCAATAAATAGTCTCAGTTTTTGTCTGATGAAGTCTGTTTGTCCTTTTTTGAAGGATAAATTTCACTGGATATCAAATTCTGGTTGGTAGATTTTTTTTCTTTCACACTCAAATATTTCACTCCAGTCTCTTCTTGCTTGTATGGTTTCTGAAGTCTGATGTAATTCTTATTTTTCTTTCGTATAGGTAAGGTGTTTGGTTTGAGTTTTGGTTTTCTGTTTTTGTTTTTTTTGGTTCTTTAGCTTATTTTAATATTTTCTTTTTGACTTTCTGCAATTTGAATATGATAAATTAGGTATTGATGTTGGGTATTTGTCCTATTGGTGTTCTCTGAGCTTTCTGGAATTTTGGGTTGGAAAAAATTCTCGGCCAGTATTACTTAAAATACTTAAGTTTCTCACTTCTCCTTGCCGTATCCTCATTACGTGTTGCACCTTTTATTGTTGTCCCTCAGTTCTTGTATATTCTTTTCTGGTTTTTTCATTCCTTTTTTCTCTTGCCATGTAAGTTTGGGAAGTGTCTATTGACATACCTTCAAGCTCACAGATTGTTTCCTCGGTTGTGTTTAGTCTAATGATGAGCCTGTTGAAAGCATTCTTCATTTGTGTTAGTGTTTTTGATTTCTAGCATTTGTTTTGATTCTTTTTTGTAGTCCATAGCAGGTTAATCACAGTTATCTTAAATTTTTAGTTTGATAACTCCAAAATTCTGCCATATCTGGTTTAGTTGTGATGCTTGCTCTGTCTCTTCAGAATGTAATTTTTCTTTTTAGCATGTAGTGAATTTTTTTGTTGTTGAAAACTACATGATTTATTGGATAGCAGGAACTCAGGTAAATAGGTCTTTAGTGTGAGGTTTTATAATTATCTGGCTAAGAGTTAGGCTGTGTTTAACGTTTGCCAATTTGTTTGTATTATTTGTAGGTGTCAGAAGCTTAATTTACCTCTAGTTTCCTTGCTTTTGTTTTCCCTGCTGTTTTGGGTTTCCCTAGAAACTCCTTAAATAGAGTCTGTCTTTCAGCTGTCTCACTTGTAATTTGTTTTTATACTGGAGCCTTGCTGATGTGGTGCTAGGTACTGGAAAGGGAAGTGTTCTGTAACTTATGATTAAATACCAGTTGTGACCTTCCCTGGTGGCGCAGTGATTGAGAGTCCGCCTGCCGATGCAGGGGACACGGGTTCGTGCCCCGGTCCGGGAGGATCCCACATGCCGTGGAGCGGCTGGGCCCGTGAGCCATGGCCGCTGAGCCTGCGCGTCTGGAGCCTGTGCTCGTAAACGGGAGAGGCCACAACAGTGAGAGGCCCACGTACCGCCAAAAAAACGAACAAACAAACAAAAAAACCAGTTGTAGTTGACCAGAGTTCCTGGGCTGTGATCTTTGGAAGAGTTTTACCCTTTTTTCCTTCTCCCCTTACTTCAATTGGGAAGGCTAGCTGGTACTGGAGTTGTCTAATTACCCTCCCTTTAGGTCAAAAAGGCTCTGGAAAGTAGTTACCCTTGAAGGCAGGTCTTTGTTAAAGAGACCAGATTGCTCTGGGCATATCTCAGAATGGTTACTTTTCCTCTCCCCAGCACAAAACTGGAAGGGTTTTCTTTGTTTGTTTAATGATAACATGGTGGAGCTCCTGAAGGTAAAACTCATGAGCATATGGAAGGTTCTCTAAGAGCGGGACCCTAAGAGGTTTAAAGCTCAAGCTAGTTCACACTCAGCCTCCAGCAATTCATTCACCTTTAAAGTATTTCTACCAGTTAAAGTCTCCAGAGACTCCTACTCCTGGTAAGCTCTCATTCTCTGTGTTCACTTGTCTCTTCAATTTTCCTGGAGGCACTTTGCCCTGTGAACTCAGTTTTCTGACGAATCTAAGAGGAGTGGTTGCTTTTCAATTTGATCACCTTTTTTTTTCCGGTTGTGAGGGAGTGATAAATTTCAGTCTCTTTACATATCAGAGCTGAAGCCAGAAGTCCTCTTGTTTATGTTTTAATGAGAGTTTTATGGAGACATAATTCATATACCCATCAAAATTTACCCTTAAAAGCATGGTTTGGTAGTTTCTAGTATATTTACAGAATTGTGCAACCCTTACCACTGTCTAACTTCAGAACATTCGTATCACCTGAAAAAGAAATCCTATTATATCTATTAGCAGCCACTCTTCCCAGTCCTAGGCAACCACTTAACTATTTTGTTTTTTTGGATTTGCCTATACTGCACATTTTATGTAAATGGAATCATATAATGTGTGATCTTTTGTTTCTGGTTTGTCTTAGTGTAGTGTTTTCAAGGTTCCTCATGCTGTAGCATTTATCAGTACTCACATTTCTTTTTGAGGTCAAATAATATTCCATTGTAAAGATATTACATTTGTTTATCCATTCCATTAGTAGGTAGAAACACTTTTTTGGCTATTAGGAAGAATGCTGTTAGGAACATTTGTGTAACATTTTTATGAGTGGATATGTTTTCATTTCTCCTGAATAGATACCTAGGAGTTGAATTAATGGTTCATAAGGAAACTGTGATTACCATTTCAAGGAACTGCTAAACTGTTTTCCAAAGTGAGTGCACTATTTTACATTGCCACCAACTATGAAAGTTCTAAGTTCTCCACATCCTTGCCAACACGTCTTCTTGATTTTAGCCATCCTAATGTGTGTGAAGTGATAGTGGTTTTGATTTGCATTTTCTAATGACTAATGATATTGAGCATCTTTTCATGTGCTTATTGGTCATTTGTATATCTTTTTTGGAGAAATGTCTATTCAGATCCTTTGCCCATTTTTTTAGTTGGGTTTTCTTTTTATTGTTGAGTTCTAAGAATTGTATATATGTTCCGGATAGAAATCACATATCACCTATGTAGATTTGTATATATTTTCTCCTATTCTGTGGTTTGTCTTTTAATTTCCTTGACAGTATCCTTTGAAGCACAAAAGTTTTAAATTTTTATGAAGTCTAGTTTATTTTTCTTTCATTGCTTGTGCTTTTGCTGTCATATCTAAGAAACCATTGCCTGATCCAGGGTCATGAAGATTTACTCCAGTGTTTTTGTCTAAGAGTATGTGGTTTTAGCACTCCCTCTTAGTTTTTGATTCCATTTTTAAATTAATTTTTGTATATGATGTGAGGTATTGATTCACTTTCCTTGGTTTGCATAGATATATCCAGTTGTCCCAGCACAGTTTGTTGTAAAAACTATTTTCTCCTCCTTTGAATTGTCTTGTCCAGCTTGTCAAAATCAACTGATCATAAATGTAAGGGTTAATTTCTAGATTCTAAATTTTATTGCATTAATATTTATGTCTATTCTTAAGCCAGTAATGTACTCTCTTGATTACTGTAACTTTACAGTGAGTTTTAAAATTGGGAACTGTGAGTCCTCCAATTTTGTTCTTTTTCAAGATTGCTTTGGCTCTCCTGGGCCCTATTACATTTCCATACGAGTTTCAGGATCAGTTTGTCACTTCCTGCAGAAAAGCAAGTTCGACTTTTGATAGAGATTGCCTTGAATCTCTAGTTAGGGGAATATTGCTATCTTTTTTTTTTTTATATATTGCTCTCTTAACAGTATTAATTCTTCCAATCCAAAAACGTGGTAGCCTTTCCACTTATTTAGGTGTTCTTCAATTTCTTTCAACAGTGTTTTGTAGTTTTTCATGTTCAAGTCTTGTACTGTCCTGTTAAGTTTATTTGTAGATATTTTATTCTTTTTGATTCTGTTGTAAATGGAATTGTTTTCTTAAATTTATTTTTAAATTGTTCATTGCTCTTAGAAATAAAATTGGATTTTCATATTGAACTTGTATCCTGCAGTCATGCTGATTTTGTTTATTAATTTTTAATAGTATTTTGGCAAGGATTCTTTTGGATTTTTTATGTACAAATTTATGTTGTATGTGAATAGAGGATGTTTACTCCTTCCTTAACAAGCTGGTGTCTTTTATTTTTCATGCCTTACTGCCCAAGCTGGAACCTCCAGTACCACGTTGAATAGAAGTGGTAAAAGAGGGTACCTTTTTCTTGTTCATGATTTTAAGGGAAAAGCAGTCTCTTACCATTAAGTCTGATGTTAGCTACAGATTTTTTTTCATAGGTGCCCTTTATCAGGTTGGGAGTTTCCCTTTTATTTCTAATTAGTTGAGTGTCTTTATCAAGAAAGGTGATGAATTTTGCCTAATTCTTTTTCTGTGTCTGTTGAGATGATCTTGTGGCTTTTATCCTTTATTATATTAATATTATATTAATTATATTAATATTACATTGATTTTGTTTCTAAACCAGCCTTTATTCCTGGCATAAGTCCCCCGTGGTCATGATGTATAATCATTTTTGTGTGTTACTGGGCTTCATTTACTAGTAATTTGTTGAGGATTTGTGTGTCCGTGTCCATAAAGGATATTTTTCTGTTGTTTTCTTGTGATATCTTTATCTGATTTTGGCAGCAGGGTAACACTGGCCTTGTAGTATTAGTTAGGAAGTGTTTCTAACTTTGGGGGGAAGAAGAGTCTGAGAAGGATTGGTGGTCATTGTTCTCTATATGTTTCGTAGAATTCATCAGGGAAGCCATCTGAGCATGGGCTTTTCCTTGCGGGAAGTTTTAAGATTGCTTATCAGTTTTGGTAGTTTATGACTTTCTAGGAATTTGTTCATTTTTAAGTAGGTTATTTAATTTGTTGCTATATAGTTCATAGTATTTTCTTATAATCCTTTTAATTTTTTAATCTTTTTTAGTTTGGTATTAATATTTTTTCTTTCATTTCTGATTTCTGATAATTGGAGTCTTTTTTTCTTGCTTAGTGGAACCAATTTTTTGGCTGATTGATTCTGTTGTTTTTCTGGTCTCTTTTATTTCTGCTCTAATCTTTATTATTTCCTTCCTGTTGCTTGCTTTGGGTTTAATAGTTTGTTGTTCTTTTTCTAGTTTCTTGAGGTTGAGAGTTGGATTATTCATTAGAGATCTTTCTTTTTTTATTTTAGGCAATTGCAGCTATAAACTTCCCTCTAAGAACTACTTTAGCTGCATCTTATAAGTTTTGGTGTATTGTGTTTTCATTCTCATTCATTTCTAAGTGTTTAAAAATTTCCCCTATTATTTCTTTTTTTGTATTGGTTTTTTAGGAGCATGTTTAGTATCCATATATTTGTGTACATTCCAAATTTCCTTCTGTTTGTGATTTCTAACTTGATTTTCTTGTAGTTGGAGAGTATACCATGTATAGTTTCAATTTTTTTTAATTTATTGAGGCTTGTTTTATGGCCTAATATGTCTTGGAAAATCTGTGTGCACTTGAGGAGCATGTGTATTCTACCATGGTTGGTGGAGTGTTGTGTACACGACTGTTGGTTCTGGTTGATTTATAGTTATGTTCAAGTTTTACATTTCTTGTTGATTTTCTATCAGTTGTTGCATCCATTATTGAAAGTAGGTTATTGAAGTCTCCAACCATTATCATGAATTGTGTATTTCTCCCTAATTCTGTGGGTTTTTGCTTTAAATATTTTAGGGCTCTGTTGTTAGGTTCATATTTGTATATAATTTTTATGTCTTCTTGATGTATTGACCCTTTTTATCATAATAAATATATTGTTTTGTTTCTAGTAACAAATTTTGTCTTAAAGTCTAGTTTGTCTGATGCAAGTATAACTATTTCAGCTCTCATTTGATTACTGTTTGCATAGTATTTCTTTTTCCTTCCTTTTAATTTCAGCCTATTTGTGTGTTCAAATCTGAAATGTCTCTGTAGACAACATCTCTTTGGATCTTTAAAAAAAGAAAAATGTGTTCTGTGAGTCTCTGCCTTTGAATGATTTTATCCATTTGCAGTTATTGCAATTACTGATAAGGGAGGACTTATGTCTGCTATTTTGGTCTCATGTCTTTTTGTTTTTCTGTTCTTCTGTTGCTTTCTTTTGTTTGAAGTAGACTTTTTAGTGTACCTTTTAATAATTTTATTGTGGTTTCTTTTCTGTAGTTTTTGAGTTATTTTCTTAATGGTTGCTCTGGAGGATTACTCATATAATATCCTAACTCAAAACAATATAAATTGGATTAATATCAACTTAATTCCAACAGTGTGTTAAACCTAGCTTCATAATATTTTCATTGTCTCCCCTCTTCTTTTTGCTATTATTGTCATAAATTATACCTTTATACAGTTTAGGCCGAGAGAGTTATAATTATTGCTTTATGTCTTTTAAGTTAGATAGGAGAAGAAAAGAGTTACAAAGAAAAATACACTTACACTGCCTTTTATGCTTACCTATGCAGTTGTCTTTACTGATGTTCTTTATTTCTTTGTATACATTTGAGTAACTGACTAGTTTCTTTTCCACCTTATTTCTTTTTTTTCCCACCTTATTTCTTATAGCACAGGTCTGCTAGTGACAGATTCTCTGTTTTTGTTATTTAGGAGCGTCTTAATTTCTCTTTTGAAATATAGTTTTAGTGGATATAGAATTCTTGGTTTATAGTTTTTTTTTCTTTCAGCAGTTGCAGTATATTATCCCACTGCGTTCAGGCTTCCATGGTTTCTCATGAGAAGTCTGTTGTTGATCTATCTGGGTTACATAGCATTAGTTATATAAAGCAATAATAGTAACTTGCTTTTGTGGAGTTTGTGACATATAATGAAGCAAAACATGACCACAGTATCAGAACATGTGGGAAGAGGTAAAAAGGTTTTTAAAAGTTGTGTGTTGCATTGCCAGCATTTGATAAATATACTAATTCAATCAAGAATATGACATATTAAAGGTGCAGTTTTTTAAACTTATGTGGTACTCATTAATGCAATGCCAAAATATATAGCAAAAAGCTAACAAAGGTCATAAAATACAAAGAGCACAGAAAAGGACAAAGCGAGAGAACAGGTAGGACGAATAATAAGTTAGTAAACTTAAATCTATCTATAATAGGAATTAAACTAAACTAGTCCTCTTAGTCTCTGTTCTTTGATATTTGGCACACTATTATTAACAATGCTAATAATGTATAATTTGAAATTATTTGTATTGGTATATTGATCTAAAAAAACTTCATGTCCATTTCCCTTTTTAAACACAAGAAGTCCTCTACATATGAATGAGTTCCATTCCGAGAGTGCATTTGTAAGTCCAGTTTGTTCATAAGTCCAACAAAGTTAGCCTAGGTACCCAACTAGCACAGTCGGCTATATAGTACCATACTGTAATAGGTTTATAGTACTTTTCACACAAATAATACATAAAAAAAAAATAAAACGTTTTTAATCCTACAGTACAGTACCTTGAAAAGTACAGTAGTACAGTACAACAGCTGGCACACAGGGGCTGTCATCGAGTGAACAGGCAAGAAGAGTTACTGACTGGAGGAGGGAGAGGAGGTGGGAGACGGTAGAGCTGAAGGATCGTCAGCATTAGGAGGCGGAGGGCAAGCTGCCATTTCACTCATGCCTGACGTCGATGGCACAGGTTCTGGTTCCTTGCTGGATTCAATTTTATCTACCCTTTTGAAAAAACGATCCAGTGATGTCTAGGTAGTAGCTCTTTTTTTCTCATCATAGATGACACAGTAGCACTTGATTACATTCTGAACGGCTGCTTCGTGAACAGTACTTTCGTGTACTGTTCTGTGTTTGGGTCCTGTGCCTCAAAAACTAACAGTGCCCCCTCAAATAAAGAAAACCCCCTTGCCGTTTCCTGCATCGTGAATCTCTTCGGTTTTTCAGTTACTTTTTCTTCCTCTTGTCTCTCTTCGTCCTTTCTCTGGGCCTCCAGTTCCATCAGGTCTTCATTAGTCAGCTCCTTGTGTTGCACAGCAAGGAGTTCAGTGAAGTCGTCCTCTTGCAGATCTAGCTCCAGCTTCTTGCTGAGGGCCACTTGGTCTTCTTGCTGGAGACCTCTTTGGACTCCTCATCCACCTTCTCAAATCCACGAAAATTGTGAACACACTGCTGGCAAAGGTTCTTCCAAATCCCGTTCAGGGTGATGGCCATAACCTCACGCCAAGCAAAGTCAGTGTTTTTTATGGCCTTGTAGATGTTCTAGTCCTTCCAAAATTGTCACAGGGTTGTTCCTGATTCGTCACTTGCCTTTACTGTCTGATGAAAAGTGTGACGTAAATAATATTTCCTGAAAGTCGCTATAACTCCCTGGTCCATAGGTTGGATGAGGGACACAGTATTCAGTGGCAGATGCACTACTTTGACATTGGGATGAAAGTTGTCCCATGAATGGGAGAGTGGCCCGGAGCACTGTGGAGCAGCAAAAGAATGTTTAATGGGACGTCTTTCTCCAAGCAGTATTTCTCTACCTCTGGGCTAAAGTGATGGAAAAACCAGTCCTGGAAAATGGCCTTTGTAACACAGGCTTTGGGGTTACTCTTCCACACAACAGGAACATAGCCCTTGGCTATGTGTTTAAGGGCTCTTGGGTTCTCTGAATGATAAACCAAGAGAGGCTTCAGCTTCATATCACCGGAAGCATTGCCACCAAACAGCTGAGTTAGCCTAACCTTTGCTGCTTTATATATAAACTGGCATCAACTTTTCCTTCCTCCTTACTGATGTAACTTCGGTCTGGCATCCTCTTCCAGTACAGTCCTGTCTCATTTACATTAAAAACCTGCTCGGGTAAATACGAGCCTTCATCAATAATTTCTTGAAGTGTTTCAGGAAATTCCTGGGCAGCTACCGTATCTGCCCTTGCTGCCTCACCACTTACTTTTACATTGCGAAGGTTGGTTCTAGCCTTGAACCAGTGAAACCAGCAATGGCTGGCATTAAAAGATGTGCCCTCTGATTCTTTGCCGTGTTTCTTCTTCAAGTCTTCATAAAGGCTTCTGGCTTTCTCTTGAATCAGCATTAAGCTGAGCACCTCGACACATGCTGATCCTGCATCCACACAAGTTTCTCCATCTCCTCCATCACTTTCCCACACTTCTTCGATATTATTGTTGACACCATCGGCACAGCAGACTTCACATGTTCCATGATCTTGTCCTTATTCTTCAGAATCATGCTGATGGTTGGACGATTCATGTTATAAGAACGAGTGATGTCTCCCATCTTTTCGCCTCTTTCCACTCTCTCAATTGTTTTCACTTCTGTTTCCATTGTTCTCACTTGGCACTTCTTAGCAGTACCAGCTACGTCACCGCTGCTTTTACGCTTGCTTGCGGACATCCTGGGCTTGAAATGAAGGTCCTGTACTCTGTACAGTACTGTACAGTAAAGTACCAAAAGCACTACCACTCATAGAGGATGCACTCACATGACAACGTACACCAGACACATGAACTCACTTATGTGACTGGACATGCGAACGCACGTTGGCATCTTTGAAAGTTCGCAACTTGAAGGTTCATATGTAGGGGACTTACTGCACATAATACCACAGTAAGTTTCTTGTCCGTCAATTCTTTCCACTCCCTCACTGCTACTGAATTTGAGTGTGTTTTTATATGTCATGCAACACCTCAAGCATCTACCAGCTTTCTTGGTTCACTGTTTGTTGGGAGCCACACCCATCCACATCTGGTTGCATATTTCCCCTGTCAACTCCTTCCACCACTTCACAATAACTCACAAGCTGCAGCCCTGCTTCACCTACTTCCCCAAGTAAACTTCAGGTCTTTTTCCGTGTAAGGTACCATATTTATTGTAGTATTTATGTATTTCTTGACAATTCAACATGTGTAAAACCATTTTTATTGAATTTTGGTGGTTTTTTTTGGATTCTTATACTTTTAAAAATATGTTACTAATGAAGTTTATGACTGTTTTGCTCTTAACCCCACTTCCCCCATAAACTCTGTGGTTTTTATTGCATCATGTTGTATAGTGCAGTGATTTTAAGGAACTCAAATGTCATGCTATGGTAGAACTGACTGTAATTGCTCTATCCCATATGTGCCCATTACTTTGTCCACCCAATGATCCATCTTATTTTTTGATGCATTTCAAAATAAGTAGACTTAACTCCTAATTACTACATCATGCATATCACTAAGTAGAATTTGATATTTGCTTATTGTTCTTTTTTTAATCATCATAAAAGTTACATACAGTGAAGTCTGAAGTGTACCATTTGATGAGTTTTGCAGATGCATACACCTGTGAAATGCAAGCTCCCATCAAAACATAGAACTGGACCATCATCCTTAGAATAGTGTTCCCTCATACTCTTTCCCGGTTAGGCCCTGTCCTCACCCTCTCAGAGGTGACTGTTATTTTCATTTTGTCCGTTCGGAACTTCATATACAGGCATACCTTGGAGAAATTGCAGGTTCAGTTTCAGACCGCCACAATAAAGCAAATGCAACAAGAAAGTGAGTCACATGAAGTTTTTGGTTTCCCAGTGCATATAAATTATGTTTACATTATACTGTAGTCTGTTAATTGTGCAATAGCATTATGTCAGAAAAAGTATTTACATTAAATACTTTACTATTAAAAAATGCTAATAATAATGAAAAAGTTTGAAATATTATAAAGAATTACCAAAATGTGACAGAGACACGCAGTGAGCAAGTGCTGTTGGAAAATTGGTGCTGATACACTTGCTGGATGCAGGGCTGCCACAGACCTTCACTTCGTAAACAAACACAGCATCTGTGAAGCTCAATAAAATGAGGTATGTCTGTAAAGAGAATCATATAAGAAATCTTAGTAAGATTTCTTTGATTCACGGTAACATCTTTTGGATCATCCATGTTGTGTATATCGGTAATTCATTTTCCATTTTATTTCTGAGTAGAACATACCACAGTCTGTGTATCCATTCATTTGTTGATAGATACCCAGACTGTTTCAGTTTTTCCTCCATTGTGAAGAGCTCTTATGAACGTATTTGTACAAGTCTCTAGGTGCACATAGTGCCTTCATTTATCTTTTGAGTGGAATTGCTGGGTCTTGGGATAAGTACATGTTCGGTCTTTTGAGACACTGCCAGCCATAGTTCCAAAGGAGTTGTCCCGTCTTACATTCCCACCAACAGTGTATGAAAGCTCTCACTGTGCCAAGTCTGTGGCAGTACTGGTGTGGCCAGTCTTACATTTTAACCGTTCTGCTGGGTGCATGGTGGTATCTCAGTGTGGTTCTAATTTGTGTTTCTCTAGTGACTGACTAATGCTGTGTAGCAGTTTCATGTGCTTCTTGGTTATTTGCAGTATTATTTTGTGAAGTGTCTATTCAGATCTTTTGTCCATTTATAAAAATTGGATAGTCTTATGTCTTTTGAGCAGAAGATTTTAATTTTGCTGATGTCTGATTTATGAGTTTATTATTTTATGGTTCTTGCTTTCTGTGTCCTGATAGGTATTTGCTTTATCCCAAAGTCATTAAGACATTTTTACGTGGTTTTTTTTTTAGAAGCTTTATAGTTTTAACTTTCGTGTTTAGGACTATGATCCGTCTTCAGTTGAGTTTTATATATTGTGTGAGGTAGAGATTAATGTTTACTTTTCCAAATGGGTATCAGTTCTATCACTGTTTGTTAGAAAAACTTTCCTTACTCTTTTGGATTGTTTTGGCACCCTTGTAAAATATTAAATGATTGTATAAGTGTGGATCTCTTTTTGAGCTCTTTTTGAATCCATTCCATTGATTTATTTGTTGATCCTTAATTCTGGTACCATACTGTCTTGCTTACTCAGGTTTATGGTAAATCTTGAGGTCAGATGGTGTAAGTCCTACATCTGTATTCTTTTTCAAACTTTCTTTGGATATTTTAGATCCTGTTTATTTCTGTATAAACGTTAGAATCAGCCTGTCAGTTTTTACAAAAACCTCCTAGCGTGAGTATAATATGGATTGCATTGACTCTAGAGATCAATTTGGAGAGAATTGCAGCCTTAATAGTATTGAGTCTTCTAGTCCATAAATGTGATATATCGCTCCATTTATTTACATCTTCTTTAATTCCCCCCGTCAGTGTTTGGTAATTTTCAGCAGAGAAATTCTTCATGCCTTTTTTTCAGTTCTTAAAATGTTTTATGCTTTCTAATGCTATTGTAGACATAATTGTTTTTTAACTTTTATCTTCTTAGTGTTTACTGCCAGTATATACAAATACAATAGATTTTTTTATACAATAACTTTATATCCTGCAGCCATGTTAAATTCACTTATTCTGATTATTTTATGTTTTTTTAAGATTATCTCTTGTTAAATTAATGTTATCTACAAGTAAAGTCAGATTTATTTCATCCTTTTTTTTCCCCCAAATAGGATGTTTTTATTAGATGAATATATTTATATGTCTGTATTCAGCTTTAACAATAAGATGTGTTGGGACTTCCCTGGTGGCGCGGTGGTTGAGAATCCGCCTGCCAATTCAGGGGACACGGGTTCGATCCCTGGCCCAGGAAGATCCCACATGCCTTGGAGCAACTAAGCCCATGCACCACAATAACTGAGCCTGCACTCTAGAGCTCGTGAGCCACAACTACTGAGCCCGCACACTGCAACTACTGACACCCACGTGCTCTAGGGCCCGTGCTACGCAATAAGAGAAGCCACTGCAATGAGAAGCCCGCGCACCGCAAGGAAGAGTAGCCCCCACTTGCCATGGTTAGAGAAAGCCCGTGCACAGCAACGAAGACCCAATGCAGCCCAATAAATAAATAAATAAGCAAGCTATGTTAAACTCTAAAAATATGTCATACCATTACTTCGTGAGATTTTTTTTTTAAATCAAACTAATCATTCATTCATTTATTCATTCCTTCAAAACTGTGCATTGAGCACCTTTTATGTGCCAGGCCTCCACTGGGCACAGAGAATAAAATGCTAACAGTCACAGTAACACAGTTCTTGTTATAAATTTGGCACATCTCTGAGTTCCTTGCATTTGCAAATATACTTAGCCCGCACAACAAGCCAGTGAGGTAGGTTCCGTTATTATCAGCACATTGTTCAGATGAGTAACTTGCCCAATAAGTTCTGCCACTTATTAGCTGTGTGACATTGGACAAGTTATTTCTTCCTTTTTTATTTATGCCTTTTATTTCTCTTTATTGCCTTATTGAAATGCTTAGGGTTTTCAGTACAGTGTTGAATAGAAATGGTGAGAGCTGGCATTCTTACCTTGTTCTTGATCTCACGGGAATAGCTTTCAATATTTCACTATTACGAATGCTAGCTGTAGGTTTTTTGTAAATGTAGGTTGGTGAAGTTCCCTCGTATTTCTGGTTTGCTGAGAGTTTTTATTGTGAATAGGTGTTGAATTTTGTCAGATGTTTTTCTACAGCTAATTAAATGATCATAAGAGTTTTCTCCTAATTTGATAAAATATATTGATTGGTGTTTTGAATGTTAAACCAGTGTTGTGTTCCTGGATTAACACCACCTGGTCTTGATATATTATCATTTTGATATATTGCTAGAATTCTGTCTTAATTTACCTGTTGGCTTTTTAACTAATATCTCTGTAGTTTTTTAGTGGCTACTCTAAAGATTTTAGTATATATCCCTATTTTCATAACTTACTAAGAATTAATGTTTTACTGTTTCACATAAAATACAGAAACTTGCAACCGTATAGGTCCATTTACTGCCTCTTCCTGTACTTTTTGCTGTAGTTACCCATATGTATTACATCTACTTATCTTATCAACTGGGCAATACATGTTATTTTTGCTTTAAGGAGTCATACATGTTTTTAAGGAAATCAAGAGTGAAAACAGTCTTTTATTATGTACCCATGTGTGTGCCATTTGCAGTGCTCTTCTTTCCTTCCTGAAAATCGACCTATCTATCTGATGTACCTGTATATGTTATATCTGGTATACCTTTATATATATATATATATATATATATATATATATATATATATCTGATTCCTTTCAGTTTGGCAGATTTACTTTAGTATTTTTCTTAGTGCAGGTCTACTGGCAACACATTCTTTTTCTCTTATCTGAGAAATATTTTTATTTCGCTTTCATTCTTGAAGGATATTTCCTTAATATAACACCCTGTGTTGGCATGGGTTCCCCTTCCCCTTTTCTGCTCTTGTGAATGTTTTGTTCAGCCATCTTCTGGCCGCTTCGTATTTTCTTCTGAGAAGTCAGGAGATATTCAGCTTAGCGCTCCTGTTGAAAGTAATACATCATGTTTTTCTGGCTGCTTTAATATTTTCTCTTCATTCTTAGTTTTTAGCTCTTTGGCTGTGATTTGTGCCTATGTGTGCTTTTCTTTGTACTTAACCTGCTGAGGTTTCTATGCTTTTTAAATGTGTAAATTTTTTTCTTTTACCCAATTTGGGGAATTTTTCTCAGTTTTTTTGTTCCATTCTCTTTCTCCTTGTGGGAGTTCGGTTACATTTATGTTAGACATTTTGCTACTGCCCAAGGGACTCTCTTTTTATTCCATCAGTATTTTTTCTCTGTTCTTCAGATCAGTTCTGTCATTGTTTACTTATTCATTTTGCTATTTCCAGTGTGCCATTAGGTACATTAGTAAATATTTATTTCAAATATATTTCAGCTCCAGAATTTCTTTTGTGTGTGTGTGTGTGTGTGTGATACGCGGGCCTCTCACTGTTGTGGCCTCTCCCGTTGCGGAGCACAGGCTCCGGACGTGCAGGCTCAGCGGCCATGGCTCACGGGCCCAGCCGCTCCGCGGCATGTGGGATCTTCCCGGACCGGGGCACGAACCCGTGTCCCCTGCATCGACAGGCGGACTTTCAACCACTGCGCCACCAGGGAAGCCCCAGAATTTCATTTTTTTATTGTTTCTTTTTCTTTGTTGAAATTTCCTATTTCATTCATTACAAGCATATTTCCCTTTACATCCCTAAGCATAGTAACAGCAGCTGCCTTAAATACTTTAGCTTTAATTCCAATGCCTTGAGGCTCTCCCGGTCATTGTCTTGTTTGTCTTTTCTCTTGAATGTGGGTCATGTTTTACTATATCTTTATGTGTCAAGTAATTTTGAATTGTATTCTAGCACATTATAACTGGATTATAGATTTTTAAAATTCTTAATAGCGTTTTTTTCAGTAATTAATTTTAATTACATTTCATCATTTTCTTTTCTAGTTGTCATTTCTTTGTCCCATGCATTCCTTCTGTTTTCACTTGTCTTCCTGCTAAAGTCTATTCTCAAATAGTTCTTTGTGAACACTTGTGGATAGTAAAGTGTTAGCTTTCTTATGCCATAAAATATCTTATTTTGCCCTCATTCTTGGATGATGCTTTACCTGGGAATTAAGTTCTAGGTTGACAGTTCTTTACTTTCAGTACTTCGTGCCATTGTTTACAGTCATCACCTGTTGCTGGGGAGAAGTCAGCTGTCATTTTAATCGTCATTCCTTCTGAGGTAATCTGCCTTTCTTTTTGGAAGCTTTTAGGATTTTGTTTGCATTGATAGTCTGTGATGTGTTTTTATCTTTCTCTGTGGTGTGCACTTTCAACTTACCAACGTTATTTTTCAGTTGAGTTGTGGAAAATCACTAGCTAAATTATCTCAGTAAATATTGGTGCTCCACTGTATTTTTTAGTGATGGTGATTCCTTTTTTTCTTTCACATAATCCTAAATGTATTAAAAAAAACTTTTTTGTCATACTCTCCATTGGTTGATGTCATCTAGAATGAATTCATGTTCCAGTTGTGTATTTTGTTGGTCTTATATATATATTCGGTATATTTTAGAATTTTGTTTTTGTGGCCTCATTTTAATTAGAAAGTTTAACATTTTTCTCCATTTTGTTTATCTATCTAGTTCTATACTTATTCCCTTTATTATACTTTATAGTTGCTTTCTAACTCCTGGGTCCCCAATCTAAAACCAGGTCTACATTAGAGTTTCCAGGTTCTTTCTTCAAAGTGGTATTGGGAGTATTGCAGATTCAATAACAAATCCATTCAGTAACTTTGTTCAGATCTTAAGAGGCTATTCCTTCCCCCTTCCCTTCAACTAGGCAACAATGTCAAATGAATTTTAACCAAGGCAGCAGGTGGTATCAGTGTTTTCTTCCCCTTCAGGAGGGGAAGCTTATTCCAGTTGTTGGCTTTAAGCAGTGAGCATAGCTAATGATCCCCTTGTGGAGCCTTTTTAGTCTTTGTTTCCTCAGGAGAAACTCCTACCCATTAATGGGTGCTCAAGGACGCAGAGCTTTGCAGGGCCAGAGCACAGTTTTGTGTTTCTTCTCAAAGATTATCTTGTGACTTACTACTTTTTAAAAAAATAAGTAATTACATTGTATACTGTATTTGGAACAAAGGGGCTGAGTCAAAATAACAACTTATATGAGTCTTGACTAGACATCCAAAATGCTGTTTCTTAATGTTTTGTTATTCTTGTGTCACTTGACTCTTACTCTTATTAGTAATATTGCACTTGTGAATTCCATTTTCTGAGTTTTAATATCTAGTAGGACAAACACTGTTTTTTTTTTTAAATTTTGTCTTGATCAAAATTCTGTTTTTACATATGAATTTTTAAAATCACTTTCTCTAGTTTTAAATATTCATTTGGAGTATATCGTGAATCTCATTACATGTATATATTCATTTTAGAAAGATTGCTGTTTTTGTGCTGTCAAGTTATCCAGATACCTAAAATACTCATTTATTTACCACTTTTAAGATATCATTCTGGAGCTTTACTTGAGCTCTTTACTCTTGTTTTATAATTTCTGTAGTTATTATGACTGATATGTCTATATATTCCACTTCCTTTCTCTAGCTGGTTATTACTAGAAAAGAAGTTAAAATGTTTTTCTTAAATTCAGTCATTTTTCCAAAATAACTAGTTAATTCTAAAAGCTTTTAGTATGTTCCATAGTTTCCTATGTATATAATCAGAGCAACTACAATTAAGATAATTTTATGTCTTGTAATATTTATACTGGTTATTTAGTTCTCTTATTAAGCTTCCTATTTTCTTATTTTATTAAACTAAAACCTTCAAAACAATGTTTAACAGTGGTTGGCGTCTCTATGTTCCTGATTTTAATGGAAATGACTTCATTGTCTCACTGTTGAATGCCTTGCTTGCTGTATTAGATTTGGAAAAAGGTGTGTTATATTTAAGTAGTTTCCTTTTATTTTTATTTGAGTTTTTATTAGGAGTGGTAGCTGAAATTTGTCAGATACCATTTTAAATCATGATACAATCACCGACAATTAGCCTTTTAACAAATGGATTCAGTTTGCTTTTTTATTTAGTTTTTCTTTTTTTGCGTATGATACTTATAAATATATTTCTTTATGCTTTCCCCCTTTTGAACTGTCTTTATCAGTTTTTATTAATATCTTATAAGCTTTTAAAATAAATTGCATACCCTAATAATTACCTTTTCCTCTTGTATTTCTTTTGTGGAGATAATTTTGTTCTAGTGTTTCATAAATTAATAATTGAGTCTCATATTTAAGTCCATATTATCAATTTGCCAAAATACTTTTGGAAAACGAATATATAGATACCCCATAGCATATACTTTTTAGTATAATTCTGTTAAGTATTTCAGATGTTTTTATATGAATTGGATATCTTTTCAGTATGTCTCCATGTCTTTGTGTGTGTATGTGTGTGGAACTAGATTTTTACTGTATCCTTTTGAAAACACATTTGTTTCTTATTTAGTATTTCGTTTTTCTTCCACAAGTCCCTCTATACTTTTTGTTAGAAGTCTTAATTCTAAATATTTGTGTAGATACGTTGGAAAGATTTTTATAGTTTTTAGAGTATTTAAGTATTAATAATACTTTGGGTATATTTATGAATGATTGCTGTAGGAATTTGCTGTGAATCTGGATTTTATTGTTGCTTAATATTGCCCTTTTTGCTATTTCATGAATTCTAGTAACTTTTTTGTAGCTACCCTGTGAGTTTCATCTTGGGCTTGGTTCAATAATGTTTGAGAGTGTTTGGTAATTTATACATATATGACTATAATAACCAGCTTTTCTTCCTTCCTTCCTTTTTTTTTTTAAACAGTTACATGGGAATTGGTCTTTCTGCTCAAGGTGTGAACATGAATAGACTACCAGGTACACTTGTAATTGAATTACAGTACAGTCTTATGGCTAACTCTGGCTAAAAATGTCAAGTAATAACTTGGAGATAGTTAAGTACATTAATCTTCTATATTTTAATCACTTATGAGTTCAAAGTCGAGCTGAATGGTTTTAATAAATTTTATGCTATTTAGCAAAACATAACAAGTATACCATGCATTGTTTTGTTTTGTTTTGTTTTGCTTGTTTTTGTTTTGTTTGTTGGTATTTTTAACTTCCAGTACATAGTCATATCAACTACTTTAAATGTTTTAATGTGGTTGGTTCTGTTTCCTACCCAACACATCCCTAGGTTTTAAACCATTTTTAGTTGTTTTAATATTCTGGGAATGTAGGCTGATATTAAAAGTAAACTAAGAAAGGTGTGAATTGAGGTAGGAGAACTGTTTCCTAAAACCATTAGTCATATGGAAGTGATTCTTCGATTATATTTTCTGGTATTCTGTTTACTAATGTTAAAAATTAACCTTGGAGGAAATTTTTTGAAAATTGAAAGAAAAATCTTTTGTTATATTAAAGCGTGTGTGTGTGTGTGTGTGTGTGTGTGTGTGTGTGTGTGTGTGTGTG
>NW_020837978.1:10128369-10349302 GCF_003676395.1 Aethalodelphis obliquidens | reverse complement strand
GTGTGTGTGTGTGTGTGTGTGTGTGTGTGTGTGTGTGTGTGTGTGTGTGCTTAAACCAAATCAAAGCAAAATCCCTTTGGTCTGTTAGCAAAGGAAATGCGCATGGAAATGTGTCTTGCTATGTTTGTTGGCGTTTTCTGATAGGAGTCCTCTCTGTTTAAGATATATTTTAGCATTCCGTGTGGTGGATTTATTTTCCTTAATGTGGTAAGCAGTGTTTTATATAGAAGTTATGTACTGTAATTGTTGAGAATTTAGATGTACTTTTGGGAATTTTATCTTTGTACTATCTGTTGTACTATTCTTGCTTAGCTTGTTATAATCTTAGTGAATAGCTCTAGTATAGAGTAATCTTACTTTTCACTGTAAATATACTGGAACTTTCTCTTTAGGCTGGGATAAACATTCATATGGTTATCATGGTGATGATGGACATTCATTTTGTTCTTCTGGAACGGGACAACCTTATGGACCAACTTTTACGACTGGTGATGTCATTGGCTGTTGTGTTAACCTTATCAACAATACCTGCTTCTACACCAAGAATGGACATAGTTTAGGTACTAAGATAATGAATTGCATGTTAAATAACCAGATGTTATGATTATTGTACTTACATCGTGGTAGTAGTATTTTTGTGTAATTCTCCTTTATGAGTAGTTGCCTCTGGAAATTATTTCTTTGCTCCTTCTAGGTAGAAGCTGAGGAAATGGTGACAATTTAAATCCGAAGTATAATGGACACATATTCAACTAAAAACCCTTATTTTTTACAATGAAGGCCACATTGTATCACATATATAGGACTAACTAGAAATAACCTCGTACTCAGATATTTATTCTAGTAGTAGAAATGCTAATTGTTTTCTGCTTTGCTTTGAATAAAGCCTGTCCCAGTATGATCCAGCTCTCTAGGTAACAGTTGCTTAGAAGAAAGAGCTGTCAGTTTTTAGTATAGTACGGGGGTAATGACAAAGCGAGAAAAAGCTTGATGCCCCCAACCAAATGAAGGGCGTTGACATACTGAAAAATCAGGCCTGCTAACAAAGGTTGATAAAGGATGGTGACTACAAGTTAGTTCTGCAAAAGTGAGCAGAATTAAATGAGCAAATAACAGCAAAACTTGTAAAAGACAGGTGGCAAATAAGTAGATTAATGAAAACATGAGGAAATCTATCCATTGTAAGACTAATAGGAAATCAGGGGTTTTAGTTGAATATGCATAATACTTCAGATTTTAAATTGTGTATAATTGTTATGCTCCCTTTTCTTAGAAGTTGCTTGTTTTTGTTTTGTATTAAAGAAAGTATAAAGGATAGCAAAACTGATGCTTTAAAAGTAAAAAAGTTTCACATTATTTTACTGTTTGAAACATCCTTGATTTATGGCACATTATTTCTGTTGAAGTAAAGTGAAAAAAGGCAAAAACTAAGTAACTCCAGAAGGCAGAAAATTCAGTTTGCTTATTAATAGTATTTAAAAAGTAAGCTGCAGATAGTATGCTTAGACATACGGTAAATGTTCTTGAATATAATACAAAAACTATTCTGTAATTTCATAGTAGAAGATTCTAAATTTTTGGCTACATTGGTAATAGTCTTTTTTTTTTTTTTTTTTTAGTGTCTCAACATACTCCTTATATAAAGTTACTGTCTTCTTCATATTTACATTCAGCTTAAAACTTTTCCTTCTGATTATTAATATTGATTCTGAAGTCCTGTGCTATCTAATTTAAAGGCTGTCACAAAGATTCTTACATTCTTTTTGGTGCAAGAATGTTGATAAAGGTCGCCATGCAGATTATATGTATTTGTGATTTGATTGCTGTGGCAAACTGGTTTCCAGAAGGATACAGGCATTTTAGTGTATTTGTTGTTAGTGCTCAGCTCTGACTTACCAGAGCAGTTCACCGGCATAGTCTTCGTTGGCTTGGCTGCTTAAGATATTTGCGATCTTAAAGTAAACCAGGAGAAATCTGCTTTTAGGTATGACCTTCAAAAATGCAAAAGGTGACATTTTTAAAACCAAAATTAATCTTTTTACAGTTTTCAAACTTTATTTCAGAGAAGAAATTTTATTTTAGGAGATGAGAAGATCATAGGTGATGTGATACTATTTTTTTCCTGTTAGATTTTCACAAGTATTTACCTTGAAATTTTCTTTTGAGCAAGGAAGCTGTTTTTAAAATGTGAGATGCTGTTTAAGAATAGGGTGCCTAATGATAGGATCACATTCTAGAATTAAGTCACTTTGAAATATTTGGCATTATTCATTCATAAATTTAGTAAATATTTATTAAGCACATACAGAGGCAGTATAACAGTGGTCAGTATGGGTTCTTTAGTTGCCTGAGTTTATCTCCTGGTTTGGCTGTGTGACCTTATGCAAGTTACTTAACATTTCTGTGCCTCAGATCATAAAATCAGATCACTATATTACCTACCTTATTAAAGTTGTTAGAGCAAGCCAAAGTGATGCATGTGAAGTTCTCAAGTGATTGCCCGACACATAGTGAGTACTCACTAAAGGTTATTTATTATCGTTGGCCAGGTGCTGGGGGTGCAGTGGTAAAACATTGGTGAGCAGAAAGTGTTCCACAGGAACAGAGGCCAGCAAGCTGTGGTGGCCCATGGGCCAAATCGGTCTCCTCTCTGTTTTCTAAGTAAAGTTTCATTGGAACACAGCTACACCCGTTCATTTATGTACTGTATATGGCTGCTTTCCTGCTACTGTAGCAGAATTGAGTAGTTGAAACAGAGACCACATGGCCTAGAGAGCAGAAAATATTTACTTGCTGGCCCTTTATAGAGTAGTGTGCTTATCTCTGATCCAGATTCTAGCATCTAGAAGATAAGAAATTACTCAGTTATGCTTCCCTTGTATTTCCCAAAGTGGATAATTTCTGCCCCAAGGCCGATACATCTTTAGTTTCTGTCTCATGAAGGTTTTCAAAATATATATTTACTTACCATATAAAGAGAAATGGAAAGGTTTTTGAGAAAATAATTAAAGGAGAAACATTTCAGTATGCAAGTTAATTTACTTGAAATTTTAAAATTTTGTTTTATTGATTATCATTCATCAATTGAAGATAACTTTTCAAAAAGCCTCTTGATAATCAGATTAGGAAATAGGGGAAAATTATTTTCTGTGTAAAATTTAAATAATTACACAGCTTGTTAAAGTGCCGTCTTTGTGGTCTGAACATGCATAGGTTGTGGATACTGTATTTGGCAATGTTCAAAAGTATTCATCTATAGAATTAAGTTGGGTTTTTCATTAGAGGCTTTGGTAAAGTAAGGATTTCAGTAATTACTGACAGAAGGGAATTTTTGCTAAAACAATATGAATTTAGACAATCTTTATCAATAGACATTTTTGAGGAAAATAATTGATTAGACTGCTGTTTTATGAAAAATGGTAGAAATATGTATGGTCATATTTATTCTTGCTGCTTTCTGTGTTCTTTTTAGTTTTCTGAAATTTTTAGAATAAATTCTCATATTCATTTGGCCCATAGTCAGTTTGCTTTCTACTTACTAATGAAGCTGAAGGTAATCCGAATGTTTTATGGAGGGTGGGGGGATCTCCAGCTTCGCTTTTCCTTTTGACAAGCTAACATGAGTTCACTAGTTTTTAAAAGTCATAAAAACAGTACTTTAATTACAAAGCACTGTTTTTACCGTTTATTTAAAAACATGTACAATAGAGATTTAGTCACTTTGCCTTTTAACTTTATTACTTTAATAAATAGAGTTAGATAGTTGTGTTTTCTGGTGATACAGCACAATTACAGAGCCATAGACTCTCAAGTGGGAGGAGACCTTAAAGATAATATAACAGGAGGGCCCTCCATTTTTAGAAGGCGATCGGCACCGCAGAGGCAGTGGTGCTGGCGTGGCTGTATTTTGTGTCAATGTGTGTTTACACTGGAAGAGCTTTGCTTAGCTGGCTCACCAACACTGCCCCTCCCATTCTTCTAGAGCTCAGTCTTTGTAAACCTATGAATGAGGTCCTGCAGAAATATTTGGTTTGCTTATTACCTTATTTTCAGCTAAGTAATATATTTGAATATTTGGAGGGAGATTACACCATCACTTTGGGATGTCAGTAGATGTATTCCGGTGATATTGCCATTGTGCAAGTGTATTTGGTACATGACTGTTGAAATTACTGTCACCGGACATTTAAGAGAAATTCTCAACTGTATAAATCTTCGTCCTTTGAAGGAGGAATTAAAATTTTTTGTCCGGAGTAAGAGCTCTGAGAATGTACTTTTATAAGATTTTTTTAGAGGAAACAAAAGTACTATATTTTCTATTCACCCCCCACCCCCATTTTTAACAGAAAATCTTTCCTTTCCCCTCAAAGTTATTTAAAAGATAAATATAGGTAAGGAAGATTAAATAGTAAGGTTGGATAAAGCAGCTTAGGTGTTAGTGAGAAAAAAATTAGTCTTATTATTTTATATTTAGCTTTTTAAGTTTTTTCTTCCTTTGCTATTTTTCCCCTTCTTTTTAGTTAGAAATTCAGCTTGTCGCCATACTCTGCCTTTGAAAAACAGCTTCTAATGCCACTTTTTTTTTTCTTTTTAGGTATTGCTTTCACTGACTTACCGGTAAGACATAATTTCTTGTAAAAGTAGTTTTGTATTTTTAATTAAAAGTATATAAGAACTAGTACTAATCATGTTTAAAATGCAGTCTTATTGGTAATTAAGTTTATATGCCATGCCATGCATAAGCTAGAGCTCCTTTCTCAAGCTACCGTTGGTCTGGACCATCAGAAATTAACCTCCAAATTGCACTGGACACCATTGTCCAAGGGAACTTAGCTGTAGCTAAAAACTCAATGGGAAATGATTATTTAAAATACACTTTTTGGTGTCACTGTGGATTCATTCGAAATATGTCTCTGGTATTGCTGGACTTTTTAGTAAGTGGCTGTGCAGCACTTCTAGTCATTCACTAATTCAGTGTATGTTGAGTGCTGCTGTGCTGCAGGTTCTGTGCCTGGGCTACACTGTTCAACAAAGCAGATAAAGGGCTCTGTCCCCTTGGAGTATTCAGGCTGAGCAACTTAGAGAATAAATAATGCATTAAAAATATTTTTAAAGGATTTAAATACTTTTTAAAGAAAAAGAAACAGTAGAGCTTGGGAGTACCAAAGACAGAACACACGTGGTATAATTTGCTCACCTTTGTTCAAGGTAATTCTTGAGCAGAGACTTTTGAGGAAGTGAGGGCGTTAACTAAACGGATACAGAGAACAAGAATGTTCCAGGAAGAGGGAATAGTTAGGGGAATGGTACTAAGGCAGTAGCACATCTGGCATGTTTGAAGAATAGCATGAAGGGAGGTAGAGAGACATGAAAGTAGGAGGTGAGTCAGATATGATGACAGGGAGGATGAGGAGATCATCTAGACCTTGAGGGACATTGTAAGAGCTTGGGCATTTACTCTGAATGAAATACAAAGACACTGCAGAGTGTTAGTTATTATGGTATACTGGGATGCAAAATAGACTGCAGGGGGAGGAAGGGTAGAAGCAAGCCGACATGCGAAGGGCTATTGCAGAAATTCAGGCGGGAGATGATGGTGACTCAGCATCACTAGAGATGTAAGAAGCAGTTTGATTCTACATACCTTATGCCCCAAATCTAAGGCTCTATCAGTGTAACATGCATCACTGGGCAGCGTGGTGGTGGTGGTGGAAACGAACAAACTAATAAACTATGATAAAGTGCTTTCGTATCATTTAGAATTTATATTCACTGAATGATCTCTTCAGGTATTTAACTTTTTAATCAGTATCACATTACACACCTAAAAATGTTACAGTAAACGATAAAAATTGATTAAAGTTTTCCCCAAACTTCTTCATGTTCAGAGTCCAACCTTTTAAAACACTTGTTCAGAGTTAATGTCTGTGGTTTTCTACATGATATTGTCTTCTCTGCCATTAAGAACATTTCTTAAGAGTTCTCCATTATGTCTCTGGCACTTTCTTCCAAGCTCCTGACCGCGTTGTACAGGGTTTCATATGCTCACTTTCTTCATGTGACCAGAAGGTATTAACTAAAGGTTTTCTGACACAACAAGGACTCTGACATTCCTTTCTCAGTTGGTCCATAGTGGCTTGTTGACTAAAATGTCTTAGGAATTGCATTTATCCAGCTGTTTGACCAGGAAAAACAGTCAAGACTCAAGAGTTTTTGGTGAGCTCATCCTTCAGCAAATTCACACCTATGCAGGTGGTGACCACTGCTGCTTCATGACAGCTGCCGGAACAGACGTAAGGTGCCAGTGATTATAAGATACATTCCAGCTCTAGAAATGTTTCGAGAGAGATGACAGGAGACTCAAAGGCAGAGAATAGACACCCTATCTATAGGTTATTAATCTTCCTGAAGAAAAATCCTAGAAAAACCAGAAGAAATCCAAGTTATAATAGAAAACAAGCAAGGGAAAATTTGGAGTCTTACAGATCAGAATTGCTCATCAAGAGATGTTATTTGATAAGCAGTGATGGAAGAAGTGTTTATCTTTTTGAAAAAATATATAGTGTTAGGATTTTGTCTGTATACTACAGTAGGTTCCAAATGGATTAAAGAGTTAAATGATTGATAAATAAATAAGATTTTTTTAGAAATCTGAGAGCCAAGAGAATTTTCTGATGGATTGGATGTGAAAATGTAAGAAAGAGGATTTGACTTCAAGATTTTTGGCCTGAAGAGTTGAAAGAATGGAGATGCCACTTACTGATATGGAGAAGGCTGTATTTTAGCTGGAGCACTTTTTTGAGGGGGGAATCTGGAGTTCATTTTGGATAAGTTTAAGTGGACTTGTCAAGCATGCAGTTGGCTATACAAGCCTGGAATTCAAGAGAGTGATCTGGGCTGGAGATGAAAATGTGGGAGTCACTGGCATTTCAGTGTTTAAATTTAAAGTCATGAGACTGTTTGAAGTCAACAAGGGAGTATGTGCTTGTAGAGAAATGGAGCAAGGACTGAGTTCTGGGGCGTGCCATACTGGGGAGAAGAGAAGGAACCCGCACCAGGAAAGTGAGGAGCAGCGATCAGAGAGGTAGGAGGAAGACTAAGAGCTGGGTGTCCTCAAAAAGCCAACTGAAGAAAATATATCCAGAAGGAAGGAGAAATTAACTGTGCCAAATGCCACTGCAACATACCACATAAGACAGGGCTGTTGATCAGTGGGTTTAGCAGAGTGGAGGTCACTGGTGACCTTGTCGAGAGAGTTTCAGCAGAGTGACGGAGAAGTCCTGACTGGGACAGGTTTAAGAGAGAATCGGAAGAGAGAAGCTATTATAGATTATGGACAGCTTTGGAGGATTTTGACCACAGTGAGGAGTAAAGAAGTGGGATGTGGTAGCTGGTGGTAGAATGAGGAACAGTAGGAGATTTTTTGTTAGATTCAGCAGGGTGATTGCTGATGAGAACGATTCAGTAGCGAGAAACACAGTTGATGTTGTATACAGAGAGGAAAAGTAGCAATGATCATACCCTCGACTGGACAAGGGAAGTGATCCAGTGTGTTAAGTGGAAAGGGGAGGCTTTAGAGAAGAGCGGCTGTGGTGGAGGGGCGGGGTGTAGGTGCGGGCGCAGGTAGGCAGGTTCATGTGGCTCAGTGTTGTTGCAGGGGTTTTGCTAAGGCTCCATTCCGAATGGAGTTGGTTAAAGCAGGGATCCCCTGGGCTGCGGACTGGTGGCGGGCCGTGGCCTGTTGGGAACCGGGCCGCACAGCAGGAGGTGAGCGGCGGGCGATCGGTGAAGCTTCATCTGCCGTTGCCCACCGCTCCCCATTGCTCCCCGCCACTCCTCATCACTCCCCATCGCTCCCCGTCACTCTCCATCGCTCCCCGTCACTCCCCATTGCTCCCTGTCACTGCCCTTTTTTTTTTTATGACTGTGAGATCTGGGATTTCCACATGTCGCTCCCCACCTCTCCCCATCGCTTGCATTACCGCCTGATCCCCGCTCCCCTCCAGTCTGTGAAAAAATTGTCTTCCACAAAACCAGTCCCTGGTGCCAGAAAGGTTGGGCACCGCTGCGTTAAAGGGCCTACATAGCTGGTTTGCTTTTCCTTTCTTCCCCCTCTTTTTGTGGCACTGAGCAAGTAAAACCAACTTGTCAGTTAGCAGGTTTTGTTCCTCACTGATAGCTAGTGGGGATCATTTGAAAAAGGCTTAGCTAGTTGTAGACATGTTGACTTTTTTTTTTTTTTTTTTTTTTTTTGGCGGTACGCGGGCCACCCACTGTTGTGGCCTCTCCCCTTGCGGAGCACAGGCTCCGGACGCGCAGGCTCAGCGGCCATGGCTCACGGCCCAGCCTCTCCACGGCATGTGGGATCTTCCCAGACCGGGGCACGAACCCGTGTCCCCTGCATCGGCAGGCGGACTCTCAACCACTCCGCCACCAGGGAAGCCCAACATGTTGACTATTTTTGTGTTGCCTTCTGATTATTTTTTGTCCTGCTTTAGAATCGCCAGTTCTATTTTTTGCCTTGTCTGTGATTAACCAAGGTTGTTACTCAGCTCTGTAGCAGTGGGTAAAGTGGTGGTTATGGTGGTAGTTGTAAGTTTTCTCTTAAGATACAGTGGCTCTGAGAGCTCTTTTGTTTTTTTATGACTGTGAGATCTGGGACTTCCACATGTAACACATCATTCTTCTACTTAAAAAGGAAAGAAGAAGTTAGTCTTTCTCTTAAAGGCACCACCAAACAAGTGTTTCTATGTTGTGTACCTGTGATCCTTCACTAGCCAGTTGTAGCATTCAATCCCAGTGGAGAGTATGTTCACAGAAAAAAAGTGTACCTATTACGGAACATAGGGTGCTTTACATCTCAGAAAACCTTAGATGTTTTTCAAAATGATCTTTCTTCCCCAGCTCACCTCACCAGTTTGAGAAATGTCCATGTATAAGCTGACTAATTCAGTTGGGATTAGATAAATTCTTTTGTTATAGAAGCTATTCACGTTTAACATGATGCTGCTTTCTAGTTCCTTGGCCTGATTTGAAATCTACCTTTTATAGAAAGCATTATTTGCTTCAATTTTCTTTAGAAAAAAATCTTTTATATATAAAAGAACAAAACTATGATATTGAGGATATAATTTTATTGTGTATACTTAGCTTTTGAATAGCATTTTTAGTAGCTGTCTTCATCTTTCATGGGTTAATAGAAATGAGACCTATGTATTTTTCTGTTCTTTTCATAGAGACTTAAATTATTCTCACTTCTAATTCTACATAGACAGGAGTGCTTTTTTTTTTTTTTAATTTAAAATCAGTTTCCCCGAAAACATTGTTTTACATATATCCATACTCTAGATAGATGCTACAGCGTGGATGCACCTTGAAAACATTATGCGAAGTGAAAGAAGCCGGACAGAAAAGACCACCTATTGTATAATTACACTGATATGAAATATCCAGAATAGGCAGATCTGTGGAGTCAGAAAGTAGATCAGTGGTTGGCAGTGGTTAGGAACTGGTGGTCTGCAGAGAGGGACTGCTAATAGGTATGGAGGTTTTTTCGGAGTGATACAAATGTTGTAAAATTAGATGGCGATGGCTGCACAGCTCTGTGACTATACTAAGACCCATTGCATTGTTGTACTGTGCTTTTAGAAATCTATAATTTAGCAATTTAGAAGTCTATTATATTTTTAAAAATTTGTAGTTTAGTCAGTTAAGGGCTGTGTCCTTAATCTCTCCCTCAAGTTTTAAGGTTGAGTAAGTGGAATAAAAGGTACAGTTAGTTACTTTTCATTGAGCTTAAACTGACTTTGTCATTTTTAGTTTTTTATCACTTTCTGATTACAGAAGGTAATATAGAGTGTTAGTCAAATGGTAAATATTTATAAATACAGGAATGTATAACAGAGAAGTTCCTTATAATCCCAGACTCTGTAGATACAATGATTGTGTTGAGTGTATACCCTTCTAGATCTGTTTTAAACTTACGTTAGCCAGTATCTCCATAATTGAATGTAGGATGGAAGAAGACGGGGTCATAGTTGAGGCACTATTCTATAGCTTGCTTTCTTCATTTAGGAATGTATCTTGGGCCTCTTTCTGTGTCAGTATACACATTTTTAACTCTTCTTTTTGCTTGTTTTTTATAATATCTTACTGTGATGTACTACCGCAATTTGAAGATGTACATTTTTGCATATTTTAACATTTATGATATGGGGTGCATCTTAGAATCCATGGCCTGTCAGAGTTTAATGGGCAGTGTTTTTGCTTAGACATAAAATAATGGTAAATCTTGTAGTTAGTGGGGTCTGAGCTTCAGTGATTGTGGTATATAATACCACCTGTGAATAGACATTCTTTTTAATTTTTTATTTGCTATTACAAATCATGCTGTGGGACGTATATATTTGCACATGTTTGTTTTTCTGTGGGATTAATTTCTTACAAGTGAAATTGCCTTGTCAGTTTTAATAGATTTTGCTGAATTTCTTTCTTAAAAGGTTCTGTGGGTTCACATTGGTATGTACAGTGGATGAGAGGGCTTATTTTCCCAACGTTCATCAGCACTGGGTATTATTCTCAGTCTTTAAAATCTTAATCTGCTGTGCAAAAACATCTGTTTGTTTTAATTTGCATTTTAAAAAGTTCACTATGTCTCTTCATATTTTTATCATCTTATATTTCTTCAAATTGCCTATTGCCAATTAAATTTTTTTGAACTAGTAATCTTTGTCTTCCTATATTGTGAGAATATTTTTTAAATATTTGGAACATTGATGCTTATATGTGTGGCAGATTGTTTTCTATAAAGTCTAGTTTTCTTGACATAAGAGTCTTTGGCTTTATATATTTTTGTTTTAAAGTATGTCACAATTTTGTAATGGGGTTTCATGAAAAGAATACTGTGCTACGAGTAGAGAGCCGTGAGTTTTTTCCTTTATGTGTGTCATTAACAAGCTGTGTGCTTCTGGAGACACCCCTTAAGCTCTTTAGGTCTCAGTTTTCTCATTGATGAAATGAGAAGGTTGTAATAAGTATCTCACTTGTCTTCGGCTTAAAATTCTATTAACTTGCAAGTTTTGTTGATTGTTAAGAATCAGTACATTTGTTCAGTATCTTTGTGTGTATTGTGTTACCATTTATTTCCCTAATCCAGTGTGAATATATTTCTCAATATTTTGACACAGTACTCCTTCTGTTTCTGGTTTTGGTTGCTTGGTTGGTCAGCTGATTTTAAAAACACCCTCTTAAAAAAAAAAAACACCTCTTAGCTTTTTGCAGTGAAATCTATCTAAGCACCTTATATGTACACACGAATTATACTCAATCTTTACCTAATTTTGTACTGAAAATACTTGTGATAACCATTAAAGCAAAGAGATAAGGCATGAATACAGAGACTGAAGATGAAGTAGGATTTGGAGTTACAGAAAGAAAAATTGAACTTAAGATTTGGTGTTAAATAAACCTGTGTTCTAATCCCACCTCTGCCATAGTGTAGAACAACTGTGAGCAAGTTAATTTACCCCTAATCCTCAGTTTCTGTATCTTTGTAATGCAAATAATAATAATAATGATTTAACAGGATAATTATGATTAAACCTGACCGTTTAGTAGACATTCAGTAACTTATTCTCCGTTTAGATGTAACAACTAGGGATAGAGCCAAAAGAAGGACTCCTGTATTTTTGTACAAAATTTTTGAAGCTATTAAACTTGATTGTTTTACCTCGAAATCTTGGAGTATATCTTGGAGTAAATGTATTTCTTCATGAATCTGAATATTTAAATCCATCCTTTCCTTTTCTTGAAATGTGCGTGTTTTATTTTTACGTAAAGAATCTCTATTCTTAATGGCACTGTTTTGCTTATAATTAAGTTCTTATCACGATCCCTTAATAAAAGCATCCCAGATGTACAGATAAGTGAAATTATAGAGTAGTACGTGCCCAGTTAGGATGTACTTTCATAGTAACTAGCTTCACTTGCAGTTTCTAGAAATGCATCGCTTATATCAGACATAGAAGGATAAACCTGCGTTATACTTGAGTCTCTACAACTATTATATGACATATTCTTAAGAGCAAGAATGGTGTCTTCATGTATTAGAAGTATAATGCCACATGGTCTCTGAATAAATAAGTAGCTTAGGTTGCTGCGAATTTTTTTTGATGATTAGATTACAGGAAGTGATAGTTTTCATCCAGCATATAATGTATTTTAGATGATTTGCTGTAGTCTTCCTCTACTAGTGTTTGATTGAGATTTTAATATATTCATGAAGTAAATTTGTAGTTCTGTAGCATTTGAAAGAATATGTTTTTAACATAAAAGGGATAGATGTTTAGTAAAATGTGTTTGTCTTACAGCCCAACTTATATCCTACTGTGGGGCTCCAGACACCAGGAGAAGTCGTCGATGCTAATTTTGGGCAACATCCTTTCGTGTTTGATATAGAAGATTACATGCGAGAGTGGAGAACCAAAATACAGGCACAGATAGACCGGTTTCCTGTTGGAGATCGAGAAGGAGAGTGGCAGACCATGATACAAAAGTAAGTGAAGAAATGTGTATTGACATATTCAGAAGTACATTTTTTATAAAACATCTCATCCTTTTGGTAGGAAAGACTATTTATTGAAGCTTTTTAATCTCTTAATATATATCCTAATGATTTTAATGTATTAGTAATGTTTGATTTGGTGACACACATACCATATTTGTATTTTAGTCTGATTTATTAATTTGCTGGAAGAAATAAAGTGACACTAGATCTCTTAGGTTAATTCGTTTGCTATCCTTAGTAACAGGATTTAACGGTTTCCATAGGTTACATGATTCAACTATTAATAGTGCCAATGCAAAAGATAAATTCAGAAAGATAATCTAGATTGTATAATTCAGCATTGTGGTATTTGGACATGAACTTGGCTGTGTTGTTCAGCAGTAATGTAAATATTTATGAAGAATAAATTATTGCTTAGTAAGAATAAGCATCAGAATAATGGTGTAATTTACATACTGGAATACAGACTTGATGTGTACATTTCATGTTTCAGGATTTGGCTAAATTTTTCCAGTGAATGGGTTGCTATGTAAGAATAATATCAGCTATTTTTGTTTACTAGGATCCCTTTTTTTTTTCCTGACTAAAAGCCTCCAGCTTAAGGAATTTTTAAAACTCCATTTACTTATTGTGTGTTCTGTAATTAGACATTTAAGAGGAGCTAAAGGGAATAAAGACCAAGGAACAGTGAGTATGGAGTTAAGATGCCTCAATGCAGGTTAAATATTTAGGAGTTAGTAGTAACAGTGGTAGAGGATGGGCAGCAGCAGAGCAAACAGTGGGTGTCAATAAAAGTACTGCTTATCTCAACTCATTTTTTACCCAAAATTTTCAACTTGTTTTTTTAGGCAGCGTTTTATAAAAAGGTAGAATTCCAATATGGAAGTCAGCAGGAAAATGTAACTCCTGTGACAGTCAACTTTTTAGACTGTGCCTTTGCTTGAAAGGCTAGCCATGACATATGAATGTCAGTAGTACTGAATAGTAGCTCTTAGAACTTGAAATAGTGTAGACTTTAAAATAAATACCAGTAAGTTTAAATTGTCATTCTCCCTACTGTAATCTAACCTGAGAAAATTAAAGATACCATCAGCTTGACACAGTTCATCTTAAATGTCTCTATAATTGCTTTGAACAGTCTTAAATTTACAAATCTAATAAAACTTTGCATATTTTTTTGAGGAGATAATTTTGGACATGATGATGATTCTGAAAACAAGCTTTTTCCCTAGAGCTGTTATCAGAGCCTCAACACTAGTATTTTGTCTTGCACAGTTGAAAGAATAGTGAAACTGACTCAGAATCCCATAGTTGTCATGAGTTAGAGTTGGAGCTAGGATAGACTGCTCTCTGGGGGTCACATCTCTTAATGCTTTGAAAATGGTTACCACTGAGCAACATGGCAGGATAGTTGTAGAGGAAGCATTGTTTATCTTAATCCTGTAGCCAGGGTTCAGTGAGGGCACCCTCCCCTATCCCATGCTTCAGAAAATTGATACTCACCATGACCTCCTGGGAAGTCCATTTTAAGAGGTTCTCCCCTACCCTCTTAAATTAATTTGAATAATTAGATGAAATAAAATGAAAAAAATCTGGTTCTTAGAGATCCTCCCCTCTGCCACCTCAGTCCCCTTTTCCTGAACCACTGCTTCGCACCATTTTCTCATGGACCCCTTAGTTGTGCTGGATGGAGGCAGGTTTAAAAGTTGGGTGTTTAGAGAGATATTGGGTATTCGAGTTAATATCGTGTAGTCAACAGTTTTTCTAACGTTTTGTGGTTAGATGTAAATGCCAACACCACTTGGTAGCTTTTTAAAAAAAGAAACTTTCTCTTTGGCAGTGTCACTTACATGTAAATCATATTTGAGGAATTAATGTCCTGTGCACGACCATACTAACTGATTTTGATTAGAAGGCTGACTCCTCATTGATTAATATTATCACCCTCATAGACTTTGTTCTGGAAGATTCTCTCTCTGGGTTCACCTTAGTATTTTTTGTGTTCACACCTTATGATCCCATCTTATGTAACTGATGGATAAAGAAAATGGTTCAACTACAGAACACAAAGAGTTAATCTGTTGTTTTTAAAATTGTTTTATTTTACAAAATGGCAGCACTTTGCTAGGATAATTCATATGATAAAGGTAAAATAGAAATTATGGTTAGTACGATTGAATAAGGATGGGAAATAATAGGAAAGGACCTGGGGATAATGGAGTACCAAGAGTCAAAGTCATTTAATGTCCTTGATTCTCTGGTAATACTTATTTCTAGGGAGAGTAGTCTCACCTCAGCATTTGCAGTTATCTCTTTGGAAATATTACATGAATAAGACAAAATGATCTTTTTTAACTTATTTTAAAGTTGAGGTACCTAAAGCCTTAATTGTTCCAACGGCATAGGTTGGTCTTGTAATATCAGAGTAGTCCTTGTTTATATAAATTGTAGTATGAAGCATGTATTCTCTTGACTAAAAGATGTGTGTTTCTTCTTTTTATTTTAAGAATGGTTTCATCTTATTTAGTCCACCATGGGTACTGTGCCACAGCAGAGGCCTTTGCCAGATCTACAGACCAGACCGTTCTAGAAGAATTAGCTTCCATTAAGAATAGACAAAGTAAGGACCCTGTGGTGCATGGCTAACACTTGTTTTCAGATTATAGGTTTGGTTACATTGATTTTTAGAAATTTTATTTTTTAAATTAAAATTTTTTCAAATATATTAACTTGAAATTATGCCTCTGAAATTTATTTTTATTGACATTTTTGAAGATTACATTAAAAAATTCATTTATTAGCATTCTGGATGTAGAAAGATACAATTTTGGAGAAATTTTTGTAAAAATATTTGCCATTTTTTCTTAAAATATGTTTTCTTGAGCTTTCAGGAAGTAAACATTTACTAAACAGTGTTTTTTTAAATTGGTAAAGTAGTCCACGATTAGATGTTAGTGGAGATAACATGTAAAATAAATTTAAGTATCTTTGCATTTAAATTGCTGTCTAAATTTAAGATAGTATTGATCTTAAGTATTTATGGCTTAGGTCCTGGTGCTTGTGGCCAGAGCTGTGGAGTCTGTTCTGACCAGGGCAGGTCAGCATAACAGCTGGTTCACAGTAGCCATCCAAAGATTGGTGCGGTTAGGCCATCAGGGAGGGCATGGCTTGATGAAAGTATAGGGATAAAAGCAAGACATTACGGGTAAGATCATGATGGATGAAAACAAATTTTTTATAGGTCAGACTGCTGTGATAGCACTGATGACACTGCGTTGTAGCTAATCGTATGCTTGCCTGTCTTTCTCACGGCGTTGTAAGCTCTGGCAAGCAGGAGGTGACCGCTTACTCTTCGTATCCCCATCATCTAACCCACAGGGACTGCTCACTGAGTAGCTATTGGATTCAGGTCTTACTCAAAGGCTAGCATTCGTTTAGTACTGGGTGCAAAAGGTTATAGTATTTGATAAGACACTTGGAATATTATTTCTTTAATGTTTCCTATGGTCTTTTTTTTAAAAAAAACCACTTTTATTGAGGTATGGTTGACATGTTAAAAACTGTACATACTTAGCATATACACCTGGCTGAGTTTGGAGATAAGTATATATCCATGAAATCATCACCACAGTGTATGCCATAACGTACCCATCTTTTTCATTTTAGTGTTTAGTACATCAGTATTGCTCAACAGGTATTTTTCCTATGCTACTTGTATGCGAGTTTGTGGGGTTTTTTAGTAGTTTAATAAAGTACTTGTTTTTCTAATTTTTTAATTTGTCTAAAAATTTTCATTGAAGTAGAAACTGAGTTAGAAAAAGAAGTGGAAAGTAATCATGATAATTTATTTAAAGATTTTTTACTAAATTTTTTTTGAGGATCCACTAAGTTTCTGTTTCTATTCTTTTTAAAAAAAAATTATCTTTTGCTTTCTTTTTCTAAATAGGAATTCAGAAATTGGTGTTAGCAGGAAGAATGGGAGAAGCCATTGAAACAACACAACAGTTATACCCAAGTTTACTTGAAAGAAATCCCAATCTCCTTTTCACATTAAAGTGAGTTTAATAAAATGTTATATTAATGATACATGTGTGTATTATATAATCAAAATTATTTTCATACTTTCAGATATTTGGATAATTTTGTAATGTAGCCCCTTTAAGTGACAGGTTATAGAATGTGCTTCTGTGTCGAGGACTGTGGGCAGAAGGCAGCTGTTGCTTCGTGTTTGCACTCTGTCATTCTGTCCCTGTGTCTAAGAATGTGAAAGTCTGACTTAGAAGATGGATGTCTATTTTTCCTCCTGTAAAGTGCCTTATAGTAAGTTTAGGGCATTTGTAAAAACTGTGGTAAAAATATACATAAAATTTGCAATTTTTGCATGTACAGTTTTCTGGTATTTACATTGTTTCTGGTACATTCACATTGTTTTTCAACCATCCCTTTCTAGAACTTTTTTCATTATCTGAGACTGAAACTTGGTACGCATTAAACACTGCCTCCCCATTCCTCTCTCTCCCCCCAGCTCCTGGCAGCCACCGTTCTACTTTCTGTCTCTATAAATTTGAATTTGACTGCTCTAAATACCTCATATAAATAGAATCATAAAATATTTGTCCTTGGTAACTGCTTTGTCTCACTTAGCATAACGGGTGTACAAATATATGTTAGAGTCCCTGCTTTCAGTTCTTTTGCATATACACTCAGAAGGGGAATTGTTGACCATATGATAATTTTGTGTTTAATTTTTTGAAAATTAGTCCTCACAGTTCCATAGCCCTGCACTGTTTTACATTCCCACCAACAGTGCACAAGAGTTCCAGTTTCTCCACATCCTCACCAACACTTGTTTTCTGTTTCTTTTTTTGTTTTTGTTTTTTTCATAAATAATAGCCACCCTAACTTGGCATTTTTTAATTGGTCGTATGAATCTTCGTTATTTTAAAATTCAGGTGTTATTAGGTTTAAGATTTAAACTCTTTAAGCACCAGAAATTCTAAGGCCAGTGTCAAAATTGTCTTGCTTTAGAATCGAAGTTTAAATGTGGCCTGTTTTGGTTAAGAGGGATGAGGAAACTTGGGGACTTAGGCTCTTATTTTGTATGTAGGTAGGTATGTATATAAAAGTACATGTTTATAAAGCAATTATACTCCAATAAAGATGTTAAAAAAAAAGGTACATGATGTTCTTATGTACTGTTTGGTTTGCTTCCAAGTGCAAATATTATTTTGATTATTTTAGCTAAAAAAAATGAGGTCCATTTTGGTTTGTTTATTATAGCTACAGATAGATTTTCATTTTCTTAGTAAATCTTGATTAAAGGCGATAAAATGTCTTTTGCATTATACTCTCATTTTTCTGGAAAATTTTAAATTGATTCTAAGCAGTACAGTATATGGAACCATGTTTAGTGTTTTTAGCATACTATCTAAAGGCCACATTTACTGATAAAAATACAAGTTCTTAAAATATTTCCTTTCAGAAATCTGTTGCTATTAAATAAACAGTAATTTGAAGATCATGCAAGTAAATTTTTCTTTTCTCTTTTTAGAGTGCGTCAGTTTATAGAAATGGTGAATGGTACAGATAGTGAAGTACGATGTTTGGGAGGCCGAAGTCCAAAATCTCAAGACAGTTACCCTGTGAGTCCTCGACCTTTTAGTAGTCCAAGTATGAGCCCCAGCCACGGAATGAGTGTCCACAGTTTAGCATCAGGCAAAGGAAGTGCTGCACATTTTTCTGGTGAGGTTCAGTCTTATGACATTATCTTAAAATTTTTACCCTTCTTCGTGGTTTTGAACCAAAATAAAATTTTTTCAAAAATCTAGACATTTCTGCTAGGCGTTTGGTACGTTTGTATACTTGATCTCAAGATGTTCTGGAGGAAAAATTGTGGGTGGGTCAGATTCATGTGTTTTTAGTACCATAGTACCAGGAAGTGACTTAAAGATGAGCTGTTTCTAAGAACAGGTTATTAACAGATCTCCATAAATGACGATCTCCACATTTGTATACTTGATCTCAAGATGTTCTGGAGGAAAAATTGTGGGTGGGTCAGATTCACGTGTTTTTAGTACCAGGAAGTGACTTAAAGATGAGCTGTTTCTAAAAACAGTTTATTAACAGATCTCCATAAATGAAGGGCAACATTCAAGTTGTCTCTAGAAATTAAAGCGGAGCTATTTGGTCATGAGAAGGTAATTGTGTGTTTTAGGAAAGGATAACTGTAAAGGCGGTGACGTGGCTGTGGTGTCTGGAGCCACCGATCACCATACCCAGCCACCTAGCCCGGCTGCCTCTTGCTCACTCTTTCCCAGCCAAGCTGCCAGCAGGAGTCAGCTCTGCCTGTTCATTTCCTCCTATCCTTTTCTGGACTCACCAAGGCCTTTGGTGTTCTCTTAATTAAAATTCTCTCCTTTCTTGGCTTTTATGACATCACTTCTGCAGGTTTATTTCTGATCCTTCTCAGTCTTTTTTCTTTGCTTGTCTCTTTAATTCTGTTTTTCCCAAGGTATTATGTTTCTTCTGTACATTTAATGTTCTAAAGCAGAAATCAAATACTGTTTCCTGTCCTTTCAAAGAGTAGAGCAACACCTTTGCGTTTTCTCACTCAGCATATACCTTTCTACGTTGCTGCCTCTCAGCCTGTTTACATCACCATCCTGCACAGTGTGCGTGATTCTCATGTTTGTGTCCTTAGTCACCACCCCTCTGACACCATGTGTCACGTCAGGCTTGGACAGATTCTTAGCCTCGGTGTATTCATATGTAAAATGGGGTTATGATAACTGGGCTTCATGGGCGGGGGCTGGGGGGTTGTGAGGATTAAATGAGACCTATAATTAAGCCTTCAATAAATACAGGAGGAGATGACAGCTCACAATTAAGTAACCTTATGTTCTTTCAAAGAAGTTATCCATTTGTTTTCTATTTAAGTAGTCCATTGACTTTCCTGCATTATAAAAGTCTTAAATACATGATCAGAATATGGTACATCTGTTACAACCTTATGTGTTTGTTTCTATTTTTATAAAGTTTCTCTTTCTTTTTTCCCAGGTTTTGAAAGTTGTAGTAATGGTGTAATATCAAATAAAGCACATCAGTCATACTGCCATAGTAAACACCAGTCGTCCAGTTTGAATGTACCAGAACTGAACAGTATAAACATGTCAAGGTCACAGCAAGTTAACAACTTCACCAGGTAACGATATCCCTAGCTTTTGTGTTACTATAAGCAACCTTAATTATAGATGTCATCATTTTTAATAATTTGGAGAAATTGAGTTAGATGGTCCATAGTGGGGCTCTGAGAGTTCCCAAGCCCCCAGAGGTTAAAGGGGTGGGGAGTAAGTTCTTCAAAACTTTCTGTTCTCCTAGAGTTCATGGAGGCTCATCCTTCTGTTCCTTCCCCTTCCTCTACGTCACTCTTCCCTCTAGTGGGGTGATAGGGACACATCCAGGTTCTGCATTTCATCTTCCTGCCACCGCAGACCCATACAGGTGGTTACGTACATGCCACTTGTTATGGTTCTGCATTTCATCTTCCTGCCACCGCAGACCCGTACAGGTGGTTACGTACATGCCACTTGTTATGTTTCCATTAGTACATTTAACCTCTGCAGTTAACATTTGATACAGTTACAACTATTTTTTTTCTTTGTGTGTGGTTTTTTTGGTGTAAGTGTGTGAAGTGTTTCCTGAGTTCCAAATAACTAACTTTACAAAAAATATTTGTTGATGAGAACCTATCTTTAAGTAGCTTGCGTATAACAGACGGTTAAGTCATTTAGTAAAAATATACAGTGCGAGGAGAGTATTGAGAACCTGTTGGGTGTCAGACACTGCTGGGCATGGTCTCCACTCGAAGAGCTTTGAGAGAAGAGATGTCTCTCTCAGCATACTATGACATACTCAGGTTTACTATTCATGAAACCTGAAGGTTTCATTTGAATTGAATGCTAGTGTGTGACAGCAAGTTCTTATGGATTTTATCAATTTGATGTTGGTTTGGTCTTAGAACGTGAATTGATTGGTCACACTGCGTTTTGGGGGAATGTTTATCAGTGCAAAATTCTCCCACTGAAGGAGAGAGAACCTAATGTTTACCATGACTCTTAATGGAAATATGACTCTGGAGAAAGAAGTATGTGTAAAAATCTGTTTTCACAAATTTGGAGATTAATCAGAATTTCCAGGTTATCTGTCACAAATGACAAAAATGTACTGAAGTAATGGTATTGTGTGGTACAGGTGATAATGAAGTCCACAAAAATGGTATGAGAAGAACAGTAGGAAAACAGACTCTCTTGCTGAGGAGGTCAGGGTAGTCAGTAGAGATGACATAACTAGAAAATATAAGATTAGAATATTCTGAAAATTTTGTATGGAAATTTAAAAGACTAAGCCTTTAGTACATCATTGTACTTTATACTATATTAGTACTTTATCATTGTTAGAGGGTTCTACCATAGTTTGAGGGTAGGATTGCAGTTTCTTCGTGAGTTTTTCTCTTAAATACTATCCTCATGGCAGGAAGTTGCTAAAGAGACCTATTATTACCTGAGTTGAGGGAAGCAAGCTTAACGGAAGGGGTTGATGACACAGCATCCTCTTTTGTGTGCAGTATAGAAGAAAGTAAGCTTTTAAACTGTCTTAAACTGTTAAGCAGTAACAGTTACTTTCTAGTTGGTAATGGCTTTCCTTACCAGCGGTATTGTGAAGTAGGCAAAGATGGTATTAACTGTGAAAACCATTTTACAGATGTAGAGCTGAGTACCAGAGAAGTAAATGACTTTTTTTTTTTAAGGTCAATAATTAGTAACTAGTAAGTTGCAGAGCTGTGACTACTTCCTGGGATGTCTGACTTCCAGACTTGTGCCTTCTCCGTTACCCCCCATCAGAAATGCTCTTCTCCCCGCCCTCCTTCTTCTCCCCCATCCTAACTTCTGTTCAAGCTGTAAAACTCAACTTCAGATGTTACCTCTTCCAGGATGTTTTCTTTGATTTATATCCCCGCCAAATGTTGTGTCACTCCTTGTGGAGCTTTCATCACAGAACTGAGTCTCTGTACTATAATAACTTTATTAGCTTTTTCTAGGCTGTTCACTCCTGGAGGGCAGGGGCTGTTTCATTAAATCCTTAGCACCTAACACAGAGCATGGCCCAGAGGCTCTTAAATGTGTGTTGAATGAAAGTATCCCTCTCAAATATTATATTGGATTATGAAAAATGCACTTTAGTATATTAATAAGATCACTAAAAGCTACGATCTTAAGGATTTCCCTTAAATTAAACATTATTTTCAAAGTTTGATTTTTCTTATCAATTCTCAAATTTCATCAGGATACTAAACAAGCTTTTCTGACTGACAGGAATGTCCTGGGGCCATGGCCCTCTTCTTCCTAGATCTCTATGGGCCTTTTTACCCTGATAGGTCTTACGGATAGAAGTATGTATGCACCCACGCGCGCCCACGCACCCAAGCTGTTAACCATTGGTTACCTTTGCTGGCATTATTACGCATAAGGTGCTTTTTGCTTATCTGCATTCGATGTTCTTTTTTTCCTACAAACATTGCCTTTTTAATGAGAAAAGATCATTTTTATTTAAATATTCTCTAAATTTTCATCAAGCGTTTCCTTCTGAGCTGTATAATCATAACCTAGATCTTCATAGGAGAAATTTGGATGGTTAGATATTGTTGCTTGGGGTGTGGAAGGATCTGAAGGGCAAATATTGACGAGCTCAGCATGGAACTGTCGGCACATGCTATTCGTTCAGGCAGCGTGACGTAGGTGAGACTTGGCAATGCCCTAAGTATCTCCAGAGCAGTCTTTTAAAAATTAAGATGCAGCAAAAATACTTGAGAATCTTCACCAATAAGAAAGCCTGTGAGAGAAAAATAGTGTTGGGCGCTGGGAAGGTATGAAGGGATGAGACTAGTAGTTTTGCAGGTTATTACTTGCCATTGAGAAAGAGTATATTTTTGAGTAGTGAGGACAAATGCCAAAACATCAAGGCTGTTAGTGAAAAAAAATAGTCTAGAAGCGAGTCGAGTATGAGGGTGGGGAAAGAGGTGAAGAGAGGTGGGTTCCAGGAGTAGTTTGAGAGGGAGGGTTTCCCTTACACGCTGCAAGTGCATGCTGGGGTGAGGGCCAGGGATTCTGGGGCAGGAGTTGATTAACAAAGAATGGAGAGCAGATCTGAGTTTGAAAAATAGTGGGAAATACGTGCTGAAAAATGATTTCTCCATATTGATCGGAAGTCATCAAACCACTACATTTTAGTCCACGTACTTTATCTCCAGGAGTACAGAGTTGTTAAAGGTCAGCTACAGATTGGGCTTTGAATACATTCAGTATGTAACTAAATACCTTTATTCCAGATTGCTGTTGCCTTGTGAAGTCAGTTTATACGTAGGCTCTGTAGTTGAGTAGTAATTTATTTTAAACTAAGCTGCAAGTATGCTATTTCTAAAATTAGGTTTGTTTTTTCATTTTCAGTAATGATGTAGACATGGAAACAGATCACTACTCCAATGGAGTTGGAGAAACTTCATCCAATGGTTTCCTAAATGGTAGCTCTAAACATGACCACGAAATGGAAGATTGTGACACCGAAATGGGTCTGCAGTGATATTTCTTACATTTTTAATAAAAAATGATGACTACAAGGTTATGTTTTTACTTGTACTGATTCACAGCTGATGAGCACAAATCAAATTTAAAGATGTGTGTGCCATTGGACTTTACAGTGATACGTATTACTTCTCTTAAAATTTCCTGTGAGGGGGTTGCTAGAGAGAGTAGAGTTTAATTTTTTAGTATCTTCTTTGCTGAACTGTTTCTGCGCAACTGTAGTGCTTTCATTAATGTAGGAGTACTAACTTATTAGTGTTAAATATCCTTTAGGACAGCTAAGGTTGGAGATATGAAAAGTTTTTATACCTATTTCAGTATAGCCAATAAAGGCCAAATGGGTAGAGATGATTTTATAAGTTCTAATCAAACTTTCTTAAATTCATTCAATGTGAATATATGTGACTCTGCGCAGCCCAGCGCCTGGCAGATAGTAGGCGCCTGCATTTGACACCCCCTGGCTCCTGCCCGCTCAGAACATGTGGCTGACAGATACGTTCGCACACATAAGTTTACTTTGTTGACAACTTGTGTAGTAAATTGTACCGAAAAGTTAAACCATCAGCAAACTTTCCCATCAATTGGAGAGTGAAAATTATTGAAGCTTATACATTCTTATTTGTCAGAACATTAGATTTCTTAGTATTTTGAGATTAAAAGGTATTTATTCAGATTGTTAGAAACTACTTTATAAATGCAAACTTATATTACACAACCACCTTGTTGTTGAGGATTGTGTGTTCCAATGCATAATTCACTCTTTCAAGCAAGGAGTATGATTGAGAAGGCAGCCTAGCTTCACTCTATCAGATATCAGCAAGCAACCTCAACATTCCAAGAGTCATTTGAGCATAGTGAGCTCATAGTGAGCTCTAGGAGCTCTAGAGCCGGATCACCTGGATTTGAATTCTGCAACTGCCACTTACTAGCTGTGTAACCTTGGACAAATTACTTAGGAGCTCTTTGCCTCAGTTTCTTCATCTGTAAAATGGGTATAATAATAACTGCCTCATAGCTGATCTGTAAAAAGCTAATAGCACAAAGTAAGTGCTTCGTAAACAGTAACTATTATCATAATCATTAGTGATTTATGATGTTGTTATTAGTGACTTATACTGTTTGTTATTGATCAGTGATTATTGTCAGTCAAGATATACACTGTAAAATTTTTTCCTAAAAGTAGTATTTTTCTAAAAGTAGTATAATTAACCCTTTTGATTAGTATGTGGTGTCTTCTGTGTTTTTATTGGAGTCATTTAGTCTTTCTTACCTTCTATCTCTGTTCTTTGTCAGTTAAAGTAGCCTGAGAAGCACTACTTTTTTCTTTTTCTTTTTTTCATGTTGCTGTAGTTTTAGAAAATCGTGCTTATTATTAACCTTTCATAAAATTTTCCCTGAGACATGTGTACATGCTAACACTGAAAGGTTTGTCACCTGACTTTCAACTGAAAGCTGGGTATTGGATCCTAGACTCTTGAGGCCTAGATAAAGTATACCTTTTAGCTACAAAGTTCCACATTAAATTAAAAATCTGCATATTTAGGTAAAATATTAGGAAGTAATTACTAAATGAAACGTCCAAAATGTTGTAAGCAGTTTATGTTCATTTCTCCATTGTACTCCAGATGTAAGGTAGTAAAATACCTGTTTGTTTTGCTTACAGAAGTTGATTCAAGCCAGTTAAGACGCCAGCTGTGTGGAGGAAGTCAAGCCGCCATAGAAAGAATGATTCACTTCGGAAGAGAGCTACAAGCGATGAGTGAGCAGCTGAGGAGAGAGTGTGGCAAGAACACAGCAAATAAAAAAATGTTGAAGGTAAGTTTGTTTTTCCTTGAAAACTTATAAATGTGTCAAAGGAACTAAAATGTAGTTTTGTAACACATTGAGCAACACTGGAATTCCTGTTGGGAACTTGGACGCGCGCCCCTCCCTGGCTTCCAGCCCGGCTGAGGGTGCGGACACGCGGCAGGGTTCGGCAGCCCGGCTCTACTGGACAGGCGCTGGACTTCTGTACAACATACAGATTAAATCTCAGTTCTGCCACTTACCAGTGTTGTGTGCCCCTTGTCAACTTGCTTTCTTAGTTTTCTCGGCTATAAAATTGGCAGAGTTATTAGGAGAAATGTGGGTGTGCTGATAAAACTATAAATTTGAGATATTTTTACTTTAGTAGAGATTGTTCAGGGTTGCAGCAAATTGAATGTATAACGTGTGGCTTTTCTTTTGAGATTGGTGAAGGGTTGGGTCATCTTTCACAGGGAAGAGATAAAACACGTCTTCAAGTCTCTTCTGGATTGATGTCTGCGCTGGATATAGTGAGATGGAGAAAATGGAAACAGTTCATTAAGTTAGCCACAGTTCTGTGTAGCAGTTAAAGATGGAGTTTTGCCTACCTTAAGTCAGCATTGCAGTTAGTGGTAGAGATGAGGTTTTTTTCATGTTCATAGAAGTCCCACCAGCCCTGTACACCTGTGAAACATGAACCTAGCCATTGTAGTTTTTTGTTTGTCCTGCACGAGGTTGGGCTCAAAGTTGGTTTGTTACAAATATCTTCTCCTGAATGTTTTGAAATAAGCCCAAAAAACGAAGGGGAGATGCACGTAGGCCTTTACACTGATGCTTGGGTATAGGAGAGGGCGAGACTCAAGACTCCTGCCATCCCTTCCTGACCTAAACTGAGAGAGGGCCAGCGAGCAACACGTAGTAGTGCTAAATATGGCATAAAATCAGTCCCCCCAAAAGAAACCCATCCCAGCTGCATGCACTGTAGCCTCAGTAGAGCACCTGTCTAGTCTAGGATGGGTTAAGAAGCCACGTATATACACCTCCAGATAAAAAGGCATGCATAACTTGATTTTTCCAGACTGGGAATTTTCATCATTATACAACTTTGAGAATCTTTTCTGATATCAACAGTGCTAAGAAACTTCTCAGGCTTTATTATTATTTCACATATCCAAAGCTATCCATTTGGGAAACTTCTTTGCTAGGTACTGGGGTTGTTTTAGGGCAGTGGTTCTCAACCTTTTTGGTATCTAAACACTTTAAAAACTATTAAAGATTCCCAAAGGGCTCTTGTTTGTATAAGTTATATTTATTGATTTTACTCTACTAGAAATTAATACTAAAATTAGTAATTCATTTTAAAATAAGTCATTGTTATTTTTCATAAGTGTTATTTTATCTTCCTAAAATAAACAAACAAAAATAGAAGAGTGGCCCTGCTTTACATTTTTGTAAATCTCTTTAATGCTAGGTTTAGTAAATCATAAGCTGGATTCTCATACCTGCTTCTGTATTCAGTCTGTTGTGATATAACACACGTGTAGCCTCTGGGAAACCCCACTGTATAGTTTTGAAAGAATGAGAGTGAGAAACGAGCAAGTAATATCTTAGTATTACTATGAAAATAGTTTTGCCCTCACAAGAGACCCTGAAAGGGTCTTCAACCCAGTTGTTCCTGGATCGTGCTTTGAGAACTGATGTTTTAGGAGATATTTGGGGATGTGAAATGTTTTTAAAAAAGAAATCATAGGCTTTTTTACACTGGGTCATCTGACTCTGTTTTCTTGTTAATACTTTATGCTGATGGAGTATGATTTTATGTAGTCCCTTTGAAAATTTCACTCCATTGCTTATTCTTTGATTCTAATTTGCGTGAAGCACAGGAAGTGGCATTACATGGCCTGTCCTCAAAGATACTCCTTGATTATATATTGAATTAAGTGAAGATGTGATTCATCATCTAAAGAATGTGGATGGCTTTGATTTTGTACCTATGACTTCTAAGCAAATGCCACCTACTTCAAGAGATTGTCTTAACATTCTGAGCTGCTTCTCTCCCATTCCCCAAACTTATCTTGATCCAGGTAAGAGAGAAGATGGGTGGCTGATCCAGCTTCTAAGTACCTAAAGAACAATGCTGGAGGATTTGAGGGTAACACAAAGAGAACTTTTTTTTTTTGCCCTGCTTGAGAAGGTTTAGAAATTACTGTTTTCTTTTATTCTTCACTTCAGGTCATGGGTGGTTGAAATGGGTTTTTTTATCTTTAGTTTTGTTTGAATTTGCACAGACTTCTGAAGCATGCATACATGTGTAGAGAGACAGGATTTGGTTAAGGCCGGCTTGAGACTTACCGAAGTTGCCGTAAGGTACACACGTGTTGTGCTTCCCCTCAGTCTCGGAGTAGCAGGCGCACCGCAGACCTTGGGGTAGCCCACCTGTGCTAAACACGGGCTGGGCGGCCTGCTGCAGCCGTGGTTCTCTTGACCTTTTTCTGACTTTCTTGGTCTTCCTTTCCTGTTTTCCTGTTGTCTTTGTTTTTGTTGCTTACCTGCCTGAATCTGCCAGTGGCTCCCGGGAGAGCCACCCGAATTGTTCAACAGCTGTTTACTGCGCTTGCGCAGAGCAGCAGGGCACCTGCTGGAGGGCCGGGAGAGTCAGGTTAGCACGAGCAGCCCCAGCTGCAGGTAGCTCTCAACCTAGTAACTTTAGATGCACCCTGATTAGAAACTGCTACAGAGTTTAAGCCAAGTGTAAGTGCAGTTTGAGAATCCTACCTAAATGGCACACTTTGTCAGAAATTTTCCCACTGAGGTAATGTTTTTTCTAAAATAAAAAGTAACCCATAATACCATGATATTTAACAGGTATTTTCAGTTTTGTGCCTTCAGTCGCATGGGCATATATTTTATCTGGTTGGTAAGTGTAGTTATCCTATTTGTATTGTTCTTATTATCATAAAAAATGTATTTCCAGTTTCTATGCGTTACTGACAATTGTTTTTAAATGGCTACATGATATTCTAGTGTGTTGCTATATCAGTTTATTTAAGCATTGCTCTATTTTTAGATTTTCTATTTGCCTTTTAAAAATGCTTTGAACACCTTTATACATGTATCTTTGTTTCTTCCTTAAAATTATTCCACTGGAATAAAGTCCTAGAAATAGAATTATTGAGTCAAAGGATACAATTATTGTGGCTCTTGCTACGTGTTGCTGCGTTGCTTTCCAGAAACGTCTACCAACTTAGCAGCAGTAATAAAGGGATGTGCCGGTGGCACTGATACCTTAATTCTACTTTAGTGGGTTTAACATGTATCTCAAAATTGCTTATTTGCATTTCTTTGGTTACTCTCACCAATTAGTCTTACAGCAGAATTTAAAACATTAAGGTTGCTTTGCTGATTTCATTCCCCTTGTAAAGAAAGATGAAGTTCTAGATATTTACTCCTGGGAACTTGATGGCATAAACCGGTTGTTTTTTTTTTAAGGGTTTTTTCAGTTTTCTTGCTTAAAGCTTCACTCTACTTGCAAGCTGTGCTTCATAGTGTTGTGTGATCCATCTAAAATCAAGTCTAATTCATATCACTCGGTTATGTAAAACTCTGTTGCCTTATTGGAAAAAATGGAAGCTTTTTAGTGTGATTTTTAGGGTGTTTTAGGATCTAAGCCCTTACCCATGGTTCCAGCCATGCCTTTTCTTCTTTCCAGCCTCAGTTTCCATGTAGCTTGAGCCTATATCTGTGATTGCTTCTTGTGACACAATACACTCTGTTAATAAGCAATACACGGTACATCATTTACATGTCTGCCTTCCCCATAGGACTGTGTGAGTCCTCGAAACAGTGATGAGGTCCTGGTGGTCCCCGTCTGTGTCCAATAAATATTTGTTCAGCTATACTGAAAATATGGGGGCAAAATTTTAGACTTTTTTCCTCTTAATATTTAGATTGGTAATTAAAAGAAAGAAACTGTATCCTACTAAAAGAAGTACAGTACCATGTGGTGGTAATCTCTCACTGCCTCAGTTCGCGTCTAAGATGGGCATAGTAGTAACCACCTCCTAAGGTTATTGTGAGGATTAAATGAGATGATACACATTAGCGCTTGAAACATTGCCTCACACAACATTAGTGCACAGTAAATTACTACCATCATTATCTTTTTCTGTGAATTTTGTTTTAAATGCTAGAAGGTGTATTTGACAGAATGGTCTTGATTTGACTTTTGGGACTACAGCATTTCACCTTTTTGGTAGCATGTCAGGATGTAGACGCAAGAGGATAGTTCTGTGCTTAAAATAATGATGTAGCAGTTATTCCTTGGACAGATTCTTTAGTCTGTCTTTTAAAATTTATGTGCGCTATAGGGATGGTACCTCATTAGATGGTTGTGGGGTGAATTAAATCTTGAGCAAAGCTCAGTCTTTAGAAATAGCGTGATTAGAGTTAGCTTCACAGGATATCAGATATTAATCTTTCTCCATCAATAAATTTGGATTGGGGGGAACCAGAAGTAGAATCTGGTAGCTTTGTGAGATGCATAAAGTATCTTAAATGCTGTTAAGAAGCAGATCTTGCAATCAGCAGGTATATGAAGCTTTTTTTTTTCTCCTTGTATCTACTAGCACCTGTGAGTAGCTGCAGGGGATTCCAACTAGTATAAGTTCTTCAAAGAACTTTCATTAATAACTGTGGCCAGAAGTCTCATGTGAATGAGATACTCAGCAGTGTACGACAGTGGAGGTGCCCCGTGTATCCCTGTCTGTAGCCTCAGGCCGCACAGCTCTGCTTTACGGGCAGTTCTTCTCCAGTCATCACAACGTAGAGGCCAATTCAGATAAGAAAGGGCAAGAGCAGGCTTGACCAGGAAGCCTCACCCCCACTAATGAGATGGCTAGAGGGGGGCCGGAGCAGCTTCACGTTGGGAGGTGCTATTCTTTAGGAATTTGTCTTCCACGTTTGAACGAGCAGCAGTTTGAGTGTCGCGCTACTGAATTCACTGGTTTGGTTTCCCCAGCGCCTTTCCACGTGCCGTCTGAACTGGGAAGGGGTGCTGTGTCTACCTGTATCTGTATCTGTATCATAATGTTACTCTGGATTAGGGCATTGGCTTCTGGCAAAACGATAATATATCTTTTACTGAAAGATTAGAGTGAGCTGACATTACTAATTTTGTTTAGCTCAGTTAGTCCTCATAAACTCTGTGAAATAGGACCTTTTATAATCCCCATTATACAAATGATGATACTGATACTTAGGAAGGTTGTTCTTGCCAAAGGCCACTCTGGTGATGCAGCTTAACTTGAAGCCAATGTCTGAAACCACTGTAGTTATGTGCTTCCCACAGAAAGATGACAGGAAGACAGAGCCATCGTCTGAAAAGAAGACTGTGTGTCAGTTACTTCAGGAGGGGCGGCTTGAGGATGGCTGGAACTACTGAATGTTCCTGAAGCGGAGCCAGTTTAATTTTGTTGATTACTGAGTTTGAGAAGATGACGTCCAGTGAGATACGCCCAGTTCCCACATGTGTTTAAAAAAATACATGGGCTGGTCCTAACCTTTTAATGTCAAATTCATATTAGTGGTCATAAATATTTTCTCTTTCTCTTTACTTTAACCAGTAATATAGCCCATTCCACAGGAATTAAGTTTTTTCCATTTTCATTCTATTCTGTTCTGCATGTGTTGTAGGGATAAGGGGTAGATGATGAAAATAGCTGTTTACAAGAAAAATGAAAACAAATTAGGCTTTGCTGCATAATCTAATTGTTAAAAAATATATAGCCTCCTAGTCATAGGGGTAAATGGGCTTGTGTTAGTCTAGTGCCTTAAAGCCATATTTTTACCTTTCTCTCAACGTGTAATCATGGTGAGCACAGTCGCTGAACTGTTTGAATTAAAAACCAAATTGCTGTGTTTTCAACAGGATGCATTCAGTTTACTAGCCTATTCAGATCCTTGGAACAGCCCAGTTGGAAATCAACTTGACCCAATTCAGAGAGAACCTGTGTGCTCAGCTCTTAACAGTGCAATATTAGGTAAGTGAAGCCAGAAAGCACTTTAGCTAGTCTCTGGGGTATTTGAGATGGTATTTGTGCTGGCATTTATGTTTTGGTAAAATCATAAGGGAAATGTTTTCTACATTTAAAAAATTAAAATTACCTTAAAGTATAGAAAACTTCCTCTGGTATCTCAATCCCAGATTAAATAGATTCAAATGGAGTAAAAACAGGTATATTGGGGTGCATCTCGTGATTCTGGAAGACAGAAGTTTTTGTGTGAACGTGTACATAAGCATATCTGGCCCGAGCCACCTGTGTCACAGCTCCCACGGGGCTCGAGTGAGTGCTGTCAGCATCAACCCTTGGAGACACGTGACATTCTCATTGAAGTTCAGCAAATTTAACTACATGCCCTTACCAAGTAAAAAAGGGAGGGAAGGGGAGAACAGCAGGCTTAGGCAGGGGGAGCACGAAGTGAGAAACTGGGATTTGCTGTCCCCTGGTTGGTTGCCATTCCTGTGAGCAACTCATTGCAAAGTAGGAGTGTGGTATTTATGTACTGAACAAATACTTTTTTTTTTTTTTAAACAGAGGACAATTTTTTTTTTTAATCTTTATTTATCCTTGGCCGCGTTGGGTCTTCGTTGCTGCACGCGGGCTTTCTCTAGTTGTGGCGAGCAGGGGCTACTCTTCGTTGCGGTGCGCGGGCTTCTCACTGCAGTGGCTTCTCTCGTTGCAGAGCATGGCCTCTAGGCGCGCAGGCTTCAGTAGTTGTGGCTTGCGGGCTCTAGAGCACAGGCTCAGTAGTTGTGGCGTGCGGGCTTAGTTGCTCCGCGGCATGTGGGATCTTCCCGGACCAGGGATCGAACCCGTGTCCCCTGCATTGGCAGGTGGATTCTTAACCACTGAGCCACCAGGGAGTCCCCTGAACAAATACTTTCTATGTGAATTCAGTAACTGCACATTTTGTGCGTTTATATATAAACTACAGGGTTGATTGTTCACATAAAACTTTTCATATCTGGGCAGTTTTTCTCAGAGGTAGTTCAGATGAGAGCGATTTTTCACCTTTTTAGAATGTAATTCCTCAAGAAAAATGGGGACTACCAGTTTAGAAGTCTGTTCTGTGCTGTTTGGCCCTGTTAGGTTTATGTCTGAAACTATCTTAGATAGGATCAGTATCACACAGAGAGACTTGTTGGAGTGAAGGCCAGGGCTCATGTGGCTGGAATGTAAAGGAAGCAGTTTAAAAGTATGCACGTTTGGGCCTTAATCTGCTTCTTTGTCCTTCTGAAATTCATTATTAATTCATGGTGTTATGGTCTAACACTGAAGTTCTGGAATAGTAGTAGTGTTTTTTTGTTATACAAATTCAATGTGAATTTTCTTTGGGTAATGTGTATTTTCTTTGGTTATACGAAATTCATTTAGCTTTATTGGTAAAAATAAGTGTACTTAGTAGCAGTGCTGGGATCGTAGGGCAAAATAATGGTTTACTATAATTGTCTTTTTGAAATGACTACATTATAGGTAATCATGAAGCCCTAAATTGCTTTGTATCTAGGTAAACACTCAGACTTCAAAAGAATTTTTGAAAAGTGAACAGTTTTCTTATGACAGTTAAAAATCTTGGGTTCTCCAGGGGAATTAAAATTTTCAGTAGTAAATTGCTTAGGACCATTATCCAGGACATGTGTATTCTTACATGTTGTGCCATGTATTATGTAGTTCAGCTGTAAACAGTGCTTAAACTTACATTAAATGTATATAATTCTTGCAAAAGTAATGAGACTTAAATTGCTGTGGATGTATGTGTGCATATTTATAAACACTGTGCTATATTATACAGCTTCATCTCTAAATAGTGCTTAAAGTTATATGATCTGTAATTCCTGAGAGTTTCATATGCTAAAAAAATTTAAAGATGCTTACAGATGTGCCTCCCTTGGCCAAAATAAAACTGTAATGTGCTTACCTCTGAGCAAGGTTACTTCCCTGTGAACCTTCAAGAGATATTTTTGAAAGGATGGTTTCCTTTTCATTGTTTATTGTTATGTTGATTTTGTGTAAAAATTAAATTGTTCCTGATTCTAGCTGAGGCAGAGTTAGTTTATAAAGTCATTCCTGCTTAGAGTTGACCAAAAAATGTATCACCATCAGAATTTAGCTGAAGAGCATCTTGCCAGAGAAGAGCTAGTACTTGAATAATCTTAACCCACAGACCACTTTTCACCAGCGTGTGCATCTTTTCTTGCGTTATATGTATTCTAATATTCTTCATCCTGTGTTACTTCCCCTTACACCTTAAGTCCGGAACCTGCTCCCTTTATTTCTGCCTCATCCCTTCCGGAACTTCTCTTTCTCCCACCGCTATGTGCAGCCTCAGAACCAACCACATGGAGCCTTAACCAGCCCTGGATCACTGTTCTTGCCCTGCTGTCAGCTGTGCCTACAAGGACTGATTAGTAATTTTACTAACTGGGAATCTGCCTAAAATTAAAATTTGGACACCTGCACACAAGGAAAAGTTATCAGCTTCTATGGGTTTGGTCACTTTTATCATTAGTCCAGTTTTTCATTTCTGGCAAAGAATGAATTTTGCTGATGGTTACATTTGTACTACAGCTGTCTGACAAATGTCTGGTAGGTAAGACCCTGAAAATTCCATTTAATGGTGATTTTTACAGATGTTTATCCTATCAACTGTAAATTAACTCCTCAGACTATAGGGTCGTTTGGCTCAGTTGTCTCTCGTGGTCACCATCACCACCTGCTCCCTTACCAACCCAAATGACATTCACCAACATGCCGTGGAAAGGATTCGGCAGCCTCTGTTGGGTCCTGTTCCCAGAAGGGGAAGAATCCATCAGTGAAACTTGTACCGAAAACCTGGTGCCGTTTTCTTTGGTAATGTCAATTGACCTTGGAAAAATAGAAGGGAAATACTAAATATTCCTTACTCCCCACTGCAAACATTAGATAATTACATCGTTTCCATCATAGTAAATGTGGAAGTTTTTGAGTGTCTAACACCTTGAAAGTCTAATTCTGCAAGAATTTTTTCTTATTACTTGGATACCCAGTAACCATATTACCTTGTCAGAGTAGATGTCCAAGGCATGTGCTGTTTGCTTAAAAACCACCTTTGCTAGCTAGCTAGGTAGTTAAGAGCAGTACAGACATCGGTAATTTTGTAAGTAATGCAGTATTTTCCTGATTGAGAGACGTTGTTTGAAATGTATTGCTAATTGCTATTTCCATTTTTAATCATTTTTCCTCAGAAACCCACAATCTGCCAAAGCAACCTCCACTTGCCCTAGCCATGGGACAGGCCACACAGTGTCTAGGACTGATGGCTCGATCAGGAGTTGGATCCTGTGCTTTTGCCACGGTGGAAGACTACCTACATTAGCTATGCATTCACGGAGCTCACACTTACATTGTGGCATATAGTCAACATGGAAGTAGACCAGTTCTGCTGATTTGAAATTTAGATTTTTTAAATTATGTACTGGGGACAGGTTTTTGTTGCTTTACATTGCTTCCTAGTTTACAGCATGATGCAAATGATTTTCTAACTTAGTGTTAGGAGAAATTATTTTCCATCTTTAACCTCTTAGTTGTCTAAGAGTTAAATATTACTGAATTTCAGACGTTCAAATTGATCATCACAAATCCTTTAAAACAATTACCTAAAAGAAACCAAAAAATCCTGCCTTCTTTGTTGGGGGGAGAGAGGGGGGAAGGAAACGGAACAAGTTGTGTTTGTGTTAGCATGTGGGTGATGTAAACTTCAAATTGGGAGGTGTTCTGACCCCCGCTCCCATGTAAGCAATTCAATCAATCAGTGTAACTTGCAAAATGCATAAACATCTGACAGTTTGAATTTATAGTGTTGATGGAAGAAATCATTTTTAATGTGTACTGTAAAACTTGAAATACTCAGGAGCTGAGTGAATATGTTTGTTGCTACTTACAATCCCGACCTGTTAAGTCCCAGTAGTTTTGTTTTAACATGGTCTTTTTCAACTTTGTTTCCTGTTTAACTACAGAGACTTCTGTTGTAGACTCACAAGTTTAACTGTTGTATTATAACAGTATTACATGTCAACAGTGTGGTCATGACCTTTATTTATATAAAAACCAAATATTTAGTCAATTTACCGTGTCTTAATTTAATCTTTGTACACCTTCCATTTTTAAGTGCTTAAATGAGTACTATATTGCAATAAAAATGTAGTGATATAATTAACCAGCCATTAAAAATTTACTTCTACAGATACTAGAGTGTCAATTGAATTTATATTAGGTACTGGCATACTTCTCACGATTAATATAAAGTTAGAACAACTAAAATGAGTGGTTGCTACTATAAATCTGAGTTCTGCAACCTCAGACTGCCTTGAGTTTACTGGCCTCTGTGGATTAGGGTCAAACCCGATACTACGGGTGATACAGAAAGAAAGCAGGAAATGACTCTTCTTGTTTTCACAATCATAATATGGCATGTGACTTGCCATTTTTACAGCAAACTCCCAAACTGGTTAAAAGTAAAACATAAAAACAAGCTGTTCAACAGGATAACAAACAACCATGTCCTTTGGTTTGGTAAACCTTCTTTTAAAAAAGAACAGATTATCTAGCGACACTTAGATACTGCACTCTTCCTCGTATTCTGTGAAATTCTCATCAACAGCACAAAAACATCCAAGAGGCTAAAGCATCTGAGAGCTGCGGTGGAAGACTTTTCCTGCCACACACCCTGCAGGGGAGGGGGAGGGGTAGCGGAGGAGCCCTACTGGTGTGGGCCCTGCTTGTGTTCAGTAAAATGGGTAAACAATTACAAAAAGAAAGGAAAACAAGTCCTTTTAAACTGCTTTTTCTTCCAGGATGCTCAAAGACTATAAGGCACAATTACTTATACTCCATGGATGACATGTGACTGGGTACTACCCCAAACAGACTTACGATTTTTATAATGACCCTCTAAAATGATTTGTAAGTCTTTTATTAATCTTTTCAGAAAAATTAAATGCTCTAAACTAAAAATTTATAAGTTCTGTACATACGAAGTCCTCGTTCTTCATTTAGCTTTGATTTACTTCTTAGAAGTTTTCATCTTTATGACCATCCAACGTCTTTTAAACCTCTTGGCATTTTGTTTTTTCTGGGATGCTAGAATAGAAGGTTTTGTGCAGTTAAGAATAATAAAGAGATAAAATTCCCAAGAAACAATTCCAAATTTTCTAGTTAACACATGAGTGTAAATATTAAAATTAGGTACGTGTGCATACATACTACACTGACCTATTCTTCAGAAGCAAGTTTAAAATAGTAATAGAAGCCATTGTAAGAAAAACATCGATACTGCATGAGTATTTACTATCTCCTTAAAAAAGAACATCTTTCAGGGACTTCCCTGGTGGTCCAGTGGTTAAGACTGTGCTCCCAATGCAGGGGGCCCGGGATCGATCCCTGGTCAGGGAACTAGAGCCTGCATGCGCAACTAAAGATCCCACACGTGGCAGTGAAGATCCCACGTGCCGCACACAACTAAGACCCAGCGCAGCCAAATAAACAAAAAATTTTTTTTTAAAGAACATTATACAATATATAAAACTATCAGATTCAGAGAACAAAGCTGAATCTTACCCCAAGCATTATTCAAAAACTGGGCTGCGGCCTTTTTCACCGGTAACCTCTTGTTGTCAAGAGACAGGAACTTGTTTACTAGGAAAGAGAATTATTTATCATTGCTTTGTTTAACTTGCAGTTAAAAGGGAGAAAAATAGTCCATAAAGAAATTACCAGTAGTTCTGTTGGTTCCAGGACCATATAAACAATTCTGTATGAAGGCTTTGGCCGCTTCTTGCCTTGAATCTCTCAAATCTTGGTCTTTCAGCCTTACAGCCAAGTAGCTTTTATTCTGGCTGGTAATCAATACAAAAGGTCAAAATGAGGCAGTGCTTATTTTCAAAATAAAGTATTTTTGTTAGTTGACTCAAATAGTGGAAAACAATATCCCAAGTCCTAATTTTGTATATGCACGGGTAAGATGATAAAACTAAATTACAGGACTATTTTACAAGTAATGTTTACATCTTAGTAGAGCAAATAAATATTTTTTTAAATATAAATACCAAAAACTTTCCACAGAGGATCCAATCTGAAACTGCTACTAATTAAGCCAATACTCTCCTCCAAAGGTCTTTACATCCTACACACAAAAAAAGAAGACTCTTCTTACCCAACGGTCTGTACTTTTTGCACTTTTTCTTTAGCTTTCTTTGAGTCACTTCCTTTCTCACATTCTTCATTTTTCTTTTGCAAATTCACTAAAACATTGAGTTATATTTCTAATTAGCATTGGTGTAAAAATAAATCAGGAACACATACTGGAGTTCACTTTAAATACCCACTACACACCAGTGTGTGGTTTTTATTTGTAAGAAATAAGCTACAACTGGCCAGGCCTGTTCCCACGCTCTTTCTAAGGGTCAGTAACATTTGACTGCAAATATCTGCAAATGCAGTTGACACTTAATGAGAAGTTATTTAAATTAGAATAGTTCATACCTTCTTTCAACTTTGCGGGTGATTTCTTCACACTAAGGAAGAACAAGAAGAACACTAATTGGGATGGCAGAGAGCAAAGGTGACTCAACCTGTTACAAAATTTCATCTGGTTTTACAAATAAGATACCCCTCCCCCCCCCTTACTACCACCATTCTCAGTTTTTACTTAGGATCTTTAGAAAGAAAGAGTCTCTCCCCAGTGAACTGACAACTCAAAATCAACAAACTATACTAGGTTGGGAATATCTTCTCAGAATTTAAAATCTGAAAATATATTAGCAGGCTTCCAAAGCAGACTGTTGTGGTTAACAGAGTTAAAGTGAAATATTTAAGAATTATATAGTACAGTATTTGAAATACAAAGTGAAAGGTGGTAGGCCTGCCTCACTTTATTTGGAGAGATCTCGAAGCATTAATTGAACAATTTAGACACAAACGAGGATAGAGACAAGAATTTATAGCCTCAAGAAGTGCGGTCTAATGGAGAGAAAGACAAATGGCAAAATACAATGAGATATCTACACAGAAGCACTTGCACACTGGAAAAGCGCGATGGTGGGGCGAGCGATGGGGTAGAGGGAGTGAGAGAAGACAGGTGACATCTGGACTTGGTTTTGAAAGGTGAAAAGGACTTTGTCACCGTGATGTATCCAGAAACCGAGTAACTCTGGAGAAAGTTCTTTTACTGAAAATTTGAGAACCACTGTCCTAAGTCAAAGATGCAGGGCTAAACTTCTAAACTGAAAGCAGTAAGAGGAGATAAGGGGGAATGGGGAGGGGGGAAAGCAAATATTTAGAAATGTAAATTAAGTATGGTTTGATTGATTCCCTGGTACAGATGAGGAAAAGTAGCTTTAAATGTGCAGTGGATGGCAGAGCTGCTAAGTGAAATGGGGAACGAGGAGGGAGGCCACGTTAGTGGCAGATAGGGCAAGTATGGGACAAGCTTGAGTTTTAGGAGCCTATGGATAATTGCCTGCTACTCCACTAAAGGATAAATTTCAAAACACTTTTATTCACACCATCTATCCTGCCCCTAGTACAATGACAGTGGCCCACAACTTATTGAATGAACACACTGGGATCAGCAACTCAGAAACTAGTTACCTATGGGGAAAACAACAAACATAATAAAAACCAGAAGACTGAAAATAAGTGAAATATTTCCCTCAACCTGTCCCACCGAAGTCAAATACTGTGTAGCTTTTTAATTTAGACTTTACAATTTCTTCAGTTATTTGAGTTCAAATAAATGTACCAATATGTAATTCAAAGACTGTATGTAGGCAAGTAATAAAACGAGATCCATTACTTACCTAGTTTGTGAAGCTGTAGTTAACTTCTCTAGAATAGTATCTGGAAGAAGTTTTCTTTTCTTAAAAACGTTTTAAAAATCAATTAAAAGTGAGGTACACGACAATATGCCCTGGATTGCTTTTAAAAGTTACCATTTTAAGGACAGCCCTACCTCTAGGCAAATAAATGAATTGGGCTGAACACCGCCCTCCACTATCTCTAAGCTGTGGGAAGACTGGGACCAAGCATCTCAGAAACTATTCCACATTCTTCGGAAGATGTGAAGGCTGGAACCCTCAGGTCACTATCATACACTGGAAGCAGTTACTATCACGTCCATATGGAGTCAGTTCTGTGGCCAATCTGCTAAAACAGCAGAGAGCACATCAATCATCCTCCATGTTGGAACGGCCCTTAGTTTCCAAAGCACTTAATTCTCACGGCGACCCAGTTTCAAATAAACTACCTCCGCCGAGCGTCAGAGGTGGGACTGACCCTACGATTTCAGGTTCCCACTTCTTCCCACTCCCTTTTTCAATCGGTGGACAGCAAAGAGCATGAGCACCTTGTCACTGTAGTCAGAAGAAAATATTAGCGACTTTCCTCTACCCCACATCCTAGCAACTTTGAATTCTACCCCGAGCCGCGTTGTGAAACGCCGCCCTCCCCTCCAACCTTCTGTTCGATGAACAACTCCTCGCGTCGCTTCCTCTTCTCCTTCAGAAGCGTTTTATCCCTGGGAGAAAAGGCGACAAGTCAGTCCGGGCAGGGACGAGCGGGATGGGAAGGGGCGCTTCTCCCCGCCCGGCCGCAGGCTCCGAACCTGCGCACGGTCTCGCGAACTCGCCGCTCCTCTTCTTTCGCTTCCGCCTGAGCGCTGGCGAAAGTCAGCTCCTCCGGGGCCTCGTCGTCAAGCTCATCGTCCCCTTCCTCGTCTTCCTCCAGCGGCTCGGCAGCCGCGCCGCTGCTCGGCTGCCCGAGCAACAGGCCGTGCTCCGCCTCCTCCTCCGAGGCGGGCTGGCCCTCGTCCACCATCGCCGACGCCGAAACCGGAGCGCGGGACGCGCGCGGTCTGAGCTGCACCATGACCCAAGCTGCGCCCGACCTCTGACCCGGAATCAGCACGCAAGCGGAGCGTGACGTAAAAGGCAGGCGCCGCGGGTTCTGTCGCCCTCTGCAGGTTCCGAGGCCCCATTGAGCTATGCAGAGGCGCATGCGCAGAGCGGGGACGGGCGTGGCCTGAGGAAAGCTGGGGGCCCTTCCCTTCTGCCCGACTCCGGGGCTGCGCGCAGGCGGCCTCGCGGCTCCCTCCTCGCTCACGACTGCGAGAGCAGGTGGCCGTGGTTTCTAGGCGGGAAAGATACATCCTGCTGCCTCCTTGGCGGGGATGCCGGGAGCAGGGTTGGCTGGGTCCTCGCGCTCCTTGAGGTGGGCTCGCAGGTCCCGCCATCCGGTGACCCACAAGCCCCAGTCGCCCTATCGCCGCCTTTTTTAGCTCCGAGATCCGCCTGGTCGATATTCGGCTTTCCGCACTCCCCACAGAAGTGCAGTTTCAAAAGGAAGAAGTGCGCTATGGCGGCAGGACCCCATGCCTTTCAGCCCTGTTGTCGCCGACGAGAAACAAGGTCGACAGACTCGGATTTAAATCGATCCTCAGCACCAAACGTGGGCGTGGCGACCTCGGCCGCCCTCTCACGGGCATCCCTGACCACCAGCCCTCGGCCACTGCCTGTTCTGTGTCCATCACTGACTCCTCGCCTTAACAGCTTGTTGTCTGACTCTCCCGTTAGAACGGGAGCTCACTGAGAGCGGGGACCCCCCCTCCCCGGTTCCCTGCTGTAACCCCAGGACCTTGCACGGTGTCTGCCCATCCTACCGTCACTTAGTGACGCAACCCCCCCGTACTGTGTATATTTATGCCCCCGCCCCAAGTATACTTATTTCATTTCCTAGCATACGTGGCCCTTCATGACCTTTGCGTTTATCTTCTCTCACCCATTATACGATAGCAAATGATTCATCTTTCTCTGAACAAACCAAGCTATTTCATATTTACCTTGCATTTGGACATGCCCTAGTGACACACACTCTGCCCTTGGAACTCCTATTTATACCTTCAAAAACTCCCACCCAGGCTGACTTCCTCTTAAAGACTTCCAAGCACCTTAAGATCGACCCCATCCCCACTCTGCTCATCTCTAATGGCATTCTCTGAATCTTGAACACATTTCTGTAACTATAGCTTCCACGCTGTTTACCAGTTCATATGACAATTGTCCCAACCCAGTCTTTGTGAACTCCTTGAGGGATGGTCCATCTCTCTCTAAGCACTGTACTTCTAATGTCTGTCATACGGCAGATGTTCAGTAAATATTGAATTGAACTGAATAATCCTACCTCACATAAATTGTGGAGTATTTTCAATTCGCTTTTCCTCTGCTCTGATTTGGAAGCAATTCCTAGTTTAAAAACAAGACCAAAACATGAACAAAATTGACAAAACAGAAACAAAAACAGCTACTGGTACCAACAACCTAGTAGGAAGGGAGTTGTAAAGAACAGTTCTGAAATATCTGGATCTTGGTCAGATAGAAATTGCGAATTAAAAATATAGTCCGACTTCCTGAAACAGTGTTCTGACTTCCATCACTGCTAACACTAGGGAACTGTATACAGTGCACTTTTGAGAAGCCCTACAACAAACCTACTAGAAGTGAATGATGGTATTTTATGTACAAAACCTGCATTATAAGTATTACAAGTCCCGTCAGTGTGCGTGCTTTGACCCACCCACGTAAAAGCATATGACAGGAGCCCTCAGGGTGCCTGGCTGATCTTTCAGACTCCCTGTGGGTTATGGGCGCCCCTCTTGCCCATGCAAAGGATACTTGGGATTTATTAAAAGGCATGACTTGCAAATGCAGTACAAAGTTTTATGTCACGGCGTCTTGTCATCTACTTCTACAAACGCCAAGGGTGTAATATTAAATGCAATTTTGTAAGGGGTGGGTGGGGATGATATGGCCCAGCTGCATAATCACCCAGGGAGCCCACCTGATCCAAGGGAGCTAGTTATGTACGACCTTCATGCGCTGTTTACTGAAGGCCGCTCCTCCGTCAGGCCTCTGATGCTTGCCTTGCCGGCAGCAGGCATCCCTGGGAGCTGCATTAGATGGTGGGACTTGAGGAGAGGGCTGTATTCTTCCTACTTTACGCAGAGGTAGTATGAGCATAAAACTTTCAAGTCCCACGGGAAAAACTCCCTTCAAAATTCAGCGTCGGGGGAAGCGTGTGTTGATGATAGTGAGAAATGTCCTTCTGTGTTTATAATATTGAGGAACGACCCACTCGGAAGGCCAGTGCTAAATTTTAGGCAGCTGTGTTTGTCCTTGGAGTCCATATATTTGCATTATTCTTTTTTCTCATCCTGATTTTCTACCTTACTGCTAATTTCTCTTCCTTCCTTGCCTGAATTCTTGTTGAAAGCTATCCCCCTGGAACTGAGGTTAGGCAGCCAAACAAGATAAACATTGACAAGAGAAAGTCCCCAACAAAGATATCTCTTGGGGTAACACCTTTATACAGTCAATTACCTGCTGTAGAAAGGGATTTTATTTTCCACCAAACCTTGCACAAAAATCAGAAATACCAGGGTTTTACCCCTCTACCCAAATAGCAAAAAAAAAAATTACTTTTTTTAGACAATCTAATTACAAAGTTGTTTCCCTCCCGGTAACCAACCAAACACATCAGAGGTATCTTATGTTTAGTTCAAACCAGATAACGTGAATTGACTTGAGAAGTTCTGTGACTTCTCCTTCTAAACACGTTTACTACTATTTCCTCTAAGTCCCATCACTTATCAGCAGTTTGGATTCCAGAAGATACATTCAGACCTTTCAGTATTCAGCTCACCATCCACAAGACTGTTTCTCCTGTTGGTGGCCTGGTACTTATAGATGCACTGTGATTTCTTCCTTCCTCAGGGCAATTAAGAAACAGTTTCAGTTTCATGAGGCGCAAGGGCTTCAGGAAGCGTCGTCCCACATGGCCCCTGGAAATGAAACCTGAAATAGCAGGACGAACACAGCAGAGTTAGGAGCAAGATGAACATTCTGCTTCAGCAAGTCAACTTTCTTAGTTACAACCAGAGTAAAATTCACATTCTCACAAATGCGGTCTTATGCGTTTCTGTGCCCAGTTCTTTCATCTAGTTTCTGAAAACTCCAAATGCAGACACTTCACTATGGGTTGGCCCCTGTCACCAAGGGAATTTGGGAAAGCAATTGCTTAGAATTTAGGTGCTATAAATAAGGATTTTCTTTTAAGGAAGAAGGGGAGACATGGTTGTATTTTGTGATTGCTTTGCCAAACTCATAACTGACATATTGTAAGTTTTACAAAATCTTACTGACAGGTAATAAGGACAAGAAAAAAAGAGCCTCATGCGCCATGTGGACCGTAAGGACCTTACCTGAGGCCACAGGCCTCTGCAGCCGTCCACTGAACTCGCGACTAGCCCTGACTTGCAGTCAGAAAGTAGGAAAAAGAGAAAGATCAAGAAAGAGGAGGGAGAGAAAAGAAGAAAAACCAACGACTTCTGCTTCCTTCAAGGGAAAACACTTAGGACAGGGGGAAAAAATACCCAACTAATTCTAGTGTATCGTTAATAAGAAAATCAACTGAGCACAGTTAAAAATGCAAAAAGCATTTGGTCATAGTACTTATTCTTGATACAACACAAATCATGAAGGCCTTAGCCCTTGAATACTCTGTTCTCTGTGCCACGAACAGACATCCCCGACCAAATGGCCTCTCTGATCCTTCTACCACTGGCAGCCTGTGGAACACTGGCCACTAAAAAGCTCCGCCCCAGCACAGTCCCTTGAGGACTTTCCGAGAAGCACAGCCAGGCACGGAGAGCCTCAGCTTCCACATGTTCTTCCTTGTGCCCCTTTCCACATTCACCCTCCTCCCTATTTACCAAAGCAAGCTGCAGCTCACCTCACCCATCCCAAACCTTACAATGGCGCCTTATCCCAGAACGTGAAAAGAAAGGGATGTCTGAAATATCGGTGTGGATCTGAGAAAACAAACGGTTTCTAAAGACCGGGTAACACATGCAAGCAGGGCCGTTTCATCCTTGCTTTCAGTAAAATTGAAAGAGGGTCTTATAGAATTGTCAATGAACAGATCACTAAATGTGATTCAAGATTACTATGGGTATTTCAGCGTATAACTTGGAAGGAGGTCCAAAATCTGAGTGGCGATGCCATAATGAAACTCCTTTCACGCCCAGGGTTTATGAGGCCCAGGTTTCTCAGTACTTTCATCTATAAAAAGCGAAAACTGGGACTTCCCTGGTGGCGCAGTGGATAAGACCCTGCGCTCCCAATTCGTGGGGCCTGGGTTCGATCCCTCATCAGGGAACTAAATCCCACATGCATGCTGCAACTAAGGAGCCCACAAGCTGCAACTAAGGAGCCCGCCTGCCACAACTAAGGAGCCCATGTGCCACAACTAAGGAGCCCGCCTGCTGCAACTAAGGCCCGGTGCAACCAAATAAATAAATATTTTTTTAAAAAAGCAAAAACAAAGAATTACAATTGACATTGGACATTTAAAAGGTAAAATTTAGCTCGGCCAGTAAAAATCTTCCCTGCCATCCCTCAGACTGGAATTAGAGACACAGATACAGCCAGCTGCAAAGCTAGTAAGAAACACAATTTTCTTCCCCCAGGACAAGCTGCACAGTATCATAACAACTCCCTTCTTTGAGCGACCACTGCTTTGTTACTCACTGAGTAGGAATTCTGTCCTCTAAAATCATACACTACCAGTATGACGGCAGTAAAGAATGAAATATCCTGCATCTGGAGGACCTAAGCCTCCGAGAAGCAGCCTTACTTCCAACCCAGGTGCAGAGCTCCAGGTAAGGGATGTCTGGGACCAGGGTTCCACATCTACCTTCAAGGAAACAGGACCTTGCGGCCACTTTGCAGCCAGAGAAGATCTGACCCCTCTCCACACCCACAGCCCTGCTAGTTGCTGAGTCTATCAAAAACTGCTTCATTTAAACTTTACCTGAACTCAACCCTCCTTCCAAATCCTATAATAACTCCATCTTTTCCTTTGTTTGGGGACATGCCCCGCGGCTCCTCTGGGGTCTCGCTCACTGCAGTGGGTCGGGAAACCTGATCTTCTCAGAATACAGGTTTCCTGTGACCACAGGCCGACTGGGCTACAACAACATGAACTCCGTCTCCTTCTAACAATGCGTAATACTCAGCCATGGATACCCGAACTAATTCAAAAAACTCATGCCCCATGCATCTATTAAGAGATGCATTTCCCATAGTTTTACTTTTATGGAATTATTAATCAAAATGTACCATTTGTTGTTTTCAACAACTTAGTGCTGTAAATTACTGCAGTGATAATTCCATCTACAAGAATTTTTCAATGGAAAAATTTTTAAGTTTTAAAGAACTTGAAAATAGTTCAGTAACATATATTTTACAGCAGAATATAATAGGATAGTCAACAAAAGATTTTCAAGCATAAAAATACATTAATATAAATTTCTACGGTAGAAGTAGGATGGGAATACCAGTTCAAAGAGAAAAAGAAAAAATGTGAAGGTTCTCATTGTTAAAAAGGGCTTGTATATTTATTCTGTAAATGGATGACGTGGGTTATCAAGCAGTTGTGACATTTCGATTTGACTGGATACATTCAAATGGCAGTTTAGGATAATGGCAGTTTTATTTTTAAATGTCGGTATTTTATTTCCAGTAATTCGGAATCACATCTTTTTCAATGATTTTGATAAATTTTAGATGTCAAGTTTAAACATGTAAACGGGGGGGCTTCCTGGTGGTGCAGTGGTTGAGAGTCCGCCTGCCGATGAAGGGGACACGGGTTCGTGCCCCGGTCTGGGAAAAACCCACATGCCGCGGAGCGGCTGGGCCCGTGAGCCATGGCCACTGAGCCTGCGTGTCCGGAGCCTGTGCTCCGCAACGGGAAAGGCCACGGCAGTGAGAGGCCCACGTGCCGCAAAAAAAAAAAAAAAAAAAAAAAAGTGTAAACGGGGTACAAGAACAAAGGTGTTTGAAGACCCCTGTTCTAGCAGCCCGGTGCCTCTCCCCTCATCCCTCCCATTGTAGGACAACCAAGACCACTGTGTTTCGCCCAGAATATGTTCATGCCACTTTTATCGGTTAATGTAATGATCCAATTTAATTAAAAATTTAATTAATGCAAAAATATAGCTATTAAAAGAGGATTATTTCTAGGAAAATTAGCTGAATGCTTTGGAAAGACATAACATGTTATTAAAAACAATTCTGTCAAATTAGATGTAGGTGGACAAGATGAGGGGAAAATGCTTCAAAGTTTTTTTGTATGTTCTTTCTCCACTTAAAAAAAGAAAAAACAGGGAATTCCCTGGTGGTCCAGTGGTTAGGACGCTGTGCTTTCACTGCCGAGGGCGTGGGTTCAACCCCTGGTGGGGGAACTAAGTTCCTGCAAGCCTCGCAGCGTGGCCCCCCAAAAACACAAATAAACAGAAAAATATCTAAACCAGGAGTTGTATTCCAGTGTTTTCCAAGATTTCCTGATGATAAGAATCACCTCGGTCACTCGTTAAATACACAAATAAACAACCCTCTTGCCCTGGATACTCTGACTCAGGAAGTCCAGACCGGGCCTTGGGGTCTGATTTTCTTGGTTATCTGTTTTGTTTTATAAAATAAAGGCTCAGGTGCTTCTTCTCTTCAGGGAAATCTGGGGAACACCAGGAGGATTATGAATATGATTTATGCAAGAAAGGTGAGCTCCAGTCAGTAGATTCCCACTAACGAAAAGGCCTTTGGTTCTATCAGGAAAAAAAAGGCAAATGAACGCACATTTATGCTTTAAATGAAAATGAAATACTTGCGTGTCCTTTTTTATTATATTCTTGCTTCAAGTGACTTTTTTGGTTAACAGACCACAGGGCCCCTTTGCATGGACTAACAGGGCACCTACCCCCTACCCTGATAATCGGGCCTTCCCTATCAAATGTGATCAGCTGTAAATTAAAAGAACCAACCTCTTTATACTCTTGAGGAGTAAATACATAAATAAGACAAGCGATAAAACCATCTTCTAGCGAAGAATTCCTGAGACTTCTCAACTCCACCTGCAGTGAGCTTCTTCTGGGAGCACTTGCCCAGCACACAGGTCACTTCCTCACCGTACCGACCCCTCTACCTCTCCTGGAGCGCCTCCCCGCTCCTTCCTCTCCAAGCATGCTGGCCTCCCTGCTGCCCCTCAAACCGCCCAGGCTTGCTTTCCCCTTGGGGCCTTTGCTCCAGCTGGTCCCGGCATCTGGAAAGCTCTTAGCCCAGACACTTCTTTAGCTAATTCCTTCCCCTCCTCCAAGTCTGCTCAGGCCTCTTCTCAGTGAGGCTCCCCCCACCCACCCACTGAGTCCTACAACCCACCTGCTCCCCCCAGCTCTACCTCTGCTTTTCCCACGGCCTAATCCCCACTTGTCATAGGCCACAGAATCTGCGCACTTATTATCCCTATTGTGTACGATTTGCCTCCACTGCTAGAATGCCATCTTCACGTGGTAGGGTTTGTGTATCGTTTACTAATATATCCTGTCCTAAGCACCCAGAGCAGTGCCTAGTACATAGTAGGTGCTAAATAATTATGGGCTTTGACTAAATTCCAAAGTTTAGAGAAATGCAAAGATGAACAACAGGTGGTTGCAGGGCGTGGAGGGCCAGGGTGCTTGGAAAGCCCTGCACACCAGCGTCTCGGGAGCACAAATCCCACTTCCGCCTCAACAAATGCACGCAGACCCTTACTTGCCAAGGACCTCTGGGAATGAGTAACAGCTTGAAGCCTAAATCTGAAAATGCCTAGTGTAACGTTTTTTCAGAAATCATCTAAGACAACCATCTGGGACAGGGAAAGAAAACAAAAAAAACTGGAACTAATTAAATTAACACCTTGAAAATATTAATACATTTCAGTGGGAGGTAAATTCTACACGACTTAGTCTCTAAATTAGAATTGGGGCAAAGAATCCAAACAACTTGTACAAGGTCGAAGGAGTCTTGTGAGATCCAAGTTTAAAACAGAGGCAGCATTCCCACTATCTATTTAGATAACGAAGAAAATCAGGTTAAAAGGAGGTATCATTCCAATTTTCATTTTTCTTATTAACCTAGAGCAGGGGTTGGCAATGTGCTTTCTGCAAAGAGCCAGAGAGTAAATATTTTCACCTTTGCAGGCCTGACGGTCTCTGCTGCAACTCCTCACTTCCGCTGTTGAAGTTCAACGGCAGCCACAGACAATACAGGAACATGTGGCGGTGGCTAGGTTCCAATAAAACTTTATTTACAAAAAACATGGTGGGTGCATTTGGCCTACAGGCAGCAGTTTGCTCACCCCTTGACCTAACTAAAGTTCAGCCAACATCTTTTACACGTAAGATGTGAGAAATTTCTGCTTTTGTTGAGCTGCGTGTTTAAACAAGCCTCTTAATCACCCTGGGCTTGGTTCCCCATTTGAAACACTGAGTAGGATGAGAAGATGATCACCCATGCCTCTTCTAAATGTCAGCTTTGGTGACGCCTAGACAAAAGCATTGCTGGCTTCACTGGTCAGTTATACTCATCTGGGAAAATTCCCAGACTCCGTGGTACAGAGGGTCTCGGCTCCCAAAGGAGCCCACGAGCATCTGTTCTCGTGGTTCTTGTGGTCGGTGCTGTCCAAATCCGATCCAAGTCTCTGACTAGCAAGTAGCCCGTTTGTCTAAACAGAGACACGTCAGGTTTTCAGGACGTGAAGCTGAAGAATTCTGGTTGAAGAAGAGTAGCAGCTGCAGCAGGTCTGCGGCTTGAGGAGGCCCAACTTATGAAGTGATATCATTAGTACGTGCCAAGAATCTCTTCTTAACTTGCATGGAAAACCACCAAGTTCCATTTCCTTTCACGTGAAGACCAACACGATGGATGCCCAGTCCTTGCTGGTCAGTCCTGAGCGTGAAAGGCAGAGGCCAACTCTTATCTTGGGCTGTGGAAACACTCGAGTTTTATTTTCTTCTTTTTCCCTATCTGCATTTTACTCTTCTACGATGATGTGTACTTTTCTGTACACTTATTAGAGATGAGCTGGAGATCAACTGACTGAAAATAAGCCACATTAGAATAAAAATAGAATTTGGGGATGAACCACATTTCCTGCTTCAGAAAATTTACCCTGTCCCCACCTGGGAGCGTTCTGATGCTCTTCCAAGCAGACAAGAGGCTTGGGTTACCTGGCTGCGATGTTACTTTTGATGATGCTAAGCGGCCCAGGTGCTACACGTAAGTGCCACAATGTACCAATATTTTAGTGGATAGGTTAGAAGACAATAACGTTTTTAATAGAACAACTTTACTGAGATGTAATTCACATACAATCCACTCATTTAAAAGGTATAATTTAACAGGTTTTTTAGTATATTCACAGAACTGTACAACCATCATCACAAGCATCTTTAGAACCTTTTCATCATCCCAAAGTAAACCTGCACCCATTAGCAGTTAGTTACTCCCCATTCCTCCCTACCCCAACCCTAGACAACCACTAATCTACCTTCCGTCTCTGCTGATTTGCCTATTCCGGATATTTCGTACAAAACAGAATCATACAATATGTGATCTTGTGTGCCTGGCTTCTTTCACTAAATATAATGTTTTCAAGCGTCACCCATGTTGTAGCATGTATCAGTACTTCATTCTTTTTATGGCTGAATAACGTTCCATTGTATAGATAACAAGTTTTGTTTATCCATTCATCAGTTAAAGGACATGTGGGTTGTTTCCATCTTTTATTATGATCCATGCTACTATAAACATTCATGTACACATTTTTGTGTAGACATGTATTTTCATTTCTCTTCACTACATACCTAGGAGTAGAATGCTGGGTTATATGTCAACTGTGTATGTACTCTTTTGAGGAACCACCATACTCTTTTCCAAAGCAGCTGAATCACGTTACATTCCCACCAGCGATGTATGAGGGGTCCAGTTTCTTCACCAACACTTGTGATTCTCCATTCTTTAAATTATAGCCATGCTAGTGGTTAAGTGGTATCTGGTTGTGGTTTTAATTTGCATTTCCCTAATGATTAATGATGCTCAGCATCTTTTCAATGTGCCTATTGACCATGTATATATATATCTGGAGAAGTGTCTATTCAAATCTTTGGCCCACTTTTTAATTGGGTTATTCGTCTTTTCATTATTGAGTTGTGAGAGTTCTTTATATATTCTGGATACCAGTTCCTTTAAAATATCAGACTTGCCAATATTTTCTCCCACTCTGTGGACTGTCTTTCTCATTTTAGTGGTGGTGTCCATTGAAGCACCGAAGCTTTAACTTTGATGAAGTTCAATTTATCCATTTTTCTTATGCTACTTGTGCTTTTGATGTCATATCAAGGAGGCTTTGACTAACTTAAGGTCACAAAGATTTACTCCTATATTTTAAGAAATTTATAGTTTTAGCTCTTACATTTAGGTCTGTGATCCACTTTTGTTTATGGTGTGATTAAGGGGTCCAATTTCATTCTTTTGCAGGTGGCTATCCAGCTGTTCCAGCACCATTTGTTAAAAAGATTCTTCTTTCCCTTTCTGATTTGTCTTCATACCCTTTTCAAAAATCAATTGACTATAAACATGAGGTTTATTTTCTGGACTCTTTTCAGCTTTGTCCTTCCATATACTTAGGTCTTCTGTATTTCTTCCAGCAGCATTCTGTCATTTTCAGAGTATAAGTTTCACACAGAAGGCAATGTTTTAAAAGGTGCCTTCCTGGGGCTTCCCTGGTGGCGCAGTGGTTGGGAGTCCACCTGCCAGTGCAGGGGACACGGGTTCGAGCCCTGGTCCGGGAGGATCCCACATGCCACGGAGTGGCTAGGCCGTGTGCCACGGCTGCTGAGCCTGCGCTCTGGAGCCCGTGAGCCACAACTGCTGAGCCCGTGTGCCACAGCTGCTGAAGCCTGTGTGCCTGGAGCCTGTGCTCCACAACGGGAGAGGCCACCTCAATGAGAAGCCCGTCGACACAATTAGAGAAAGACTGCCTACAACAACGAAGACCCAACACAGCCAAAAATAAATAAATTAAATAAGTAAACTTAAAAGGCGCCTTCCTAGTTCCCACCTTTTATACACAAATGAAGAACTATGGTCTAAGCACATAGGCTGTAGCTGACTAAAAAGACCTGGAGAAGTCTAGGAAGAAAGTCAGCTCACTCACCTGAAGAGGATTATATCTGAGTGTTTCCACACCGTCTGTGACACGATTTTATTCCAATGAAAAAGAGCATTGGTTCTCATCCTGGCTGCACATTAGAATTACCCAGAAAGCTTATAAAAGTCATGGGGCTCAGGCTACACCTCACACCAATTACACCAGAATCTCCTGGGTCATCAGATTTTTAAAACCTGAGGTAAAAACCACTGACTAAAGTAGTGACAAGAAGCTTCAGTGAAGTTTTCTTTTATTTATTCATATTTATTTATTAGTTTATAGTCTACCTTATTCTGGAAAGGAATTAAACAGACTGACAAGAATATATAAAGTACATTAAAAATGAAGAGAGAAAAGCAGGGGTGAAAAAAAGCAAAACAAAGGTGAAGACATAAAATGGAACCTAGAATGAGACTACAAATGAATACTGCGATAATCTACACTTTGCACACAAATTTGGGAAACAGGATCAGTATCACCATATGGCCACAAGTACAAATATTCTTGACAGTGAGACCAAAGGGGAATTTGCCCAGGGAGCCCCACGGTGAGAAGCGTGGGAGACGCAGTTCCGCACGGGTATCTCCTGGGCTTACGTGCCGAGTCTTCGGCTGACCTACCTCTAAATGCCATCACTAAATCTAGCTTAAAAATACAAATAAAAGTCAAGTCTGAAGAATCAAGGAAGAACTTTCAAAATGTGAAAAACAAAAGCCCTATGGCAAACTTCCCGTAAAAAGACACAGCTGCCTTCATCTAGGTTTAATACTTTGTTTTCTTCCATCAAAGCAACTATAGGCCAAATAAGAAGACACAAACTCCGTGTTTTTAAATTAGAATAGCAGTAAAATCTGCTTGGATGAGCACGTCCAAACCCGCTCAATAGCGTGCATTCCCACCTTGGTGATCCCGGTACCTGAATCTGTTCGCTGCAGGGGTGGCTTCTATGTTAAATTCGGCCACCGGTACCCCCCGGGCAGACACCTCGGGGGCAAACATGGCGGCGGGGTAGACCACCGAGGAAGTTCCCACCTACAGAGCAAACAAATGGAAACGGACAAATGACCACACCGTGGAGAGGAAACAGCTTTTCAGAAAACCTACCAGAAACCTGGGCCAGTTTGTGGTGGCGGGTGTGAGGACAGCTAAGCTGGATGGGATAAGTGGAGAGCGTCTGAGGGACAAACAGGGAGGCAGGAGGCGCCCCCCTGGCTGACCCCTAGAATTCGGGAAGGACACGCGATACGAAGACAAGAGCTGCACACACGGAGAAAACGGCAAAGAAATGACTCGATCGTCACCCAAAGGGGGTTCGTTTTAGTTTTGCTTCTGCTCTTTGAAGAGATGCAAATAATCCAGGTTCCTTTTAAGTTAGAAAATACAAAGAGAAAACACATACACGTCATTCATAATCCTACTTCTACCAAGATTATCACTGTTCGCATTCTGATGTATATTCTTTCAGGTTTTTCTCTACGAATATATATTTATAAACATTCTTTACAAGAGCAGGGAGACCAGCCCAAGTTTTACAAGCCAGCTTTCCTTGCTTAACTGTCTATCGAGCACATTGATACTAGATTCAACAGTGGGATGCACTCAAGAAATACCGGCCGAATGAACACGCACCGGTGAGAGGCCGCTTCTGCTTTTAGAGATGTGTTAGGAGAATCTGAAATGTGCATGCCCTTTGTCCCATTAATTCCACTTCCAGGAAATCTGCCCTCAGGAAATAACTTCAAGAGCCTGCTAAGAGTTACATCTAAGGACATTCATCACAGCATTGTTTTAAAATATCAAAATCTGAAACAGCCTAAGTGTCCAACAGTGGAGGATTGGTTAACTATGTCCTTTTACATGCATACAAAGGAACACCACCACGCAGCCTGTTAAAAGATGACGTGGATTTGGACGTACGGACATGAAATAGGCTAAGTGAACTGCTATGTGAATAAAGCAGCTTCCAAGCAGGACATACAGTATGAACCCACTTTTGAATCTGAATACGTCTACATCTGCATAAGCAGAGGTCTAGACCAGGGTGGGTCAACTCTGTGTAAAGGGCCAGATAGTAAATGTTTTAGGCTTTGCAGGCCATGCAGTCTCTGTCACAAAGACTCAACTCTGCTATTATAGTGTGACAGCAGCCACAGGCAATACATAGAAGGAAGGGTACGGCTATGCTCCAATACAGCTTTGTTCCCAAGACAATGTACATCATAGTTTGCTCCCCTCTGGTCTAGAAGAGATCACACCAAAATGCTAACAGGGACTATTTTTGGATTGTGGAATTATTGGTGATCTCTAATTTCTTCTTTAGAATTTTATACTTTTTTGTATTTTCTCAAATTTAATAACGAGCATGTGTTACTTTCAAAATCAGAACCAATAACATGCTCTTTTCATTATTTCTCTTCTGGGGGGAAAGGCTTTGAGAAGCCCCAGACATGGTCTTCCATAGTTTCATATTTTGAGATCGTATCTTATTCACCGCTTCTTAGTTTTTCTATAGGGCACCCCCCGACTCTCAACACACCCTTAAGAAAAGGAAGGAAGGGAGGGTGGAGGGGGAGAGAGGGAGAAGGAGGGGAAGAGGGAGGAAGGAAAAGAGGGGGAGGGAGGGAGGAAGCAACCCCCACCCCCACCCCACCCCCGCCTGGTGTTTCAGAGCCTCCCGAGGATCAGGGACGGGCATGACCTACCACGAGACACAAGTCACAGAGGGCCAGCTCCCTGCCAGCCTCCTCCAGGATGGCAGGGTCCAGGTTTTCTCCAAACCACACCACGTGAGGTCGCAGCAGGCCCCCGCATGCTGCCTCTTCACACCTGGAAGAGTGTCATCCTTAAGCCAACCGCAAGACCTGCTCTCAGGAAGGTCTGCCCAAGTGGATCGGGGACAGCCAGGAGCTGCACCAGGGCCAGTCTGTCCAGATAGGTCACTCTGAGCCTTCCTATCCCCCATCCCTTCCCTCCAGCCCACATGAGCTTGTCCTGAAGGTGTAGTTCTACCTGCCCTTATGAAGTTTCTATTCTGTCTGGATGCACCGGGTTGACGTGCTGGTGGAGGCGTTTCAGCCAGGCTTGCTCTTCTCCTTCTAAACAGCTGTCTCTTCCCCAGCCGCTTCCCCACGGTCATGGGCACGGTCGTGCTCACGGTCAGCCAGGCCCAGGAGGAATGTACTGGGCTGAGGTTTGCCTCTAACACGTCAACTGCTTGCTAATTTCATCAGTGACCTCCTTCTTTCTTCTCTCAGATCCACCTCTCTCTTGCCCTGTCTCTAGCCAAGTTCTCCAGCGTCAATTCCTAAAAATCTCTCATCTTTCACTCGCTACTACCCCAGGTCATCTTATAATTTACCTTCTAAAATAATCTCCCCCAAACACCATTTTCATCATATTAATCTCCTACTCAAGATTCTTTTAGATCAAAACTTTCAGATCAAAACTTCAAAATTTAGTAATGAAAACATTCTTTTAGAGCAAAACTTTGAATTTAGTAATGGAAACCCTTATTAAGAAAAATAAAAAAGGTTAAGTCAACCAGGGAAATACTAACATAATCGCTTTTTAGAGAGTAACAGTGTACTTTCACATATTCAGTGCTCTGATTAATCCTGCAGTAAAGGAAACATACTTTAACTTCGTTCAATCTAGCGCTTCCATATTTATTTGAGCACATGACATCTTTTTTTTCAAGTAATGCGTATAACTTCCCATGGATCTAGTGCTCTGAGAAACACTTTTGGAAGCGCTATTTTAATGTCAGTTTTGAAAAAACTCACATACAAGTTTTTTGTTGTTGTTACTCTACAAAGATTCTATTTGGCCCTACAACTTCACCTTTGCAAGACCTCCTCCTGCCTCCGTGACCCTGGATTGATAACTCTGAAGATTAGGAGGAGGACAGAGAGGGTAGCAGCCGAGGCTTATGGACCAGTTAGTCCCGGGATGCCAGCCTCTACGCTTCGTATACACTGCTAAGTGTCTACCACATAACAGCTGCTGAAACTTTCACACCTGAAATGATCCCGCCATAACACACAGGAGAAAGGGATGGGACGGAAGCACTTCTCTTAAGCCTGGCTTGGTTCACCTTTTGTCCTTTCGCCCTTGGCCTCATAGATCAGGGCTGGTTTCGGCATTTGCACATCTAAGAGGCATCTCACCAAGTGAACTTGGATTTTGACTCCTAATTTTCTTTTTTTTGCAATCTGGAACACCAAATACAGATCAAAGATTTTTACCCACCGGGGAAGTTTCTCCACTGGGATTCTGGCATCTTGAGTTTCAGGTTCTGGAGCCCTGAAGTAAATAGTATCAGAAAAGAAAGAACGTCACTGGTGTAATCGAAGAACAATGAAATAAGATAGCCCAATGAGACTGACTCTTTGCCTGGCAGTATATGGTACAAAACTCCTAATGAATACACACTGACTTAGAAGGGTACTAGGAGGATGGACACCAAACAGTTGATTACCACTGGTTCTACCTCAGGAGAGGGAATTTGTATGTGGGAAGCAGGTGGAGTACCTGCTGTGCTAAGGAGAGTTTCATGATTTGCATGGTATATGTCATCCTAGTTGGAATTATCTGCAATGACATTATGTTAATAAGTTACATGGATAATTTATACTGATTTCAAATAGCCACGTAGAATTTTTCTCAATATTCTGAGTCTACTCTTAATTTTTTGCCCTAATTATAATAATAGTAAATGTTCATCATAGAAATGTTGGAAAATTCAGAAAGATATATATAAAGAAGAAATCAAAATTGTCCATAATCTTACCACTCCTGTTAATATTTTGTTGTATTTTCTTCTGGACTTTTATCTATATAAAGATACATCAACATGGTGTGTTTGTGTGTGTCTGTGTGTGTGTGTGTGTGTGTGTGTGTGTGTGTGTTTGTGTGTGTGTTTAAATACAAAGTTGGGATCATACTGTATAGAGTTAGATTCCGTTGTTTTCACTTAACATTGTAAACTGTGAGCACAATACTTCTTTTATCATATAGCTGTACTGTACCCAGTTTTATTTCGCATAAATATCCACGGGCATCTTAGATGAATGTTCAATTTCTTCGCATTTATATTCAACTTAAGACAAAACGACACACGTCTATTCTGTAGTGCAGTATGATTACCCTTTTCCTGATAAAGCTGGACAAATTGGACTCTTGTAATTCTCAGCCACAACTCCACAAGAGGTACATCGAGTTTTAAATAAGCTACCTGAAAAACAGAAGTTAAACAAGACTGGAATTTAGTATAATCAGGCGCAATTGTCTCCACGTCTAAAAGGGTACGAAATAATTTTGTTTTATACATCGTTTTAACAAATGGGCCTACCCCAGGCATCGCAGGGAACATAATAAAGGCATGCAGTACTACTGAACAAGCCAGAACATCTGCCCTCCTGGACCGCATAACCTATAGGAGAGAGAGGCGGATGAAATAACTCACTGCGTGACTAAGGAGCTCTCTGATTGCCCTGATGTTCGGGTGGAACTGAAGTAGTCAGTTGGGCAGAAGAAGCCAATCTAACCCTAAGGGCAGGATTTACTAAGTGTATGACTGATAAACACTCGATAGCTTGGGACGTGCTTTACAGAATCTTAATTTTGACTTAATAAAGCTTGAATCTTTTCTACAAAAGCAGCTCAATAAATAATCAACTAACAAACGAAGAAAGTAACTGTGAAAACTAGCAATGACTTGCTGAGCTTAACCAATAAAAGGTGATCTCAATTCACTAAATAGTCACCCCATGCCCAGTGCTGAGCGCGCCACACTGCGGTGGACACACACTGTTCCATTCTGGCCAGGACTCCTTCTTTGGGGAGCCCCCTCTCCTCTATCCCAGGCCAAGCTGACGGAGCTGTCAGTCACATCCCCAGATACGAGCTTGGGCACGAGCTCCAGGCCGGTCCCATCGTAGCAGCCTCTCCTTCTGGCAGCAGTGTCTGGTCAAAAGGGAGGTATGTGGCCCAAGCAAGGCCATCCAGAGACTTATCTTCTGAGGAGGCAGCTACGCTAGAGGGAGCCCGGAGCCCCACGGGGCCACTGCTTCTGGGAATTCCACAATTTGAAATGCGTTTCTTGGGATTGAACTTTTGTAGACTATTAAATGCCCTTGGGGAGAAATTCCTGCATACCCATTTATGCTCTTGTATGAATGAACTGATCAGATTTTCGGCGAGAGCAAAAAGGGGAGAGGATTAAGAAGAGGAAAGAGAAGGGTGTCATTAAGCGCAGAGAAGGGAAGCCAGAGGGATCCAAGACAAGCTCCGCGGTGTCACAGACCTGCTGGGCTCATTGCAGCGAAGGTCACTGAGCTGGAAGCTCCCTAAAGGCTCGAGGGCTGAGCAGAAGCACAGCCTCGGCGGACACTGCCGATCGGGCACACAGGGAGAGTAAATGGTTCCCCCGGGGATGCCAGGCCTTTCCGGAGCTGGATCCTGCTGAAGCCACAGCGGTTCAATGGCCCAAGCCTCCTGCTTCCGTCAGCCCAGCTTGGGGGGCTGTCTGGGAACATAAGGCCCCTCAACAGGACACCCAGGGAGGGGAGAGCATATAGCAGAGCAGGCGGGGCTTCTCCAGGCAGGGTGGGCCACATTCCAGACACCTGGGGTCTTGTTAAGATGCAGTGGGCCCAGCTGGGACATGGCAGCACCTGTGTTTTCAGGTCTGGTTCCCCCCTCCCACGGAAGACCGAGGGTCCCTCACCATGGATTTCCAGAAGGTTCTTGGTGCCAGCCTTGCGGTGCAGCTCGTCGATGTTCTGCGTGATGACCGTGACCCGTCGGCCCTGCCTGCCCAGCCGGGCCTCACACTCAGCGATGGCCAGATGACCGGCGTTGGGCTCCTTGCTCTGCACCACCTCCCGCCGGTAGTGGTAGAACTCCCACACCTGGGATGGGTTTCGGGCAAAGGCCTGAGGGGTTGCCAGGTCCTGGGGGGCAGAAAGGAGGCAGGGGTCAGGGAGGGAAAGAAGCTCTGATGCTCCAGAAGCCGGGCGGCAGGGCTGCTGCAGCCGGCGGGACACTCCCAGGGCCCCTTTGTTCTAAGCAGAGTGGCAGCTTCGGGAGGTGCCCACAGGGACACGTCCGTGTAGGTACATGTGGCGTGGCAGCCACAGGGCGGGGCCTGGGGCTCACGAGGAACCTTGGAGAAATCGGTTTAACTTCCCCAGTGATGACGCAGGGAGACTGCAACCTGCCTCATCTTCCACTCGAGTAAGTTACGAACGTGAAGTCGAGTAACCAGCGGGAAGGTAATTGAGTCTGGAATCCAGTTTTCCATGGAGCTCCACATTACAGGATGCCAAGCTCATTTATCCAGGAAGAAAAGTAAAATGCAAAATGCCCAACTGAGGTATAATGGCCATAGCTGAAAAACTCGGTTTTTATAACTATAATGATAGGTACACACACACACACACACACACACACAACTACACATATAAAAAATAGTATATACATTATAGTAACAGGATATATATAAAATACATATTTTTAAAGTGCGATTCCTCTTCTAGGAGAGGCAAATCTCATCGACGGTGGAAGAGCAGTGTGGTCCACAGCTGTCTGGGGCTGGAAGCTCGGAGGAGGGGAACCCTTGGCAATGACTGAAATGTTCCATAAACGGATTGAGGCAGGGTTGGGATTATGTATTTTACTATGAAGGTCACCCTTCGACCTGGTGGTAAAGTCAGCCTGCATCGGAGGAGCGGATCGTCATCTACATCAGCCCTGTACCTCCTTCCTTCCTGTCCCCACTTAGACCTCCGGTGGCCCGAAGCGGTCACAGGCAGCCCATGAAGCTGCAGCCCTGGAACACAGGTGGACTCAAACCGTCGACTGACTTCTTTGGGTCCCCACAGACCCTGAGCTGCTTTGACACCACCGACCACCCCTCTGGAAGGCCCTCCTGATGCCCGCTGAGCACCCCCGTCCGCCCCCACCCTGCCCTGCTTCTCAGACCCAGGGACTGCCCTCCGCAGCTGCTCCTTCTTGTGGGACCCTAAGGGCCCTCTGCTCTCCTTTCTCCCCTCCCTCACCTTTAAGGTGATGATCCCCAGACTCGCCCAGAGGGCAGCAGAGAGGTGACAAGACATCCTAAACATGTGCCAGCCTGAGACATTCAATCGGGGAAGGAAGGGCAGATTCATTAACCCTTCCCTCGGTAAGAAACTACCTGTGAAATTTGGAAGTCACGCATTGAAGTAATTACTCATGATTGCCTTCTTTCGACCAACAGAAATCTGATAAGCGGCTACATGTGCCAGAGTTCTGGGAGCTGGGGATAGAGCGATGAAGAAAACAGGCACATTTCCCTGCCCTCCAAAACTAGGGATCTCCTGGGCCAGGGGGAGGGGAGGAGACTGCCTACAGGGGCCTTGAGGGAATATTCTGGGGCACAGAAATGTTCCACACCGTGATCCTGGTGGTGGCTGCACCACTGTATACATTTATTAAAACTCACTGAATTGTACACTTATATTGGCGAATTTTATTGCATGTATGGGGTTGGCCAAAAAGTTTGGGTTTTTCCCAATATATTATACCTCAATAAAAACTGAATTAAAAAAACTGCATGCCCCCAGAGAACTTACATCCTAATGACCTTCATGTAAAGTTTTGAGCATCAAGGCCTAAGCCTTTAACAATTCAACACTGTTTTTCACATGAAAAGTTCAGAGAAACTTTTTAAAAATGTGCAATTCTTAATTTCAACATCGATAGAAAAGTAATGAATTATGCTAACCAAAGTTTTCTGGTTCCACTTTAGCTACTGGAAGAAACCCAATTGTTATCTGAATAAGTGCAGTCAATACATGCCTAGAAAGAAAGGAAAGAGGCTGCTTTGCTTAAATCTGAGATCTTAATCATACGGACCGTGTGTCGATGCCAAAACAAACACAACAAAAGGGTCATGGTAAATTTCAAAACTTTCCTCTCTGGGTGTCAGGAGTAGGTACAGGTTGCGAGTCAAACACCATTATGGCTTCATGCAGAAGAGCCTCTCGCTGTTGTGGAGACATGACTAACCTGAGCCTTCCATCTTCTCCAATAACCTCCCGCTCCTCTGAAAGTCGGTACCCCACTCTCAGCACTGACGCCAGCCCCTGAAATGATGACTATGTGCTTGGCTTTTGCAAAACACTTCCGGAAGTCAGCCATACCTAGAGGGAATAAAATCTTGGTCAATTCAGTGCACCATCTGGACATTTACATCCCAAATCAACTGCCTGTATTTTGAAACTTGACCTTGTGTGAAATTATACTTTAAGATGAGCAAATGAAAATCCTTCTCGTACCATGAAGACGCCCCCAGGCACCTGATGTGTGAGTGTTCAACGTCTAAGAAAGAGATAGGGGCTTGGGGCGCACAGCACTGGCCCTGCATCCCACCCCATCTCCCGCAAGCGAGATCTTATGTGAATGACTGACCCTCTGCTATCCTGGGTTTCCTTGGCTGTTTCATGTGCACAATAGTGCCTTCCGTAAAGGGTGGCTACTATGAGGATTAAAAAACGCTAATGGGGGCTTCCCTGGTGGCGCAGTGTTTGAGAGTCCGCCTGCCGATGCAGGGGACACGGGTTCGTGCCCCGGTCCGGGAAGATCCCACATGCCGCAGAGCGGCTGGGCCCGTGAGCCATGGCCGCTGAGCCTGTGCGTCCGGAGCCTGTGCTCTGCAACGGGAGAGGCCACAACAGTGAGAGGCCCGCGTACCGCAAAATAAATAAATAAATTTAAAAATTTAAAAAAACGCTAATGGACGGGGTTGCACCTTCCTTCTTAAAAGTAAAAACAAGCTTGTGTGTGTGTGAGGACTGACCTCAGGCCCGCGGGACCCCAAAGCATTCCCTTCCTTTCCAAATTCACTTCCCTTTGAGGATCTTGCTAATCCCAGCTTCGCTCGGCATCACCACCGGGGTGAAGGTGAGGGCCCCTCCTCTGTGAATAAACGCTCTGTCCCAATCTGGACCCATGACCTTCTCCTTTACAGCTCGAGTCAGAGCTGGTCTTTACAACAAGACGTCCCCAGAGACTTGGGGTAACGGAAGGGAACTGAACACAGAGAATAACACGACAGCAGGGAGTCGTGGTCACAGCCTGTGGCTTGCGCTCCAGGATGCAAGGCCTAACCCTGCACCTCCGGGCATCCTCCCGCCTGACCTCAGACCAATAGGGGCAGCAGCCCTCCTGCCGTGAGGGCTCACGGTGCCCAGGCGCCGCACCAAGCACTCGATGAGCATCGCCGCCAAAGGTGGACTTTGGTCCTGAAACGAAATGTCATCCATCGCCAGGCTTGGAACTGCCGTCGTTTCTCTGGGCGGCAGAGATGAGGCCGAGAGCAACGCCCTCTCTCCCAGGCGCCGCGGCTCTGTGGCCCTCGTGCCTGGGGTGAGGAAACGCCACGGCCCCGCAGGCCAGGCCTAAGCAGTGCCGCAGAGCCGAGCATAAGCTGCGGGGGAAGAGACTTCCTCCAGTGCCCCTACCCGGAGAAGCGAGTGTGGACCAGCGCGGCCTGCGGCTGGCCTGGGCCACCAGGGCAGGGTCTGCCGGGCACAGGTATCTTCCAGGAGTGGCCAACCTGCGCTCAACCTGCAGTGGAAGCAGGCTGCTTGGCTGCTGGAACAGGCTCTCTGGTCTCCCTCGGGAGGAATGGCAACCGAGGCTCATCAACCCTCGGACTGATCGAGCGCCCCTGAGACGTGGAACAGGCAAAGGAGGAAGGGAAGGAAGACAGTGGGATGGGGGCTCACAGACAACAAAGTGAACGTTAAACGGAAGGCGACGTCATTGCGCACCCTAGGCTGGTGATGTGCATCTTACCAGTTTCTCATACCTGATGGCTCCTCCAGGCAGGGCGGGGACCTCCTCCCCCTTGTAAGCTCAGAGCTGCCTCTATGGCTAGCCCAGGACAGAGAATCTCAAAAGAGGCTCCAAATCTCTCCTCCCCTTCCCTTCCTCCCTGACGACTGGCAAGAATAAACAAAGAATAAAAGCAGAGCCTCAGAAACAGAAGATGCAGAGGCTCCGGCCCCCTCTCCCGCTCGGTCCTGGAGCTCTGGGACCATGCTTTCAGCAGCACAAGCTCAACGGGATGAAGACGGTCTAGGCACACGGTGCCCCTGCGTGCAACCAGCCCGGTGGCCTGCCAACCACACTAGCGCTGCCTGAATTCGCACCCCTTTCAGAGACAGACCAGTGTGAAAAGCAGGGCCCACGAAAGCTGTCCAATCAGGAAGAATTCAGAAAAAGAAACCCAGTCTGGGTGGGTTAGAGGTTGTAATCCGATCTAATCTCCTGAAAGAACAAGATGCTTAATAAGAAAATACATCAGTACTTTTCTAGGAACTATTTACATGACTCCTGGATTCAAAACCTACAAACATCCTTACGGACCTAAAGTTCACCCATAGAACTTTACCCTAGAGGTCTTTTCTACCTCAAATGTAAACTCTGTCATCCTACTGATGAATAGATTCGTAGGTCAGAGTTGACTTGCAGGTTTTTGTCAGGTAGAGATACAAATCATTTCTGTCTGGTAGAAAATTTAACCCCATAGTACCCACAGCACGATCACTAGCTTTCTTGCCCTGCCGAGAGGTGAGGGGTTTAAAATACAAATCATGTGTGAAAAGCTTAAATGCAAACATTCTGAAGAAGCAACAGAATGTCTTAAATGGACTTAACTTGGCTACTGAGAGATAATTCTGACCCTGTCCTAGAAAGGGCTTCCCTAAGGACAACAGGACAGAGCGACTTTCTCCACCATCCTGCCCCGTACCCACTTCAACACAGACATTCCCCCTCACAGGGCAGGAACTTTCAGGTATTTCAAATTCCACTGGAGATGAGAGGGCAGGCTGCGAAGACCTACTTGAACTTGGACGAGCCATTGTTAGGCAAATCTTGGTTTGTATAGAGGCTGGAGGTTTCAATCCACAATGCAGCTGGGAAAGTAAACGGCTTGGGACAATCCGGAGAGGTGGCATCAGGTTCTCTGCGTCGCACTAATTATTGAGACGGGATTTAGAAAAATCACAAAACAAAGAGAAACAATCAGAAAATACTGGTATTTCTGCAAATATATACATACACACATATATGCAAAAGAATGCCCTTAACAGAAATCTTCTGTAGCAATTTTCAGGGTGTTCATCCTCTAAACCAGCTGTTTTCATTGTGTGTTCTCAAGCGCTCCTAGGTGCCCAGAATAGTGGTTTACAAAGTATGGTCCCCAGACCAGCAGCAGCAGCATCCCCTGAGATCCTGTTAGAAATGCAAAGTCATGGGCTCCACCCCAGATCCACTGAATCAGGAACTCTGGCAGTGGGGCCCATCTCTGTCTCCGGGTGATTCTGATGAGTGTGCGAGTTAGAGAACCACAGCCTCAGAGACTTGGGAAGGGGTCAGATGGGAGAACTCATTTGAAACACAGCTTCTGATGCTTTCAAAAAGGTATGAAAACCACTGGCTTCTCAACTTTGCATCAAAATATAGCTTCTATGAGAATGTAAATTCTGAGAGCTGAACTAGGCAGGGAAGACATGCGCTATGACAACAAATAGGGTTAAGACGACATCATCTCAAAGAAACTTGCGAGTCTTCAAGCACATTTAGTAAATCTTTACCTATCCGAGGAGTTATATAAAAGAAAAACAGACACAGAGAAAGGCAATATTCAGATCCATGACATCAAAAGGGTAACTGAGATAGCTGACTTCTATCTAGTGGATCACACTGTTGGCAGAACTCAGGATTAAAGGTCTGTATATACAGGAAAAATAGAAAAATAACACATTTCCCAAAACTTTCCAATCCCCTTGGAGGACAACCTATCAAAAACAAATGCATTTTCCCTTTGACTTAGCACTCCCAAGTCTGGGTAGTTTTACAACAGTGACACTTGCACACATCCAAAATGACATACCTACAGGGCTGTTCTTTAGACTACTGTGATTAACAGCAAGAGACTAGAAACAACCTACATGTCCATCTGCAGGGGATGAGTTCAATAAACAATGACACATTCACAGTATGCAACATGGCTGCTATAAAAAAAGAATGCACGTATGACTCTACGTATATGACATTCTGGACTAGATAAAACTATGGGGACAGAAAACATATTAGTGGCTGCCGGACCACGGAGGAGTGAATACACAAAAGGGCACGGGGGGATATGGGGGAGTGACAGAATTGTCCTACATCATGATTGTGGTGGTGGTTACATGATCGTGTTGTCACAACCCACAGGACTCTGCACTAAAAAAGGGTTAATTTTACTGCATGTAAACTATAAAATGGTTTAAAAATAAAAATAATGGGTTTCAGTTTTGCAAGATAAAGAGTTCTGGAGAATGGATGCACAAGAATGTGAATGTACTTAACACGACTGAATCACACCCTAAATAACAGTTAAGATGGTAAATTTTACATTATATGTATTTTACTACAATTAAACAACAACGACCCAAATGAACAAAGTCTAATTCAAAGTCTAATTAAATGTGATTTGCTGGTTGACTCAGTATTTATAAGCAGACAGCTCGCTGGCTTCAGAAGTGAGTGTTGATATCAGTAGAGCAGAGGGTATTCAGAGAGGTTAAAAATAAATGTCTGGAAGATGAGCCTCAAAACTCTGTTAGTGCCAAATCAGATTATTTCATTCCATAAATCTTTCCAATGTTCAGATTTCACATGTTAAAAATAAAAAACAGAATGAGTTGTTCCCTCTAATCTGACAGAGATTTCCAGAATAGGGGACAAAAGTCAGGTGTAAATAGCGCCTTGTAAGAGGAAGGAAGGGGGATACAAGTTATACCATAGTACTTACTTGCATTTGTGTTTAAAAAATAAATGGAAGAATTCCCAAGAAATTAGTAACAAGAATTGGGGTGAGAAGTAGGATGTATGGCGACAAGAGTGGAAGTGAGGATTTTCAACCTCACTTTATATATTTATATATTGTTTATATATTTTGTTTATATATTGTTTGCATTGTCAGTGCTCTCCAGCAGAAGTCTAGAACACACCTGCAGCTGAGCAAGTGCAGGGACGGAGCAGCTCACGGTGAGGAACTGCAGGTGTCCCGGTGATGTGCTGGGAAGGATTTATTACAGAATTTGGGCTTGTGTTGGGTAAAGCTGGGGAGGGTCAGGAAGGAGGCTTTGATCTGGATTGGATGCTGTCAGGAAAAAGTATACTTTAATTGGATAATTCAGTGAGTGTGATCTAGGAGGAAGGAGAGAAGTGAGGCTTGAGCTGGGATTGGTCAAGAGGCAGCAGCCCTCCTATTAGCCAGGATAGGAGGGTGTTTTGCCATTTTAGTGGTTTAGACAAAGTTCTTATTTATGTCTGGGTTCAGACCTAATTATGGAGTTGTCTTATTTTTGTCCGGATTCATCGTGATCACAGGGTAGCCTTGCCTGATGTTGGTGTTCTGTGAAATTATTGATGTTCAACAGGCCTAGCAGATAGTGCCCGGTCTAAATCTGGAAGCAAACCAAATGTCTATCAACTCTTAAAAGGGTAAACAAATTGTGATTCATCCATACAATGAAATCTTATTCAGCAATAAAAAGAAAAAACTGGTAATACGTGCAACACGGATGCATTTTCAAAGTATTACACAATAGTAATACGACAGTGGAGATGCCTGGCAGATATGACCTTAACCAAGTAACCAAAGTTAACATCACCAGTTCTAAGACATACTGACTTCATCTACCTCCCTCATACTACTTCATCTTCGTCTATCATATGATGCCATGAGAAGAGCAAAACATCACTTGGGTGGTATTTTTCCCCAAAATGCATTAGCTCAATTTAATTGTAAGAGAACATCAGACAGACCCCAACCGAGCAAGCATTCTATGGCAAAAGTGGCCAGTACTCTTCAACAAAGCTATCAAGGTCATGAAGGATAAAGACTGGGGACATGTCCCAGTTTGTAGACTAAGGAGGCATGACAACTAAATGTACTGTGGGATCCCGGACTGGATTCGAGACATGAAAAGGGACATTAGTGGCAACATATGAAGTGAGCCAATTAGTTAACGGTACTGTATCAATGTAAACGTCCTAGTTTAGATCATTGTACTAAACTGAGTAAGGTGTTAACCTTAGGGGAAACAGGGTAAATGGTATATGGGAACTCTGTATACTATGTCTGCAACATTTCTATTAACCTAAAATTATTTCAAAAATAAAGTTGCTGGGCTTCCCTGGAGGTGCAGTGGTTGAGAGTCCGCCTGCCGATGCAGGGGACGCGGGTTCGTGCCCCAGTCCGGGAAGATCCCACATGCCGTGGAGCAGCTGGGCCCGTGAGCCACGGCCGCTGAGCCTGCCTGTCCGGAGCCTGTGCTCCGCAATGGGAGAGGCCACAACAGTGAGAGGCCTGCCTACAGCAAAAAAATAAAATAAAAATAAAGGTGCTTTCTTTTGAAAAAAGGAAAGCATTATGCTTAGTGAAGGAAGCCAGACCTAAAAGGCTGCCTACTGTTTGAGACCATTTATATGATGTTCTGAAAGGGCAAAACTACGGGTACAGAAATCACCTCCGTGGTACCCAGGGACTGAGGGAAGGGAAGGCAGGTAGGACCAGGGAAAATCCTATGTCTTTATTTTGTGGTGTTTTTACAAAACTCATAGACTGTGTAACAAAAGGGTGAATTTTACAGTATATAAGTTGCATTTCAATAAACCTCACTTAAAAACAACAAGAAGCAAACAAACTTTCAAGCAAACAAAATGTCAACAAATTTTCACTGTAACCTGTCTCTGCTTTAATCAAAAAGACTGGACCAGTAGCTTGGAATTCTGAAAAAGAGAGTAGGTTAGAGAAAAATAGTGTAGTGTTGGTTTCCAGAACAACCTCTGAACACCTCAATAACGGTGTAACTATCTACAGTTTATGCTTTACTTTTTTAACTACGGAAAAATTTAAACATATACAAAAATAGAATAGTATTACTAACTCGTTGTATGTTCCCATCACTCAGCTTCAATAATTATCAAGAAAAGGGGTTTTTCTCAGATCCAGCTGAGGCTTTAAGATGTTGTCATAGATGATAAATGTTAAACTTGCCCATCTTGATGAACACTGTAAAGATTAATGTTCCCAAAACTGCTTCACTTTACTAAAAGCTCCTTGTATGTTGCATGAAGTTACTTATGCTATTTTGTGCTTAATATGTTCCGTTATTTCTCTCAAAGATGTTTGATTGCACTGTTGCTTTCTAATATTTAAATCTGGAGACATCAATTTGATCCAGAAAATTATTTTCTTCCTCTGTTAAGTTTTTAAATGTTAGAAAACATTCCCACTTATTTTCAAAGAATTCTAGACCAACTCCTGAGTAAACTGTCATGTTTTTTTCTTAGACATGAAGGTAGGATTTTTAAAGTCATTAAGCATTTAAAAGGATTTAAGGATTTAAAATCCAATCAACAAAGGCATCAACATAAAGCAATTGACTATACTGCTATATGTACAGCTCTTCTGCATGAGCGTCTAAATGGTGGGTCTTCTGCTGGACAGCTGTGAAATGAAGGCAAATCTTCATTCTACTCTGAACTTAAGTACTGAATTTGTTGCTAATTATAAAGAGTTGTCAAAAATTTGAGATTATTAAGAAGGAGTTTTTAATTAGAATTGACAAAATTAAGACTTGTATTATCTGGGTAAAATGTTATTAATTTTTCATCTATTAATTCATCTAATTAATTAATTCATCTATTAATTTTTCATCTAAGTTTTTCTATTCAAATGTTCTCATTATTGAGTAATAATAATTACTTTCACCATAATACTGAACTCAAAATAATAAAATGGAAAAAAGTTTTCCTTGCTCATGTTTCAATATTTCCAAAAACCACTAGTATCTAGATTGTTTGTCTAGGAAATGCAATGAGCAAGTACTTTGGGGGAAGACAGCTTTAGTTCTCATCTTATGTGAATTATAATGTCTATTGACATACACATATATCTTATATATATATAAACATATATATGCATATAAACATACTCATGAACTGTATACAATTAAAATACTTTTAAATATGTATATTCTTTTTATTTCAAATCTTTTATCATACTAATTTATTAGTGGAATCTAAGTTTTTCGTGTCTATCTGAAGTAATGCATCAGTGAGATAATTTTGGTCTTGTGGGTTACAAAAACTAAACAGGTCTACTGCCTGTTTTATTAGTCATCACATGATTTTTTTTTAAATGAATGTAGGAATTGTTTTGCTAAATTTTCCATTAACTTACAAGATGTTCTCCAAGTCTCTCAGTAAATGTGAAAACAAAGGAGAGATTAAGAACAAAACTTTTGCACGTTTTAGAACAGTGCCACCTGAAGTTTATCTGCATGATTGTAAATGCTCAGAACATAAGTCTATTTTCAAGATGCTACCTCAAAGTATTCATCGGAAGCATCCTCTGTGCCAACATTTATCTGCGTTTCTGAGGGATCAGGGTGGGCAGTGGTTCTAGCTTCCGCAAGCTCACATCACGATTCAAGTGCAAAAGCAAATACCCGGGTGGTGCGGTGGTAGGGTAGAAGGTCCCCACTGTGCTGAGTCAGAGGAGGAAGAACTCAGGATATCTGGTCCAAAAGCCCTCAGGGGTGAAAAATGCCCTGGGTGAAGCCACCAATTATCCTGCCTTGCTTTTACCTTCAGGTGGGAAGAAAGGCCTCAGGAGAGAAAAACTCATTCATCACAGTCATCGGGAGCTTTCTGGGTGCAGGATAGGTGCCCAAACACTGATATTACTCTGGGTGAATGGCAGTACCTACTTAACCGGGCTTTCTTGTGAAACTGGAAATTCACCTACCCAATTAGAAAAAAAGAAAAATGTCTCAGGTTCCCTGTTGAGAAAGGGGGCACCCCACCAATTCTGAAAAACACAATAAATGTAAGGTTACATTAGGAATTCGAGAAAAAAAAATTTACAGAACATTAATTTAAAATACATGATAATGGGCTTCCCTGGTGGCGCAGTGGATAAGAATCCGCCTGCCAATGCAGGGGACACGGGTTTGAGCCCTGGTCCCGGAAGTTCCCACATGCCGCGGAGCAACTGAGCCTGTGCTCTAGAGCCCTGAAGACACAACTACTGAAGCCCGTGCGCCTACAGCCCGTGCTCTGCAACAGGAGAAGCCACCGCAGTGAGAAGTCCGCATACCGCAACTAGAGAAAGCCCACGTGGCAGCAATGAAGACCCGTCGCAGCCAAAAATAAATAAATTTATTAAAAAATAAAATACACAGTAAGTACATTGCAAAGGAACTGCAAAAACTTACACAGCTGTTCACTAAATACTTTTTGAACACCTATGAGCTAAATAAATGCAATGCTCTAGCCCCCAGGTATCGACACTGGCAGACTCACTCCCTCTCCCCTACTACCACCTGCTCTTGTCAAGGTCACCAGCCTTCCTAAACCCAAGGCTCCTACTGGATCACGTCTCCGGAAACCACTTTCTCCTCCCGGCTTCCAGGCGCCATCCTCTCCTGGTTTTTCTCCTACCTCGCTGGATCTCCCAACCTCCCAAGGCTTCAAGATGGCGCTCCCACCTCACACAGCCAAGCCCGAACTCCGGAACTTTCCCCAAAACTTCTTCCTACAAAGCCTTAGGGCACCATCCTCCTTGATGCCCACTTCTCCTTTCCTTCAGCATCTCGCACCCACAGCCCCACAGCTCAGCAAATCCCGAAAGCTGCAGTTTTACACTACGTGCGGATCTGGCCGTTCCTCCCAGGCCCACCAGCCGGCCTAGGCCACCCCACATCTGCCACCCGGGCGGCTGCCATGCCCAGAGTGACTCTAGTCCAAGGGGACGTCCTGCCTGGGGCCCCCGGGGTCTCCCCCTTCACAGCAGCCTACCAGGCCCACCTGCCCTGGCCACATGACTTTCCGACCTCGTTTCCTCCCCTCCCTCGTCTCTCGGCCGCGCTGTGCCGGGAAGACACAGGGCCTCGGGCCTCCGCACGTGCGGCTGCGGCCGGGGCTGCCTCCCGGGTCCACCCGCAGAAGTTGGGCGCACTCCCCTCCCCCTCGCGCTCCTCCTCCCCCTCTGCCACCATCTTGGACCCCGGAATCGGCGGGTGCTTTCGAGCCGCGCAGGCGCGCCGCTGGCCGGCTGGCCCCGCCTCCGCGTCCGGCCCGGTGAGCCCCCGGTCCACACCCAGCCGCTGAGCTCGGCCCCGCGGGAACGCGTGCTCTGCCGGACCCCAGGCTGGAGCCCAGGAAGGCCGCGCAGATGCCGGCCTGGCCCCAGCGCAGACGCACCTGCAGCAGGCCCGAGCGGCGGCGGCAGCGGCGGCGGCTCTGGCGCGGGGACTGGACGACGAGGCCGGGGGGCGGGACGACGAGGCCGGGGGCGGAGCGGCTTGACCCACGTGGCCGGGCTTCCGCGGCCCCTGCCGGAGACCCACACCTGGCCGGGTTCCCGAGCCTTGGGGGGCCATTCCTTGGGCCTGTTAATCGTCGAACAAGATTGTTCTTTTGCATTTCTTTCTTTGGGGGCCGACCGGCCCGGGGGAGGGGACAGGATCTTACTTCGTCTTTGTGAGCTTCCCAGATGTGTTGTGAACGACGAGCTGCTTTCCTCCTTGAGCCTGCAGCCGATCGCACAACTTTGCGACAGAGCACTTGGAGTTATAGGTGGGCTTCCTCTGAGACGCTATTTCCAATGATGGTCAGCGGGGCTCCCAGGCCAGCCCACCAAAGCTGAGTGCCGGTGCTGAGATCCTGACCCCTTGTCTGAAGGGAACAGTTTCAGGTCCTCGAGGACTCTGTGACCCACGTGGCTCCACGTGTCTGAGTGCCCGTAAAATCACTCATCTTTCTTTGTCCTTGACTTAGCGTTACCACCAGCACTAATTTTCTCGGAATAGAATTGCTTCTGGCTGCGCCAGTAATCCTAAAGGCAAGCGGTCTGAGAACTTGGTTGCATAGAATGTTATGGTAACATTTGTTTTCCCAGCTCAGACCTCAACCACTTCCCTCAGTCTGGCTGGAAATCCAGCCCACTTTGCGGCCTCTCTTGCTCCTGCAAGCTGTACCAGCCTTCAGGGCCCTATGGAGTCCAAGAAAATTGGAGAAGGGCCTCACCTCTGGCTGCTATATTTTCCTAACATGTATATAGCACTTTGCACCAGACACCTCTAAGAACTTCACATGTATTAACCAATTGAAATCTTCCCCACCACTCGATAAAACATATAGGGTTATCCCCACTTTCCCCTCAGTGGGGAAACTGAGACCCAAGGAGGTCAAGTAACTGCCCAAGATGGAAAGACTGTTGAATAGTAGAACTGGGATTTGTAAGTGCTTTGGCTCCAGACACAAGGGTCCATGCCACCACATATACTGCTACTCATTAAAGTGTTGTTTCATTGCTTTTCCTGCTTATGATGTTAGCCATCAAGTGTTAATCCTTTCCTTCATTCAGACATTGGGGGAGGAGGGAAGGCAGGCTGTGGGGAAGGCCCAGTGCCCCTCACTGCAACCTTCCGTGGTCCAAAGGCCCAATGTGTAGCCCTCTGCCACCTCCCACAGGTTAGGCCCCCTCTGAGGCATCGCATTCCATCAAGCCCCAGGGGTCACCACCCACAGCTACCCACCACACATCCCTCAACCACATCCCTTCTTCCAGGCTTACAAAAGCTGACTCTTCCATCAGTGTCAGGCTACTTCCTCTTCTTGAAGCATCAACCACCATCTTTTCCATCCTTAGAGCAACTCCAGCTTAATTTCTTGATGGCCTTGTTCTAAAACAAAGGCTGGTCCCTCTTCCTGGAATGTTCATTTTTCATTCCTTCCATAGTAACTCCTCTCATCCTTCCAGCCTAGCTCAGTTGTCACTTCCTCAAGGAGCCTTCTCTGACCCCAGCTCCCCCTGCCTCTACTAGGTGAGATGCAGGCTCTTACAGCACCATAGCAGTTAGCCCAATGAAGACTTCAAATAGATTTCTGTTCATTTGATGAAATTTTCTCTCCCCACCAGGCTGTAAGTTTCCCTGAAGATGACCCTTTTGTCTCTGTTTGCTCACCGTGATATTTCCAGTCCCTCACAGTGCCTGATAGGAGATACTCAATTTATGAATGCATTTAATATGTATTAAATGAATGAATGAACCACCTTGCAGGAAAAGCAGCCCAGAACTCAGAGGATAATGGCTTGGCTATCTTTACTAAATTGAAGACGAAGCAAATTACTTTTTCTTTCATGTTGCTTGTGGGTCCCTAGCAGCACAAAACAATTAGAAAATATAAGCAAAAAACAGTTTATTGATAACTCACCCTATCTACAGAGGTTTTTCTGGGATAACCAGGTAGGTGATGTAAGAGTTTAGGAGCACATATACTGGGAGTTGGTTCTGCCTCCTTCCTTTAGTGAAATTCAGACGTGCCAAGCTTTATCTCTGGAAAGACAATCTTCCCCCACCCTGACTTTTATGTCCTCTTGGGGCCATTCACTTTGCTGATTACCATGCTGCCCCTCAGGCGTGGACTGTCCTCTTTAAGCCTCTGGTACAAATATAAACTTGGACATAAACCCCGAGGCTTGGTGTCTTTCACTGATTGATTTTGACACACTAGGAGAAGGCTAAAACTTTCTAAGGGAGAACAAGAAAATAACCATCAAGATCACAAAACTGCAAGAGATAAACACAATCCAGAAATTGTGCAAAATCCCAGCCCCACTCGATTCTATATTTCCCAGCTCCAACCTGCTTCCATGAGATCGTGCCAATGTAACATCAACACTGCGAGGCCACTCCCCACCCCGTGTGTGTTGGGTCTTTCATGGAGGAAGGCAAGAGAGCAAGGCCCTCTCCGCACAGGCCCTCAGGTTCTTTAGGCTCCAGTGTGAGTCCTGAGGGGTGGCTAACACCAAGCGTGACCCTGCCCTAAGAGGGAGCCACATACACAGCACCCAAGGCTTGTGGCTCTTACCCCCTGCAGCTGGTCAGTGCATGTGCATAGGATATGGCTACATATATTATAGCAACCATGCACACAGCCCAAGCTGAAGAAATAACATTGACACGAATAGGTGAACTGAGTGGTGGTGGACAGGAAATGGGGTTGCAGATGTTTGCAGGATCTGCAATGAGGAGTGTAAGGTTGTGAGGACAAGGCTACATCAGACAGTCCGGAGCAATGAGAAGGAAACAGTCTTTCAGGGTTGGATGGTGAGCTGTGGAGGAGCCCATACCTGTATTCTTAATGTCTGAGAGCCCTATCCTTTCTTTTCATGTTTAAAACATCCAGTTTGTTGTTGGTTTTTTTGGTGGATGCAATATCTTTATCTTTTTAAAGACATTGGAAGAATGACCACACCCCCTCCCAAAGAGAATTTCCCCACTGGGTCTCTTCCATTCCACCTTTATCTGAAGATACAGCTCTCCTTTCATGCCCCCATCCATCTCCAATAAGATGTCTGCGTTCTCCACACTTAACGAGTGTTTGCCACCAGATGGAAGGCTGTTCACACTTATTGAGTAGGGGGAGGAGAGGGCTAAGTGGGAAGGTCCATGCTTGAGGACATCTCTCTTCGGAGACCTCTTCACCTTGCTACTTGGTCTCCAGGGTACTTCAGAGATAAGGACCAAAGTCCCAGGAGCTTCCAAATCCTGATTCATCCTGTTGTGGGCAACCTCTGTAGTTTGGGAGGGTTCGTTTATCCACAGTTCCCTTGACATAGGCCAAGCCTCAGCCTCTGCATCTTGGTGTGTTTGAACCTTTTCTGGCTGAGGCCATCTCTACCCTGGCAGAAAGCCTGTGGGACAGGATCATTTCTATGAAAACTACCAGCCAACTCCCCTTCCACGGGGCCACATTCAGCTTACAAAAAACGTGCATGAAAAACTTTCCCTGCCGAACTCTGGAAATGAAGGCATTCCCAACACAACCCTAACTCTCTTTGCTCTGCCCCTTAGGTCCTTCTAGCTGCACCATCCCACCTTTGGGCTTTTTCAGGTACGTGCTGGATATCAATCCCTGAGTCCCTCCAGCTTCAGGGGGACACAGGTCAAGCTCTCTGGGGGGTTTACTGAAGCCCTCCTCACTTGGCATGAAGTGAGAGCAAAAGCTCCCCTCTGTTCCCCCATGAAGGTACAGGAAAGACACCTACATTTTAACAACTATACCCAAAGAATATTTTTCCTTTTATACACCCAAGGGTGGGTGAGGGACCTATTATGCTGTATTCTATATTGTCAAAACCTGGAAACAACCCAAATGTCCATCAACTGTGAATGGATAATCATATTGTGGCACAACCTTACAATGAGATACTACTCAGCAATAAGAAAGGACAAATGAATAACATATGCCACAATATGGATGAATGTCAAAAGCCTTATGTTAAGTGAAAATAGCCAAACTCAAAAGGCAACAAACTATATGATTCCATATATATCACATTCTGGAAAAAGCAAATCCGTAGACACAAAACTCAGATCAGTTGCCAGGTAATGGGGTAGAGCAAGGGATTGACTACAAATGGTCATGAGAAAATTTGGGGGAGAGAAAGTCTGTATCTTCACTGTAGTGAGGATTATATGACTACATATATTTGTTGAAACTCATAAGACTGTACATGAAAGAAGGATGAGTTTTGGTGTATATAAATTATAACTCAATAAAACTGACTTTAAAAAATAAGAGCTCTCAGTACTTTATAAGCAAAGAATGAGGACACAGTTTTATATTAGCTATCTATTGCTGTGTAACAAATTATGACAGAACTTAGCAGCTCTAAACAACATTTATTATCTCACAGTTTCTGTAGGTCAGGAATTTGGGAACAGCTTAGCTGTGTAGTTCTGGCTCGGGATCTTTCATGAAGTTGCAGCTAATATGTCAGCTGAACTGCTGTCATCTGAAGGCTGGATTGGGGCTGGGATACAACAACCTTGGGATACTGTAGTTACACAAGCTGTTTGACTAACAAAATAAGTGTCTAACTAGTAAACTGACATCAGCTTTTTTGTACCCTCAGCTGGTGAGGTCTGGGGACATTCCAGGTATAGAAGAATAGTAGTTTGGTTCTTAATTGCAAGCAACAGAAACCAATTCTGGCTTGTTTAATAAGAAAATTTATCTTATTAAACAGATATTGTATAAATAACTGTTACTACAATAATTTGTTAATGGATAATTTGATATAAATTGTGACATCAAAAACATGAAATGTGTAAGAGGTACAAATTACTATGTATAAAATATGCTACAAGGATATATTGTACAGCACAGATAGTATAGCCAATATTTTACAATAGCTTTAAAAGGAGTATAATCTATAAAAAATTTGAATCACTATGTTGATTGAAAAAAATACTTTTTAAGCCTGGTATATACCACCTAAATCAAGGGATCAAAGTGAACGTCACCAGTAATGGGACCAAAAAAAATGATAGGATACAATCACTTCCAAAAATGATAAAGCTTAATTTAATCAAGAGGAAACATCAGACAAACCCAACTGAAGGACATTCTACAAAAGGACTGGACTGTTGATTTTTAAAGTGTCAAGGTCATGAAAGCCACTGAAAGACCGAGGCACTGCTCCACACAGAAGGGGACTAAAGAAACATGACAGTTAAATGCTCCATGTGATTGTGACCTGGATATTTTCACTATAAAATTCATTATTGTGTCAACTGAATAAACTTGAATGGGTCTGAGGATTAGGTGGTAGTGCCGTATTAAGGTTAATTTTCTGATTTTTTTTTTTTTTTTTTTTTGCGGTACGCGGGCCTCTCACTGTTGTGGCCTCTCCCACTGCGGAGCACAGGCTCCGGACGCGCAGGCTCAGCAGCCATGGCTCACGGGCCCAGCCGCTCCGCAGCATGTGGGATCTTCCCAGACCGGGGCACGAACCCACGTCCCCTGCATCGGCAGGCGGACTCTCAACCACTGCGCCACCAGGGAAGCCCAATTTTCTGATTTTGATTGTTGTGCTGTGGTTATATAGTAGAATATTCTCGTTTGTAGAAAATACAAAGTATTGGGAGATCATGGGACATCAGATTAGCAATTACTCTCAAATGGTTTAGAGAAAAACTTATTTGTATAACTTTTATTTGTCCCAACTTTTCTGTAAGTTTGTTTCAAAATGAAAAATATTTTTTAGAACATAAAAAGGATATTGGGGGCTTCCCTGGTGGCGCAGTGGTTGAGAGTCCGCCTGCTGATGCAGGGGACACTGGTTCGTGCCCCGGTCCGGGAGGATCCCACATGCCGTGGAGCGGCTGGGCCCGTGAGCCATGGCCGCTGAGCCTGCGCGTCCGGAGCCTGTGCTCCGCAATGGGAGAGGCCACAACAGTGAGAGGCCCGCGTACCGCAAAAAAAAAAAAAAAAAGGATATTGGGTAGCAGCTCTATTCACAATTGTCACCACCCCACACCAATACCCCACAAACAAAACAAAAGGAAATAGAAACAATGCAAATGACCATCAAGAGGTGAATGGATAAACCAGCTGTGGTATATCCATACAACAAAATACTTAATAGAAAGGAGTAGACTATTAGCACATGCAGCAGCTTGGATGACTCTCAGAGGCATTGTGCAAAGACATAAAAGACTATCTATCGTATGATTCCATTTATATGACATTCTAGAAAAGACAAAACTGTAGAGATGGAGCACAGAGCAGTGGTCTCAGGGGTCGGAAGCAGGGAGGGTATGACCATAGATAGCAGAGGGGAGTACTTTGGGGTGATGAAAACTATTCTGTATCCTGAGTGTGGCTGTGGCTGAACAAATCTATATGGGTCAGAATTCCTAGAACTGTATACTAAAACAAAACGAACATGTCACGAGATGGGGGTGACGATTATATAGCTCTATACGTTTACTAACACACATTGAGTTATTCAACTACGATGTTCGAATACTCTAGTAAGTAAATTATACCAGGCGGAGTAGACGGTGGGCAGATGGAGGATTTGTATATGTTTGGAAATATTCATATTAAAAAGGTAATAACAGCAAAGGGGCACTGGGTATCTCAGAGTATCACTGGGACGGGGACCTCCAGGCAGGAGCAAAACTCAAAATCCCACTGCAGGTCTACTGTAGAAAGAACGTCTACAGCCACCACCATCGAGAACCACATCTGAACTTGGACCATGGACTCTGGTCATCGTGGATATGGGTGCGGCCACAGCACCACTCTCTCTGCTGCCCAAGAACATGGGCTTCTGCATCCTTTGCCAATGTCAGACAGAGTTACGTCTGATTCTTTCTTTGTGTCACTAGTTCTGTTTTCAGAGTCCGGAGTAGGTACCTCTGCCTGCCAGGCCTCCGTCCTCTGGCTGTGCCTTGGGAAAGTGAGTCTCTTGCATTTTCACCTGCTAGAGTGAAAGTCAGACTCTGCCTCTCACCAAAACTCCTAAGGTGGGAGGATTCCCCAACCATGGGAATGGGTTACAGATGCTGAGCTTGCAAAAAGAAGGACACGCCCACTGTGACAGTCAGCACCATCTCTTTCAAGTCTTGACTTAAATTGGCCTCTTTTGGTCTAGAAATGCTTCATATTCCAGTACAGTAAATTCTCCAAATTTACTGCACAAATGTTTACTACACGTTTTCCAAAACACTAAGACGGTTGACAAAGTATCCACTTGTCTGTCCATCTCTCCTTCCACATGCTCCACCACAGTTTCTAGACAGACCCTTACACGCTCCAAACCTCTTAGCATTTTCTGCTCCAATATGTTTAATAACACAAGCTTTGTATTCTACATTCTTGGTCCAAAAAAACCAAAGGCAATGAGGAGACCCCAGACTGTTTGACACATAAAGACAACTTTGGGTCACATCAAATCGTTACAGAACAGCCACAGGGACATAAGTAGAAGTCAAGTTTACAAGCGTCCCCTTACTTTGATGTATTTGCCCTTTGGCAAAACCTCTGTGGTGGAAGAGGGCTATCCTCCTTTGCTTAAATTTCACAGAACACCAAAATGGCACCTAAGTGGTTCATTTCCGCTCTGGAACTGGCTATCACGCTATACTTATGCTATCCGTATATTATTGCAGGAAGGATTTTTATAGTGCTTTATTGGTCCTAAGTGCTCTCAAATCATTAATAAGTTATTCGTCCCTGAATCTTCTGGTCAATGTTAACATCTTCTGTTTGAAGTGCAGCCACCTGGATGTAGAGGTTAAGCGCCTGGCCCAAGGTCAGGGGGTGAGGCACTGTCAAACCTGGGATTGCATGATTTTATAGAGAAAGAATCCAACACTATGTCATTCATCGGAAGAAGAGGCTACTCTTGACCCAGGCCACTTTAAAAGTCAAAGGAAAGATGAATTAAGTGCTGAGCTGGTGTGTTTCAAAGTTTGCTTGGGGGGTACCAGCCGAGGAAGGGTCAATTACTTTGCTGTGATAGGACTTCTAAATCAATCCAGTTCAGCATCTTGACCACCGAAACTAAAACTGTCCCTTGAGATGTCTCTCCCTGTGTTTTTATATATTCACACTCATGTTCTAAAAATGACCTTCTGAGGGATTAATGGAAGAGGTGATTTAGACCCAGAGTCACTAAAATTGATAATAAAAGAAAGAATTTTAGCTTTAATGCAGTAGTCATTTCTTAAACACGCTCAGTAGCTAATATTCTATTATTCTTTTCTTAATAGTAGGGTCAAGTTAAAATATATTTGGCAAAAAATATGATACTTTTTTTTGTAGGACCCTCCAGCAGGGGAAGGTTAAAAGCAGTAAGAGGACTCCTCGGGCATTGCCATGCAAAATCAATAGCTGCTACCTCTGGGCTTCAGCACCAGAAGCTTGCCTGTCTTCCAATTCCCCTTCTCACGTTCCTCAGAGAGGCTGAAGAAAAGCTCTAGAAGGGAATTCAAGCTCAGTTTCCTTGGCTTTCCAGAGATCCCTGTAATTAAGCAACAGTGATTTAATGGAAGAATCTAAGAAGAAGGATTCATTCTTCAGTCTCAGTAGAAAAAGCTTCTGCCTAAACCAACTTCTTTGTTCACTCTCGCATTCTGTTTTCTCGGCACCTACGTGTCTTCTCAGCTCTTCGCTGTGAGTTGTTTCTTTGTGAGGCAGCATGAAGCAGTATTTCTAGAGGAGGCAAGTATATGATTATTTGAGCCAGAGCAGGTGGAAATGGAGCCTGAGGAGTGAATCACTGGGGCCAGGAGGCTGGAAGATGGTGATTGGCCAGACTTGGGTCACATGCCCTCCTATGGACTAGAGAGGTGGGTCAGCTCCATCTGAGCCACATGTGCTAAATAAGAACAGAAGAGGGGGGCTTCCCTGGTGGCGCAGTGGTTGAGAGTCCGCCTGCCGATGCAGGAGACACGGGTTTGTGCCCCGGTCCGGGAGGATCCCGAAATGCCGTGGAGCGGCTGGGCCCGTGAGCCATGGCCGCTGAGCCTGCGCGTCCGGAGCCTGTGCTCCGCGACGGGAGAGGCCGCAGCAGTGAAAAGCCTGCGTACTGCAAAAAAAAAAAAAAAAAAAAAAAAGAGGATGATCACCCAAGAGAAAATTAAGATGCTATTAGAAGACAAAGGAGAAACAGATGCTGGGCAGGCAAAAGCAACAGGTGGCACGACAGAAGTCCATCTTATATATGAGGAAAATAAGGCTCAGAATGTTTAAGAAACTTAGTTGAGGCCATGTAGCTAGTGGTCCAAACCAGGCTTGTGGCACTATTATTTTTATTAGTCTGATTTCTTTTCCTAAGGATATTTTAAGGAAAATATAGGGAATGCATCCCATTCTCAGAAAATATCTTAATCATTTTGAGAGTTACATATAGTCACTAGGACTCTGTTGACTTTATCATCTTGCATCCATGATAAGTATTTTCACTGCTAATGACAATGTTAGTGTTGAAACTGGCGAAAATTCAATCCAATGTCAGCTTGTGAGCCACAGTTAGTTACTGCTCATGCCTAGCATTCCTGGACCTGAGGACTCAGTTCTGTCCCCAGCCAGCCCTGTCCCTTCTGGCCTTACATCTTTGACTCAGCCTGCATCTATAACAGGGAGAAAGAGATGCTTAAGGACCGTCTACACCACATCTCCGGGTGAGCCAAACTGCCGGTGAGGGTGCTAGTGGCTCTCAGCACACCCCTGAGAGCTCTGGGGCAGGAGTGACCAGAGGACACAGACTCTTCTGTCTCAGCTTGGAGACTAAGCTTCAAGAGGGCCAGGAACTCCCGGAAGTAAGTTAGAGAGACACATAGAGATGATCCAAGGGGTTAAAAAAAGAAGTAGTTAGCTCATTTAACTCGGAGAAAGGAAGCCTGAGAATAGTTCTGATTAGAGATGTTAAATATCAACTTTAATCAAGACATATTTATTGAGCCCACCATGCACTGGGCCAGGACTACCCACGAGGAATACTCGCCTGGGGAACAATGCCTCGCTGTTCTGTCTCTGCTGAGGATGGAACAAAGGAAATGGATCTGTGTGGCATAAGAAGAGCTTCAAAGTAGCTGTAATGGAGAATTTTCCACATCACATAATGAGAGTCTTTTAAATACAGGGCTGGCTCACCAGGCGGATGCCGAGCCCAAAGCGTGCCTGGGGCAGGCTTGCACAAATCAGTTCTGGCTGGTTTGAGATGTGTAGTTTACAGCAATCAATTGTCCACATAGGGCTGGGGTTGAGATACGATGATGTCGTTTTCCTCTGTGTTATTTTGAACCCTCACTTTAATAAATACTACCGAGAAACTTCTCAGAAGTGTTAAAAACAGGTTATTTGGAGAAAACAGAAGTGAGTATCTGAACTCTACATGAAGGACGTTACAATGGAAAACACCCAGAGGTTTAAATAAACATTTTCAAATGTTGTAAAGAAAAGCACGCAAACCTTAAAGGAAGATAGCAACCTGAGGACAATACTGAAACTATGACCACTGACAAAATATTTGCTATCTAACTGTTCATTGCAGTTGGTTAGAAAACATTAAAATCCCAATAGATAACTGGATTAAAAAAAAAAAACTCATAAAAAATTTATATTTGGCCAAAAATGAATGAAACAAAATTTTGACCTACTTATAAAGCAAAATTCAATTTAAACAATGTACTAAATTCTTTTCTAAAAAAATCACCTAATTTTTTTTTCAATAATAATTTCCATTGCTGATGAAGACACTGAAAAAGGAGCCTATCTGGATATCAATGTGACTGTTTTATAGGTAAAACTCCTTTAAAAACATTTTTAGTAATTCCATTTTTGTTTTTGGAAATCTATCCCTAAAAATATTTAAATCCAAAAATAGCATTGCTCAAAAATGTTCATTGCATCATCCATAGTCCAGAATAAAAATGTTATTCTTATTCACCTGCAACCATGAGAGACCGGACGTAACCCAAATGTCCGATGGTAGGTGAATGTTTCCTAAATTATGATGCAACAACTCATAATACTGGACAGCAATTAAAATTTTTTAAAGTTGAGTTATAACATGGAAAAGGTCACAGTCAACATTAAGTGAAAAAAGTAGGATATGCCTAGTTCTGCTACTTACTAACTCTGTGGCTAGTAAGAGACTCAGTTTCTCATCTGTAAAATGGGGAAGTAACAACAGTATCTTCTTTATCAGGTTGTTTTGACCATTAACTGGAATTACATACATAAAGTGCTTAGCAGAGTGTCTAGCAAGTAGTAAATGCTCAATAAATGATAGTTTCTATTTTTCGAACATGAGATATAGCCTTGTATTTAAAGAGTCATCATCACGAGATTTTAAGCCAAAAACTAAGCTTAGAGTGATCCTTGGAAAGAAATAGGTCAATGGCAGGGGTTGTCTCTGTGAGTATTCAACTATGGGTCAAATATGGTTCAATTATTATTTTCTCTACATTTTCCTTTCTTTGTATATTCTGAGTTTTTCCCTTGGCTATTTCTACTACTTTTATAATGGATGAAAAGACCAAGTTTTAAAACAAAAATTTAGTTTAATGGAATGCTTATTACTCCACCATAAAAAAGAATGAAATATTGCCACTTGCAGCAACATGGATGGACCTAGAGAATATTACACTAAGTGAAGTAAGTCAGACAAAGACAAATACTATACAATGTCACTTATATGTGGAATCTAAAAAATAATGCAAATGAATCTATATACAAAACAGAAACAGACTCACAGACATAGAAAACAAACTTCTGGTTACCAAACGGGAAAGGGTCAGGGGGTGGGATAAATTGGGAGTATGGGATTAACAGATACAAACTACTATACAGAAAATAGATAAGCAACAAGGAACTTGTTGCACAGGGAACTATATTCAATATCTTGCCATGACATATAAAGAAAATAATCTAATATATATGTATAGACGTACATATATATACATTTATAACTGAATCACTTTGCTGTTCACCTAAAACTAACACGATATTGTAACTCAACTATACTTCGATTAAATAAACAGTTTAGTTTAGAATACTTTCCAAAGAGAAACAGAGTAAGTCACTAAAGTTCAGACAGAAATTACAAACATTAAATTTGACAGTAAAGTCAATGACTTTACTGGACCAAAACACGATGTCCTGGTCATGGAGGACAGAGGGGTTGCCGTCACCTTCCTCCCAGCGCCCATGCCTCACTCTCACCATTTTGTTGTCTAGGCCATGCTAGGCCACAACTGAGCCTAAATGGGGCTTTTGCGGTGTTTATAAAGCTGTCTGCACGGCCCCTCTTCTTATGCTTCTTGCATTCTTTTCTCCAGCAAGCAGAGAACTGCAAAGGCAGATTTTCCATAAGAAGTCAAGCTTTTATATAACCAAAAGCCTGCTTCATCTTGCTTGACTTAATGAATGCCTGAATGGAGTTTAATGTTTGAATTCTCCAAAACCCTGGTCTCTCTCCTTGAGTCAGCAGTTAGTGGCTCTTAAAATAAAGTTTTTAGACTTCTTATGCAAAAAATTAATCAAATAAAGGAAAAAACCTACCAGCAATTTTTGTCCTAGGGCCATCAAGTTCTGCAAATTGGGTGGCTAAGGGTGCACGTTCATTCTTTTGCACATACACCGACACGTGTGACACACGGGTCTGCTGGGAGGGAAGGAAATGGGGGCCGGATGTTGCAGACAGGAGCGATGACCCCTGAATTCTAATGTTCTGGTATTCATTTCAGGGCCAACTGTGAATAGGGCTTGGGGAAAATATCCTCAGATAACCTCCCTTGAATTTATACACGTCTCATGACCAGAAAACATTCAGAACCTTCCCTACCCCTGTGCTTCCTTACTCTCTTGTTCTTTTAAAAGTCGTTTGATTAACAGCTGTGTCACGCCATCCCCACCTTCTTGCCACTGGCTCCCCTCCCACCCCAGGGCCCGCGAAGAAAGCGTCTCTTCATGAGAAGTGCAGCTGTGCAGCTCACAGCGCTCTCCTCCCAGGCAGGAAGGTGGAAGTCTCGCCTGAATGAGATGGGCCAGGCCCCCTCCATCCCCACCCCCAGCTCTTCAGGGCTGCTTTGCGAGGCTGGCCCTCATGCCCTGAACTTAACATAAATGCTGTCTTATCTTGGCCAGCTCTTCCTTGGTCTCCTTATTAGCTACAGAAGAAAACTAAGAGGAAAGAGTGCCTTGAGTTTTTGCTGTGAACGTGGGTAATAGGTCATGCCGAGATTTTAAAAATAAATGAATGTGCCCCACTCCGGCCACAAAATGTCAGGCAGGAGTCTGGTGCTTTATTCTCTGGAGAAGCTGAAAAGAAAAGCCTTTGCCTTAAAGCAGGATTTCTCAGCTTTGGCACCACTGACATTTTGGACCAGATAATTTTTTGTGGTGGGAGACTTTCCTGGGCATTGCAAGACGTTTAAGCGTCATCCCTGGCCTCTACCCACCCCTGGAATTGTAACAACCGAAAATGTCTCCAGACTTTGCCGACACTATCCCCTGGGTACCACCAGGTTACCAGATAAAATATAGGATGCCCAGGCAAATGTGAATTTCAGATAAATAATGCAGTATTTGGAACATACTTAAACTGACAAATTATTTGTTGTTTATTTGAAATTCACATTTAACTGGGCACCCTGTGTATTTATTTGCTAAATCTGGCAACCCTACCGGGAGAACAAAATCACTCCCAGTTGAAACCCACTGCCTTGAAGATACCAGAAACTGGAGGCATAGTCTTGAGGCTTGGGGTTGTCATCAGGGGATCAATTACCTAATCAATCTGAGAGCCTGGGAGGGGAAGAGAAATTAATTACCATGGTACTCTGTTTACTATGCCAGGAGATAGGGGAGAATTCCACTGTATGTCCAACTCTTTCTTTTCAAGGAGTAGCATTAAAGACATCCCTACATTCTTGCAAAATTAATTTCTCAGTAGAAAGAGTCTCTCAGAGAAACGAGTGCACAACTCACAGATTCGAGATAATTGGGATTAACTGGTTTTTCCCTGGCAAGGTTGACATCAAGATTGTCTCTTTCCTCTCTCAACTCTCAGCTACCAACCCCTTTGGCAACATCGACGTATTGGTTTCTCAAACGTAATTTTTGCCTGGATGGCTGCCCTAAGGACCACAGTTTGGCTTGTTTTCTGTGCGTGCTTATTTTTGTTTTGCCAACGAGTAGGTATGGGGCCAGGGCCACCCACGGCCTTGCCTCTTGTGGAGACTCTGGACTCTCTGAAAAGTGCTGTGACGGATGATGTTTCAGATATCCTGAAGGAACACAACCACTCCGGGCTGGCGCTCCTAGATGGAGTCTCTCCATCTACACAAGGCACCAAGATTCCCTTTGGTTGGAACTGAGTAGAAGAAATTGGGGAAAGACTGTAATTTATTTTAAAATTAACCCAAGGAATTTGGACTTCACACTTAACTTACAAGGGCAAACATATTTGATTAATTCCTTTGAAACTGAACTTAAAAATTCTGGACTTCAACTTCTTTGGGATTTTCATCTTTGAACTTTAAATCCGTGGTGGACATCATGATAGGAGGAATGTGTTGTTGGCATTTTATTACCATTATGATACCATTTGAGCTCATGGCAGAACCTCTAGAATAGACTACACTGAACAACCTGACTGACGATTTGGGATGGGAAATCGACTAGGGAGAGGATTTTTTAGCTTTCCAGTACTTTGGAGTTAATTGGAAAGGGAAGGAGGGAATGGGTTTAGGTTTTACGAGGCCTGATGCTTATACACTACGGTGACCCTTTTAAGAAAAAGAACAAAATTATGAATATGAAATTATATGTGAAAGTATCTATTTAGAATGAGAAAAGAAATCACAACAAGTTACAATTTTATAAAGCTGACAGGTACCACAAATATCACAAATCCAGAAAGTACCATTAATATTATTTTAAATAAATTGCTTGATCCTCCTCTACATTTTTTTTTTCCGCCTACTCTTTGGTTATCTCTTCACAACAATGCTTTCTAATATCATTTTATGTAGAAAGATTAGAAAGATAATCTGGTTAATTAACTTTTCCTCAATTGCACATTTTTCCTCGGCAGTGAAGGTTCACTTGAAGAAGTAGAGCTTGACCTTAAAACGTATCTAAAAAGGTGAGTGCTTTCTGCAGAACTCAGCTTCCCAAAGAGAAAGGCGCAAAAGGATGACTTCTTCCAAAATCACCAATCTGATGAGTGACTGCTCCTCCCCGAGGGTGCAGGGGTGGGTGGGTGAAGACTGTTTAGGGAAAAATCCCTCCTCATAGAACCAGAAAAATGGCGGTGATGTAATCAGTGTTCTCTCTTCCCTCCCCCAGCTTTTTGTTGCTGTAACCGGTTGGGCTTAACCATTAAATCTGTGGTCAAAAAGAGTGGGCTTGGCCCCCTTCGGGGAGAAGACCAAATTGATCAGGGAAGTCCTGCTCCCACCTTCCTTCAAGACCAATCCCTACTCTTCTGTAGCTCCTCTGAGCAATGTTGGCGAACAGCATTGATTTTGTCCTCAGAAAACTTCCCAAGTGCTCAGAAGCCCAGAGGTGGGTTGACCTTGAAGCTAATGAGATCTAAGCTCCAGGGCCTGTCAGTTGTGCAGGCCTCTCCGGGGGCTCACCCACCGTATTCTGCAGAGCCCGCAGTGCGTTCTGTTTTTTTGTTTTTTTTTGGGTTTTTTTTCTTTTTTTTTGCGGTACGCGGGCCTCTCGCTGCTGTGGCCTCTCCCGTTGTGGAGCACAGGCTCCGGACGTGCAGGCTCAGCGGCCATGGCTCACGGGCCCAGCCGCTCCGCGGCATGTGGGATCTTCCCGGACCGGGGCACGAACCCGTGTCCCCTGCATCGGCAGGCGGACTCTCAACCACTGCGCCACCAGGGAAGTCCTGTGGGTTATCTTTTCACTTCACTGATGATGTCCTTTAAAGCACAAAAGTTTTTAATTCAGGTGAAATCTATTTTTTTCTTTTGTTGTTCATGCTTTTGGTATTATATCAATATAAGAATCCTTTGTCAAATCCAAGGTCATGAAGACTTACCCCTATATTTTCTTCTGAGAGTTTTATTGGTTTTGCTCTTACATTTAGATCTTTGATCGAGTTTGCGTTAATTTTTTATATATGGTATGAGACAGGGCATCCAACTTCATCTTTTCCATATTTTATCCCAGCACTCTTTGTTGAAAAGACTATTCTTTCTCCCACTGAATGGTTCTCATACTCTTGTCAAAAATCATTTGACCATAGATGTGTGGATTTATTTCTTAACTCTCAGTATCTATTCCATACATAGATACACGTCTATCCTTTGCCAGTACTACATTGTCTTTGTTACTGTTTCTGCTCAAGTGCTGTTACAGTATGTCATCAAATGAATTTTTATTTTGGAGCTATTAAAATGTAAAAAAGAATGGTCAGTGTTTATTGTAATCCAATTTCAGAGATACTAAAGTCTTAGAACTGATTAAGTATGCTGCATCTGGGGAAACTATCACTATAGAGATAGAAACTATCTCTATAGTATATGTGCTTATGCTAGCACTTATACTATTGCGGCTGTAATCATCTTAGAACAGTGGTTCTCAAAGTAGGATCCCAGGCTAGCAGCATCACCATCACCTAAGAACTTGTTAGAAATGCAAATTATCAACCCCCCAACCCCGGACCTACTGAATCAAAATTCTGGGGGATACAGCAACTTTTTTAAAACAAGTCCCCCGGGTGATTCAGATGCACAGCAAGTTGAGACTCTCTGTATCAATAAAGTCTGTGAAGGCAGGAACCATACTTGTCTCCCCACTATCGTGTCCCTAGCACCAAGACAGGTGGGGTAGTGGTGCCAAGCATGGATTAACGATCAGTGAATGTTTGTTGAATAAAGAAATGATGTGACTTGCCCAAGGTCACACAGCCAGGAGGTGAAAGTTTAGAAGTAAGTTACCTCTTTTTGCCCTGGTTGCCTGGTTTATGGTGTGAGGTTGGTAAGAATATCCTAGTCCATTCAACAGCACCTGTTGAGGAATTACTATCTATTCAACATTTTTCAAAATTTGTCCAAATATTCCAGCTTTGGTAATAACTTGTGAGGCATCAATGGATAGCTTTTTAAGATAATTAGAAGCAGTTAGAGTCCAAAAAGAATTGAGGAAAAGTTGGACTTTATTAAACACCAGGGGGAGCTTTGTGAAGTAAGTAGCAGACCATATTGTAGGGCAAGCCATCTCAACATAAGGCGCTTATTATTTTTAAGAAAAAACTGTTCAAAGATGCCCACAGACTGAATTTTTTATAGATAAACCCCTTTTCCTCACTAGACTTTATTAACTGGATATTTTCATTACTTAGACATAATAAAATCACTTAAGATCGCTACAAGTCTTTAAAAAACACATTTACAGAAAAACAATTATACAATTTCCTGAAATAATAATATTCAGTAAATCACAAAACAAATGCATGGTAGCCAGGGATACTTACGTTTTACACAATAGTTTTGAGTTCTACAGGGAAAAATGAGAGATTAACTAAACAAAGCACATTGTTCTTCCAGAATTTTGAATGGTTGTGTAGAGTTCAAGGATTTCTATTTCAAGAATTATTAGAACAGTGATGCTTTTCTGATAAATCCTTGCGAGTATTTAAAGTCTATTCTAAAAAATATTAGGCACAGTAGAAGGAAACCACTCCTGTGAGTTTGATTAGCTTACTTTAAAAGGCAAAGGTTATCATTCCAGAGGAAATTGAGTTACATGGAAGGGAGAACATGTTTATGGCCAAGTTCAGCATCTACACGTGGAGTCTCATTACCAAGGAAAAGCCTTCCTCAGTCGTCCAAGTTTCATTTGACAATACTGCTTTAGTAGAAGTGCACACTCTGCTGCTTTATCAGAAGTGGATCTAATTCTGGGAAAGTGCCAGGACTTTGTGGGTGTCCAACAAGCAGCAAGTGAATGAACTGAATCAACCACAAGTTTTCCCTTGAACTTCCCAAGACTTCTAGCTGTGCTCAAAGGGGAAGACCTACCGTTTTGTGTGGATTGGCTGCTGCTAAGGCAAGATGGATAATACAAAGTGGACGCAAATTTAAAGCTACAGACCATGGACTTTCAGCTCAAAGCCCAGTGTCCAGCCAGTTATTCTGGAAGTATTCCACCATTCAATAAAAAAAGGTTATTCTCTAAGGATTTAACTATAAGGTTTTAATTAAAACAGGGGCTGAACGAATGAATGGACTTAGGTGATTTTAGGTAAGTTACTTAGCTCACCCATGCCTATTCTCTGATTTTGAGCCTGAGAATAGTAATACTACTTATCTTGCGAGGTTATTGTGAGGGTTACACATGCCCAGAGCTTTGCAGAATGTCTGGCAAATGCTCACTATTCAGTAATTGTTCGTTATTATGTACGTACATTTATTTCCTTTGACGTTCAGCTCCACAATCCCTTATCTGCAACTCTAAATCCCCCAAAGCTCTGAAAACCCCAAATTTAGTGGTACAACCTTACCTGAATTGGTAAAGGTTGACCCATTTAGTGAAAATATTAATATGTTTTGCTACAGAAATATTAATGTCTATACCTTCCTAAACTCTGAAAATTTCTAAATTCCAAGCCACTCAGGCCCCAGACGTTTCAAGTAACTGATCATGGGCCTATTTCAACACGATGCCAATACAACTCAGAGAAAAACCAACTAACTTCGGATTCACACACCTGGCTTTGAATCCAGGCCTGGTCATCACTCTGCATCCTCGGGAAAGCTACTTAACTTCTCTAAAGGCTCAAGTGGTTGTTTGAGAGATAATTCCTTTTATCTTTTTATTTATATTTATTTATCTTTTATTGGATTAGTTGCTTTACAATGTTGTGTTAGCTTCTGCTGTACAGCAAAGTGAATCAGTTATATTTACATATACATATATCCACTCTTTTTTAGATTTACTTCCCATTTAGGTCACCACAGAGCACTGAGTAGAGTTCCCTGTGCTACGTAGTAGGTTCTCATTAGTTATCTGTTTTATATATAGTAATGTATAGATGTCAATCCCAGTCTCCCAATTCACCCCCTTCCCTCTCTTCTCCCCTTGGTAACCATAAGTTTGTTTTCTACATCTGTGACTCTATTTCTGCTTTGCAAAAAAGTCCATCTGAACCATTTTTCTAGATTCCACATATAAGTGATATTATATGATATTTGTCTTTCTCTTTTTGACTTACTTCACTCTGTATGACAATGTCTAGGTTTACCCATGTTGCTGCAAATGGCATTATTTCATTCCTTTTTATGGCTGAGTAATATTCCATTGTATATATGTACCACATCTTCTTTATCCATTCCTCTGTTGATGGGCATTTAGGTTGCTTCCATTACCTGGCCATGGTAAATAGTGCTGCAGTGAACATTGGGGTGCATGTGTCTTCTTAAGTTATGGTTTTCTCTGGGTATATGCCCAGTAGTGGGATTGCTAGGTCGTATGGTAGTTCTATTTTTAGTTTTTTAAGGAACCTCCATACTGTTCTCCACAGTGGCTGCATAGTGGCTGTATCAATTTACGTTCCCACCAACAGTGCAGGAAGAGGGCTCCCTTTTCTCCACACCCTCTCCAGCATCTATCATTTGTAGATTTTTTGATGATGGCCATTCTGACTGGTGTGAGGTGATACCTTATTGTAGTTTTGATGTGCCTTTCTCTAATAATTAGTGATGTTGAGCATCTTTTCATGTGTTTTTTGGTCATCTGTATGTCTTCCTTGGAGAAATGTCTATTTAGGTCTTCTGCCCATTTTTGAATTGGGTTGTTTGTTTTTTTTGATATTGAGCTGCATGAGCTGTTTTTATATTTTGGAGATTTAATCCCTTGTCCGTTGCTTCGTTTGCAGATATTGTCTCCCATTCTGAGGGTTGTCTTTTCATCCTGTTTATGGTTTCCTTTGCTGTGCAAAAGCTTTTAAGTTTCATTAGGTCCCGTTTGTTTATTTTTGTTTTTATTTTCTTTAGGCGGTGGGTCTGGATAATTCCTTTTAATACACAGCATGTGAACCTCCTCGAATTCCTGCACTGCCCCACCGCCAAATGTATCTTTCTCTTCATTCATCCTCAGTGACAGCCCATCTTTGGAGCTGCATGCCTGGGCTGTTGAAGGCCACCCTCCCCCTGCGCACCTCACCAACTGAATCACAGGTGGGTGCATAGGAGCCAAGTGAGAAAGATCTATGGAATTTCAAGAATGAAGAGAATGGTTCGGATGAAGGGGTTGGTTTGATTTGTGGGTGTTTTCCTATTTGCCTCTCACTGACCTTCTGCCACTAGCAGCGGATGAGTTAACTTCCCAAAGGGTTGCTGACCCAAAGAAGTGTATACATGCGTAAAGGTATAAATGGCTCACAGCTTAAGGTGGCGTCGGTTTTAATTCACATATAGACCAGAAGGGGGGAAAAGTGGAGTTTCACCTCCTCCTATCATTGTTGGCTGCAGAAAGCAGCAGTAGAAAATTGCAGGACGCGTGAGAGGCAAGATTCAAGGATGGTTCATGGCCTGGACTGAGTTAATTCAGGGAGCAGCTTTAGGCTAGACATTCTCAATTCTGGCTGCACGATAGATTCATCTGGGCACCTTAAAAGAATGCCCGGGTCCTCTGCAGATCAGCTGGGGCAGCATCTGTGAGGAGGGGGGCCCAGGCGTCAGTGTTTTGAAAAGTCTCTCCAAGTGATGCTATATTCAGGCCCGCCTTAGGTTTGTGAAATTCGTTGGAAACACTTGAGAGCTTTAAAATATTGATACTCAGGTCCTGCCCCCAGAGATTCTGATCCAACTGGCCTGGAATATAATTGCTCTGCCCCATCAGGGGCAGCTGGGGCATCAGGATTCTTACAAACTGATTGGAATAGTGAGAAGCATTGCCTGGGTAACCCAGGCATTCTTCAGATGTGCAGTATTCCTCGCTCCTTTCAAATAGGTTTCCTAGAATTTTTATTAAGAACTTCAGATATAGTAGCAATAATGTTCAGATAATACAATTTAAATGCTTATTTGGCTCTTTACTGAAAATTCACATTTTCAGGAGACGATTCCATTTTTGAAGAGCCTGAAATAAGTTGGGCACATTTTAGTGAGAATGGAAAGCATAACTCACAGCCATTGAATTGAATCAACTGAATTGACTACCTGGCTGGGTATTTTTCCTGTTGCTAAGAACCACTGTTATCGGATGAATTAATACCCTGACACTGAGAAGGAATGGAAAGAACTGGGGAATATAGAACATGCAGTGAGAATAACTTAAAATGTTTTATCTATGAAGTTGGTATATGTCACAAGCACGATATATTTTCACAATCTACTGTATGTTTGATAATTGAGAAATGTTTTGTTTTTCACCAGCAGCCATATAGTCTACCAACGTCGCTGCCTTCATGGCACTTTACCCAGCACGTGAGACCCCAGAATGAGGGTGACAAGCCTGGCTTCTCAGAGGTGAGCAGTGGAGACTGAACTCACGGCTAATGATCCTGCTTCATCGCCCTTTGAATAATTCTTCGACTTTGTTTCACACCCACTGTCAGTAGCCGGAAGGGCCAAGGGTGCTTTCGTTGCCCTGACCTTCAAGGGCTCCCCATTTCCTATGAGATACTGTCCAAATGCTTTATCTGGGCATCCAGGGCCTTTCCCCACCTGACCCTCACCCCCTTCCAGCCTCTTCTTCTGCCCAGCCCTTACCGTGCAAGGAGGCTGCAGTGGGCAGCTCACTATTCCGCCAGGTCACCTGACCCCCGACCTTTGCCATTCTCCACCTGGCACACTGAAGTACCTTTTACCATCAAATATCACCCCCTTTGTGAAGCTTTGGGGAGCAGAACCCCTCTCTCCTACCATGCTCCTTTTACTGAGTCAGGTTCCTTTTGCCCGATGAGCAGCAGGCTGAGGATGCAGCAGAGAGAGTTATTCACAAGGCAGCCAGGAGAGGAGCCGGAAGAACAGGTCTCGGATCCACCTCCCTACAGGCGAGGGCCTGGGTTATTTGTGGGATAAAGAATAAAGAAGCAGCGTGGTCTGAGGCGTGGGGAGCATGGGGAAAGCTGATTGGAAAAAGTTTCGGTAGTCGTCTTTCTGCGCAGGTGTAACTAAGCTACGGCCTCTGCCCGTTCAAAAATGGAGGTGCTTAGCGTGATCTGAGAGTGGAGTTTTCAGCCCTCCGATGTCAAAAGGTCACCAAGAGGACACTCACCCAGTTGGAGGGTTGTTGGCCCTACCCATTCTTAACCAGTTCAGCTTGAACTAGACACAGCTGACTCCAAGTTCCTGGAGAATAACTCAGGCAAACATCTTATTGTTTACTGCTAAGTGCTGCCTGGGGGACATGCAAGTCTTCTGTAGCAACAATGAAAACAATCTTGATGAGTGAAGACAGGTGAAATGGATTTGACTAATTATTACCCACAGTTTCACTCTCAGAATAGATTAGCTTCTTAACTACCGGACCAGCCATATCAACAGTGAGAGAGAATGTTCCCTGGGTCTGTGGACAGAGGAGCTGCCCAAATAGAGGGAGAACATTTTAAAATTTCATGCGTTCATTCATCCATCCGTTTAGCAAATACATATTAAGTGCCTGTGACCTATTCAATACAAGATAGTATTGTAGGTATGGGAGATACAGCAGACCTCTATTTTCATTTGGGGGTTGAGAAGATTGAGTGTGGGAAATAGTACACAAAACAAAAATTTAAAAGATAATTTCTAAGAATACAGATAAAGAAAACAAAACAGAGTAATGGCAGGGGCTGCTACGTGGAGACACATTTGAGCTGAGAGACCTGAGGAAGGAGTCCGCAAATGAAGATCTGGGGCGAGAAAGCTCTGGGATTGATTCTAGAACTTTTGTAGAGGGCTGGGTCAAAACATCTACACGTGCCTTCTCCCTCAGCTGCATTCCCGAGCACACAGCTGGGGGAGCCCTAGTCTACAGACGTCCCCATTGTCTAACTGTGGCTTCACCCTCACGATTACTCTTCCCCAGCTGAGGTGAGGAGATGAAGATGTGCTAGCCCAGAGAGGCCACAGGATGTTTCCTCCACTCAACCTTCCCACACTCGGGAAATAGCCCGAAAACACCCGCCTCCCCAGGATCCCCTGACCGCATGGATGCCGCTCCCCAAGTTGTGGACTTATACTTGCTGTAAGTGTGCAAAGGACACCAACAACAAGGCTTGTCTCTTCCTCTTCTGAGTTTTCACAGCAGTTTTAGTCATTATCTTGTTTCATCTTCAGAATGATCAGCTAGACCAGACTTGTTTAATCCCTATCTTGTTGAGGTCACGGAGTAGTTAAGTGTGGGAATTTCAAGTCAGGCAGGTCTGGTTGATGATCTTGGTTCTGGAACATTCTAGCGTGTGACCCTTGATAAGTTCCTTTATCTCTTTGAACCTTGGTTTCCTTGTCAGATCCAGACGTGCCATCCAGCTCACAGGTCGTAGGAAAGAGGAAACGTATAAACTGTTTAGGAAAGCCCCTGGCGTGTAGTAACATCTGATGTATGTATTTATTATCACTGGCTGCGGGATCTGAGACACAAAGTGCCCAATCGCTGGTTATACACCTGGCACACTCCAGTGTGGGCTGGGCTTCCTCCCAGACCCCCCTCTGTTACTCCTGAGAAGACAAACACTACTGCATTCGTGTGGCATCCCCTGACCTCCCCCCAAAGGCACTGAATTTTATTCCCTCTGGACCAATAAAGAACAGTCGCGCATCGTGGGTTTTGGGTAACAGGCAGGGCCTGTTAACTATCTTCATCTAAAACAACAATAACGATCATTGAAAACCGGTTGAGTCAATGTTTTCAGCCGGTTTCTAGAGAGAATAAATGAATCCCCCAGATAGTTTAGTGGTTGGGTCAAAATGCCAAGTTAGGACCATCATGGACTCCTCTGAAGTCATTTGTTAGGTTCAGAAAGCGCTCTTTGATAGGCTTGGTTTAGAAAAAATTCCCTTCATACCTGTAGTGTTTTCCTGCCACAGAGAAACGAAACTTGCCAGCTCCGGGGCACCTCGGCGGGGGAAGGTGGTTTGGGGAGATCTCGGCCAGATCCCAAAGTCTTTCAAATCACAAGCTGGGGGCTCCCCATCGATGAGTCAGTCCTCTCGAAGCACTTCAGTTAATCAAGATTTCGGTGAATTCTCCTAACGTCATCGGAAGCTGCACATCTCACCAGGCTCCCCTGGCTGCCGAGCCCCAGCTGGGTTTCCGGTGAGGATGAAGCTCTGCCCGTCTCCTTCGTGGTGGCTCTGTAGTTGAGTCCCCCTGTCTCCCATACTTCCTAGGCTTCCTTCTTTAATGCCTTTCTCCATAGGTCAGGAGCATGAAGACATGTCTCTCTCCACCCTGAGACCCCTCCAGCCCAGGCACAACCTCTCGTCTTTTCTTACAGCCCAACTTCTGAAAGGAAGCCCCCGCTAACTCACCTCCTACCCACTCATTGAGCCCTTAAGATCTGATTCTGTCCCCACAACTCAGTGGAAAGCTTTGCCCAAGGTCACCAATGTCTTCTTGTTGCCGCATCCAGTGGGATTTTCTCAGCCCTTCTCGTTTGCCCTCTGCAGCACATGGCAGTACTGACTACTGTTGCTTTGAGTATCTTCTTCCCCTTGTTTCCAAGACCCTGGACCCTCTTGGTTTTCCTTCCACCTACAGGAGCCCTTCTCAGGTGGCTTTGCTGTTTTCTCCTCTGCTCACCCTTCAGTGATGCCATTTCCGGTTACCTCCCCTCTTGGCTCTCTTGGAGCCCATCAAACCCATACCTCCAGCCTGGGTCTCTGCCCCTTTCTCCAGGACCTTGAGTAAGTCATGCATCTCCCTTGCCCTAACTTCCTCATCTGCAAAATGGTGGGCTGGACGATGCCTAACATCTGACCCTCAACGTTTTAAGGTGTTAACTGTTGTGTTTAGGCAACCATAGCACGATTCTTACGGATGCAGAGCTTCCTAAGGTAGAAAAAGTCTAACCTTGGAAAATTGTCAGAGCTCCGCCACGCTAAGCTTTTTGGCTTATATTAGAGACCTGCCTATGGCCGGGTAGGCAGGGTTGAAGTGCATGCACATGTATGATGCATTCACACATGCCTGTTGGTACATATTGATACCTCTTTGGGGGAAATAAGAATTAAAGCCCTGGTCCCTCTATTATTCAACAGAAGTGTACACAGGTTTGCTTAGGGGACGCCTGGTTTGTAATGCCAACCTGTGTTGGCATTTTAGCTTTCCTAGCACAGGAGGGTTTTATACTGATTTTATCTGATAAAAACATAACTCAGAATAGTAGGCAGAGCCTTTTAGGAACCTCTGAGTGATCTAACTCATTGGTCAATTACATAGTTGAAATAAATATGTCCTTTTTGGGTGAGAAATCATTCTGCCTCTTGTTTACAGGACTGAATTAACTAGAATTATATCACAAAACGCCTTTCACATCTAAGATTCCTTTCTATCTTGTAAAAATGCTAATATTCAAAGAATGACCACTGCAGATTCTGAGAAGGAAAGTCACTTAGGAAACAAAGGACTGGCCTGACACGGGGGTGTGTGCAGGTGCTGAGTCGCCTGTGGCTCTGGTTTTGAGACTCGTCCTTTGAAGTTAGCCCTCACCCCTTCTTCCTCCCTCTCCTCTCCTAGCCTTTATTTCCATCTGTGACCTCTCTGCTCACTAGGCCAGGCTCCAAAGTCTCCAGATATTGCTTTTAAAAATAGAACAGAGTCAGAGTGTGAAAGGCAGCACGGCCCAGGGGTGAGCCCACAGAGCGGAGCCCAGATGATGTGGGCTCCAAGCCTTACTAGTTCTAGAACTTACTAGGTTTGTGACTATAGCTACACATTTCATTTCTGTTTGCCCCTGTGTGTGTGTGTGTGTGTGTGTGTGTGTGTGTGTAATGCAGGCTTCAAAGTCGAAGAGCTAATGAACTGAACATTTATAAGTCAGGGTGTGGTTAAAGGCTTGTCATTCTGGTTCCCAAAATCTTTCCTCCTGTGCCGTCTATCACACCCCATCTGCAAAAGACGCGCTACAACCACATGCTCACCTTTTATTCTGGAACCCAGCTTCTGCCCTGAAACCCAGCTAGCCCTGGGGGTAGCTGCCTCCCCCCAGCTACCTCCATTGTGCTTGGTACGCTATCCCAGCTGGTGACAGAGCTGGGAAACTAGATCAGCCTGGGCTGGCCACTTACCTGCTTCTTTCTCTAGCCCCACATGGACCCCTTTGGGTTCTTAAAGTATAAGGCACTGCAAACCCCCAAACGTACCCCAACCCCAAAACAGATTTCAAAGGACCATTGCCCCAAAGCCTAATATCCTAATATCTATTAACTTCCTAATATCTATTAACTCTTATGATTATTTCTCTCCTTTCAAATGTCTTATCCTCAACCAATTCATTTATTCAACCAACCTACCAACCAACCAACAAATAAACAAGTTTACCCTAGCTCCACGCGCTCTGTGGAAGCCAGTTCCCCTGGAGAGTTATAAGTGATATCTTAGTAGTGAGCTCTGGTATGTGGGAGCACAGCAGAGGGACATCTAGCCCAGCTGAGGGGTCCATGGGTAGAGTGGTAGGGAAGGAGTCTTTCCAAAAGAGGTCCCTGTGAGCTGGGTCCCAAGGTTAAGTGACAGTGCGCCACATGAGAGGCTGGGGTATGCAAGACATCTTCTAGGTTAGACACAAAACAGCTAGATTGGGAGGGAGACAAGGCTTCTTCCCGGGGCAGCGGAGCCTGAGTTCAAACACTGGTTCCACGACTTCCTTGCCATGGGACCTTGAGAGTGGTGGGTAGAATAATGGCTCCCTAAAGATACCCCTGTCCTAATATCAGTATCCTGTGACCATGTCATCTTACACGGCCAAAGAGACTTTGCAGATGTATTAAGTTCAGGATCTTGTGATGGGAGAGTATCCTGCATTATCTGGGTGAACCCCATGTAATCACAAGGGTCCTTCTAAGGGGAGGCAGGAAATCAGAAAGGAGAGAAGGCAATGCGACGATGGAAGCTGGTCAAGCGCTGTGGCCACGAGGCAAGAAATACAGGCAGAGTCTCTAAAAGGCGGAAGAGGCAAGAAAACACAGCTCCTCGGGAAGGAACGCAGCACTGCCGGCATCTTGATTTTGAAACTGATTCTGCACGTCTGTCCTCTAGAACTAAGGGTAGTGAATTTGTGTTGTTTTAAACCACTAGGTTTGTGGTAATGTTTTACGGCAGTCATAGGAAACTAACACAGAGACTAGTCAGTTAACATCCCAGTGCCTGATGACCTCGCTTACATAATGGGGTTATGAAAGCACTTCCTGAGAGGTGAGTTAGATAACACAGTAGAAAGTGCTTAGAGCACTGCCTTGTACGTGGTAAGTATTCACTTACCTCCTCATGCTGAAAGGTTTTTTATTCCATGAAATAAGGAGCTACAGGAGCATTGTAACCAAGAAAATGACATAAGCAGATTTGCATTTTAGGCAGATCCAACGGGGCCACGTGAAGGACGGGTTCATGGAGTGAGGGTGGAGTTGAAGCAGGCCGGTGGCTGGAAGACCAGTTAGGAGGCTACGGCCATAACCCCAGCCGGTGGCAACGGAGTGAGATCTAAGCCCGCCTTTCCTGACCCCTCTGTTGTTACCCCATTTAATTTTGAAATGCCCTTTTAATATTGTGTCAACACTGTTGGCTGCGACCCAGAATGTGTCCCCCTCTTCTTCCTTCCTAAAAGGAACCCTAACGTTGGTCCCTTAGTGCCCTCCCACACAGCCCCTTGGGGCAGAGACTCCGTTCTCTTTGATCTAAAGGGAATCCCATTCCCTCTGCCAGTCTTGGTTCTGGAATAGGCAGGTGACCCAATTATAACGAATGAGACTTGAGGGGAAGTCTACGGGGGGGGGGTCTAGTGAAGGGTCCCTCTCTCCTTGGATTGCCACAGGAGGAGAAGACCTCTCTTCTCCCTCTGGCTTTGGTAATATCAGAATGGGATGCCCGTTGCTGCTGCAGCCCTCTTGCTTCTGGCTTTTGGCTAAAGCAAAACAAGATGGTGGAGCAGAAAGATAGAAAAAATCCTGGGTCCTTGATGACATTTTTGAACCCCGGATCATACATCTCCGAAGTCTTTGCCAGAATGGGAATTAAGCCAGTTTCTTATACCCAACAGACAAAAACAGTTTAACATCGAATCTGAGATGACTTTGTTTATATGTTGATTCCTATCTCACCTGATAAGCTTGTAAGTTTCTTGATGATGAGGTCTGTAGAACTGCCTCCCCCCAGCTACCTCGATTGTGCTTGGTACGTCAGAGGTGTGCGATAAATACGTTTTATTTGACTTTTCAATCGGGCCTGGTGACTGTTGGAATATGGGATGTTGGGGAAAAGGGAAGAGTCCAAGATGACATCCTGGTTTGGGGCCCAAGTGACAGGTTAACAGGCCTGCCATCAATAGAGCAATACCGGAAGTGGAACAGCCCAGACTCATGACGCCACTGGGCATTTTTATAGTGATTTTTTGGACCTCTGTCTCCACCACATCCCTGGTTGCTACCATGGACCCTTTGTGAAAACAGTGAGTAAGGGAAAACGGGTGGGACCCCCAAGACCAAGATTAAGAAACATGGGTTGGGCCACGTACTGTTCCTCAGCCCTTCTTTTCCCCACACCCCAGCGTATTTGGGATTCGGATATCTTTCCGTGTGGGTCTCCTCCTAACGTGCCGTTTTGTATAATCATTCTCCATTTGAGAGAAGTTCTTGTCAAAACTCATCAGGATTCTGATCTTCCAGGTGCCTTGGGAGACGAAGCTGAGTGACAGGTCTAACAGGGGTAAGAAAACCCCCCCCTTCCCACAATTTAAATAAAATCCATCTCATCGCTAATAAAAAAGATACAATATAAAAACTCCCCTTCCAACCTGCCCACTCCCATCACCACACAAAGTTTTCAAAGCAGTTGTCACTCAAGCTTTGCGATTGTGGGTCTTCAAAACAGTCGGCCAAGTGCTGGGAGGGCCTTACGATCGCCTGGCCCCAGGAAGTCCCTCTAATGAAGGTGTTTTGTATTCAGGCCTCGGAAGTTGCTCTCTGCTTTGAAGCATCCTCCTTCTCTCCGTGTTTTCCTGGTTATCAGGAGAAAGTCCTGCCTCTCCTCTTTCCTTGGTAACAGATTGAGCTCCCGGGCGCCACCCGCCTTCCTCCCCTCCTTCCTCAGCAGAAATCCTTGGCCAACACGTGCACCACCCCCTGTCACCTCTGCCACAGAGACAACTACGGCGCTGTCTGCTCCAGGACCACGTCTGGCAACTGATCTGCTCTCTGTCGCTGCTTTCCTCCTGAATGAATTAAAAAGAAAAAAAAAGAGAGAGAGAGAGAGAGATGCCAAGGGTTAAAAGACTGGCTCAGAGAAGAAAAACAGCCCTTGGGTATTGATTCTGCTCGTTCTTGATAAAGGTTGGGGAGTCGGGAAAGAATTCTCCTTTGTTAGGGGAGGCTAGGCTGGAAGGCTCTGCTGATTGAACCCCGGGGCCCGTCCCTGGAAGAATAAACACAGGAGCTGGTGATGGTCGGGTCTGCTTAAAACAGTTGTGTTTTTGGAGGAAGCACGAGCCACTCCCCGTTAGCTGGGTTGGAGAGGCAAGAGGCATCCAACCGTCCGGGAGTGGGCGGGGTCAGGATGAGAAGGGTGGGTCACTGGCTGATGCGCCCCCTTGCTTCCGCTGCCTCTTCATCCTCTGCCCTCCTCCGCCCTGACTGTGGTCCATAGCATCTATAGGCAGCTTCACCAAGGTCCCTCGGCCCTGGGGCTTCCTGCTAATGGTGGGCACCTGCAGGAGATGGAAGGGGCGGGGCCGTCCCATGGGTGGCTCCAGCGCTCCCTGAGTTCTGGTGACCCGGTCCCTCCATCAACCCCACAGTCCGAGAGGTGGTGACAACTTCCGGCATTTGTTGTTTCCAGGGCCTCACCACCCCCTTGCTGCTTCCTTTAATCCTGCCTACCCTCTGTAAACAGTCCCTTCATTAAATTCTTTTCAGTTAAACACTTTGGATTGTGCCATCTGTTTCCTGCCAGGCCTGGCTGATACTGCCAGTAAACCTTCTTTTCCTTTAGGCTTAAAACAAGTTGGTGCTGCCTGTCTATCCAGAGTTAGTAGCAAACACCTGTAGCGGCTGACTGCTTGTGGGCTGAGCTCTTGGTTGTGCACCCCCGTCAGGGTCCTAAGTATTGGCTCTGCCTTTCCCAAGCTTTCTATTTGGGCCATTATCCGTTTATTACTTTGCTTCCTAGCCTGAGTTCATGATCTGTAAGGAAGTAGGAATAGGAAAATTGTAGGCAGCTATAGGATAGTGTGGTATAGTGTGTGACCTTGGGCAATGACACAACCTCCTTGTGCCTCAGTTTTCCTCATTACTCAAATGGGTAATAATATTAGCATCTTATCTTACAGGGTTTTCATGAGAGTTAACTAAATTTACGTGTGTAAGTACATAGGATGGGGCATGGCACAGAGTAAGTGCTCAGTAAATGGGAGCTATTTTTATTACCTTATTAGAGAAAGGATCTTACTTGGAATTAAATGACAAGGTTTGGATTCCAGTTCTGTCACTGAGTAAGTGGGTGACTTTGGAATGATCCCTTAAGCTCTTCAAGTCAAAGTTTCGACGTTCCTAGCATGGGATTCATAATTGCCTCACTCAGTGTGAAAGGTTTTTGTAAACCTGCAAACGCTATACAAATACGAGGTAGTCTAACCACATGGTGGCAGAAGATTCCCTGATGTCGTATGTGGGTCTTTGCTCTGGTTCATGAGTTACCATCTTGCTAGGAGGGATTCCCAAGAGAGAAATGGCATTGTTCCCCATCTGATATCTGTGGGGAATGAATTTTTATCCAGGGAAGAGAAGAGAAAGGCAGGGTGATGGTTACGGAGGGAATCTGTGAGGGGTATGGTGGGGTGTGCGTGTGTGTGTGCGCGTGTGTGTGTGTGTGTGTGCGTGCGTGTGCGTTGTGTGTGTGTGCGCGTGCACGCGCGCGTGTGTGTGTGTGTGTGTGTGTGGTACTTGTTCAGCTTTCAGAGGAGCCATGTTCTGCAGGAGCCCAAGGCCAGCTCTCCTTGGCTAAGGGTGAGGGTGTGCCTGGGAACCTGGGTGACTAGGAAGGACAAGGCCCAGAAAAGACCTGGAATATTTGGCCATCAGGATAGAGAGGGCACAGCCTGGCTGGGATGGAGGGGGCTGCAGAGATCACTGCTGGTTACCAAAGGGCCCAGCCCAGTGGACCCTGAAAGCCTATGGGAGCCTGAGGCTGTCACATGACACTTGTGTTTGTGTTTCCGCTTACCTGGGCCCATCTATACCAGCCAGTATTTTGGACGCTGCCCGTCTGGTAGATGGTCCCTCCTCTCCAGGGTGGTCCTTTCTTTGTCCCTAGGCATTTCTGGTTAAAAAGTGCAGAATGATGATTGCTGTTACTTTGTTTCAGATTACCTGGACCCCGACCATCCCCATGTAATATGCCCAGCGCTCCTTGCTCTAGGCGGTTTCTGGAAAATCCTGTTGGCTCAGCGTCGGCAGAGCCCGCGTGTCTCCCCTCTGACCTCGCTGCTCCTTGTGGCCCGGCCTGAGGCCCAGCAGACTCCAGTGTTCCCAGCCAGCCTCCTCAGCCTGATGCAAACGCTCCCCTGGCAGTGACCCAAAGGCTCTTTCTGAGGCCCTCCCAGCATCTGTGTCCAAGGGCAACTGTGCCAGCCTTTGAGGGACCCACGTTTCTCTGTCTCCAGACTCTCCTTCCCTCTCCCGTTGCCCTCTTTTCCCAGCAAATTACTCCTCCGTGACTTTGACTTGGTCGCCCTGCGGTGATGGGGTGTTTCTCTGCCCCGGCTTGGGTATTTGTAGATGCTGACAGACTGACCCACTCCCCCTTTGCTGAAGGTTTGGTTTTGTTTTCTTCAGTTTGCAGAGACACTTGCAGGCACTGGTGTCCTGTCTGCCTCGCCTATCACTCAGCCCCAGTGAGTCCACACTGTTTGGGATTCACTGCTGTCAGGCCCGGGGGGGCCCAGAGCACCCGGGCCCCTCCCAGCAGCCTGGACAGACTGACAAGGGACCTGGCATCTCAGGGGAAGCTTGGCTCTCTCCTTGTCCAGCTCACTCCTCTCAGAACAGAAAAGGACAGTCAGAGGTCTGGAATCCTGGACTGAAACGTCAAATCAGGGCACCCAGTGACAAGGCTCTCATTATACTGGTCAAGATTTCGCACCAAACAACTTCCCTAAAAACCTGATTTCTACTTTCACTTAGAAACCATTATGCTGAGTCCCGTCCTTCACGCCTGCTTGGGCCCCACTGATGAATTATTTGGGGAACAGAGCAGATGGGAATTTCTTCCTTTGTGTCCATTTCAACAAGTTCTCTGACCCAGTTCTGCCGGTACTGAAAAAATTTAATGATTTTTTTGTTTGCAGATTTCAATACAGAGTATGAGTTTTCTGAAAACGCCTATTCTTAAAATAATTAAAATGCTTCAACCTTCAAAAGTGCATTTATTATTAGGTGAAAAATCTCCTGTTATTCTTCAGGAAAAAAATCAAATATCCTAAGTAACAACCTTGGTTCTGGCTCTTTTATTTTTCTTTTTTACAGATGAAACCACTTAGCATTCCTTAGCTAAACAGAAATGTAGTCAGAGGAAGCTGGAGGCAAATATTTGCATTTATATATGATTTTAGTAGAAAATATTCTAAGCTTTTCCCGGACAAAGTGGGAGAACTACAGAAGCATAACAATGGTAATTAATGTATTTTGAAGCTAGTAACAGGGATTTATATGATAATGTGGTATATCATCTAGATCTTTGGAAGGCAAATCTCAAAAATCCTCATCAGGGGACTTCTCCGGTGGTCCAGTGGTTAAGACTCCGCCTTCCAATGCAGGAGGCGTGGGTTTGATCCCTGGTTGGAGAACTAAGATCCCACATGCCGTGGGGTGTGGCCAAAAACTTAAAAAAAAAAAAAAAAAAAACCCTCATCAGCTACTGTGGTTTCAATTGCAGGAAACCCTGAATGACATGCTCTGGTGGAGACAGGGAATTTTTTTTGACAGTGTTCTTCCCACCATGTGATATGACGATCATTTTAATGAACTCCATGTCCTTGAGTCATATCTTAATAAGAACTTGCTGGCTGAATAGAAAAGGAAGCTACGGATCAGAGCAGGACAAAAGTACTTAAAGAATTTCATTATTAAAACCTTCATCTTCCGAAGTATAAAGAAGGTGTGTGAATTCTTCCTGTCATTATTGGGTTGGGACATGGTAGTCTCATGAATATTTCTTTTAAATGGCTCATGATAGAAAGTTTCAGACAATAATATAATGAAATTCCACTTCTGCAGCACCCAGTTTTAACAATTGTCAACATTTTGCCAACCATGTTTCATCTACCCTCCCTGGATTAGTTTTTTTTGTTTGTTTGTTTGTTTGTTTTGCGGTTCGCGGGCCTCTCACTGTTGTGGCCTCTCCCGTTGCGGAGCACAGGCTCCGGGTGCGCAGGCTCAGCGGCCATGGCTCACGGGCCCAGCCGCTCCGCGGCACGCGGGATCTTCCCGGACCGGAGCATAAACCCGTGTCCCCTGCATCAGCAGGCGGACTCTCAACCACTGTGCCACCAGGGAAGCCCTGGATTAGTTTTTAAATTAAAAACAATTGTTTTTGAGTATTTTAAAGCAAACTCCAGGTAATACAAGTGCTTGTGTGATGATTAATTTTATGTGTCCATTTGGCTGGGTCACTGTATTAGTCTGCTAGCGCTGCCATAAGAAAATACCAGAGTGGCTTAAACAACAAAAGCTTATTTCTCACAGTTGTGGGGGCCAAGTCCAAGATCAAGGTGCCAGCAACATGGGTTTGATTCTGAGGGCTCTTCTCTTGGCTTGTAGGCAGCAACCCTCTTGTGGATGCTCATGTGACCTGTACTTCGTGTGCACTTACTAAGGCCAATTATCCTACTGATCTGGGCCCCACCCTTATGACCTCATTTAACCTTAATTACCTCCTATAGGCACTATCTCCAAATACAGTTGCATTAGAGTTTCAACATATGAATTTGGGGGTGGAGGGGGGGGGACACAATTCAGTCCATAGCAGCCACTGTGCCCAGCAATTTGGTCAAATATTCTGGATGTTTCTGTGAAGGTGTTTTCCTAGATGAGAATAACATTTAAATCTGCAGACTCAGAGTAAAGGAGATTGCCCTTCGTAATGTGGATGGGCGGCATCCAATTAGTTGAAGGCTTTAATAGAACAAAGACCAAGCAAGAGGGAATTCTCCTAGCAGACTGCCTTTGGACTCAAACTGCAGCTCTTCTACCATCCAACTCTGCAGATTTTGAACTTAACATCCTCCAAGATCATGTGAGTCAGTATCTTAAAATAAATCTCTCTCTTTCATATCTATATCTCTATATATCTCCTGTATCTATATCTATATCTAATCTCCTATTGGCTCTGTTTCTCAGGAGAACCCTGGCGACAGATCTTGTAAAGACTTCAATATGTACCTATGTATCTCTAACAAGGAGGACCTCAAAAAGTTAAAAAAACTCTCAATCACATCGAACAAAATTAACAATTTGTAGTATCATACATCACACATTTCATGATCCATTTGCTTCAGCTGTCTCAAGAATGGCTTCTTATCATTTGGTGCATTTGAATCAGGATTTAACAAGAGCTACACATTGTATGTGGCTGATAGATTTCTTGAGTCTCTCTCCCTCTCTCTTTTGCAGTAAAAATATTTTGATTATTATGAAAAATTTCAAACATACACAAATGTAGAAAGAATAGAGTGGTAAAGCCCCAACTGCACATGCCCCAGTCTCAATAGTTATTGATATATGGGGGATCTTATTTCATCTATACCCCCTTCCCACCTCCATCCCACCCCTATATATTATTTTAAAACAAGTCTCAGACTTTATATAATTTCAAAGGTAAATACCTCTGTATATATATCCAAGAAATAAGGAATATTTTTAAAAAGTATGACATCTACAAAAGTTAAAAATGATTTCTTAACATCATCTTGTAACTAATAGGTAATGTTAAAATTTCCCTGATTGTCCCATAAATGTCTTTTTATAGTTGGTTTGTTGCAATCAGGATTCAAACAAGGTCCACACATGGTGTAGGGTTGTTGCAATCAGGATTCAGACCAGAACCACCTCTATTGTGCTTACTGTATGTGCTATTGGCTGAATGTGTCTCCCCTCCAAATTCATATGGTGAAGCCTTAACCCTGTGTGGCTGTATTTGGAAATAAGACTTCTCGGAGTAATTAAGGTTAAGTGAGTTCATAAGTGTGGGGATCCTAATCCAATAGGATTGGTGGCCTTATAAGAACAGGAAAAGAGATTTCTCTTTCTTTCCATGTGCACACAGTGAGGAAAGGCCATATGAATACATAGCAAGAGGGCAGCCGTCTGCAAACCAGGAAGAGTGTTCTCATGAGAACCCTGATCTCAGACTTCTAGCCTCCAGAACTGTGTGAGAAAATAAATTTCTGTTATTTAAGCGACCCAATCTATGGTATTTTGTTATGGCAGCCTGAGATGACTCATATAATATACTTCTAAAGTTTCTTACACTTCCCTGCTATCAGCCTTTTTTATGCAATTCACTTGTCAAAGAAACTAAGTCATTTGACCTGTAGTAATTCTCAAATTCCAGATTTCACTGATTGTCTTCTCTTGATGTCATTTAACGTGTTCCTCTAACCCTGTGTTTCTTGTAAACAGGTAGTGAAACCTAGAGTCTTAGATTCAACTTCATTTGGCTAGAATCCTTTAAAGGAAAGGTAGTTCAGTGTGTTTTCCTATTACGTCATATCACGAAAAATATGATGTCCTGCATTTCCATTTTTCATGATTTTAAGTTGACTGGTGGTTCTAGAAATTGTCAGCCTGGCCTATTCATAATACAGATCCCTATGGACCTTTCACCTAATGGTTTTAGCAACCATTGATGTCTATGGCCTAGATCCATTAATTCAATAGGTATTTGAAAGTGATGATTTTCTAAATCTGTCATTTGTTTTGCTTTTATTAGCTGGGATCTTGCTATAAAGAAAGAATTTCCCATATCAACAACTAGGTTACCCTGAAATACCATTTATACAGAAAAGGCAAAATAAGATCCTTTTATTTCACATCATGTCAGGGAGTTGGTGCCTTGACAACCTTCAAAGGGGATACTAATTTGTTTTTAAATTATCATTGTATAAGCTATTGGATTTTTTTATATTTGATGTATTTCAACCTTTTATGATTATTACCTTCTTTGGTGTTCAAATTGACCCAACTATGGATGGCAAGAGCCCCTGCAAGTTAGTTTCAATATCATTTTGCCAGGAGTCTTTGATAGTGGCTTTGCTCTCAGGTATAACAACATGTTCCAGCCTTATCTTGAACAATTCCTGCCCCACATCTTGAATCAGTTGTTTCTCCAAGGAGCCCTGGTTTCTTTTAGTGAGAAATGGTTTTCAGAAACCATATCTGGTGCTAGAATTGCTCATTGTCACTGAATTGTCATTGCTTCCATCTCTGATGAATAATATTATATTGAAAATATCTTCAATAATGAATGAAACTGTAAACATTTCTTAAATTAAGTTACTCAAAGGCTTCTTCAGAGATTTTTTTTAATTAAGAGAAAAAATAATAATTGAGAAAACTGAATATTAGTAGAAAATAAGTGTTAGTAGAAAATCAAACTATCAACTTGGATAGATAAATGTTTTATAAAAATGATGACAAATATTGAATTTATATTGGTTGTATTTCTTTTCATGTTATTTAATTCTTTCTAATAATGGTGGCTTATTCAATATAAAAATATTATTTAATTATATCATTACATAATAACATAACATTAATTATGTAATTTAAAAATTATATTACTATAAAATAATATAACATTATACAATTATTTAATCATGTCATTATATCATTATTTAATAATATCATTACTTAATTAGTAAAGTCCAGTAGAGACAGCTAAATAGATGAATGACACTCATAAATCAGGTTAGAGTTCTTTGTTAAGCCCTGCATCCTGAATTTGGGCTCAGTATATATGCTCATCTCTAGTGGAGAATGATGTGTCCAATGGTCAGCTGCATTATTTGACCAGGAGGCTTTGTTCCAATCCCTTCTCCCCCGTTAACCTGATGGGTATTTGCCCTCCTCCGTGGACCACCTTATAGGGAAGGGAGTGTTCACTGACCAATAGACATGAATATTTCAATTAGCTAGGCAGTTGCATTTCTTATGACAAAATTATATATATAGGCATTTTGATTTACACATCTGTTTTCCATGACTTTGGTCAATGTGAGTCAATCCCCAGAATCTGATTGACTGGTAAACTGAAAAAACGGAATTGCTGGACATTCTCAGATCAAACTCTGGACTAACAACCCCACCAAAATCCCATCACTGAGGGAAGCCCTGCCTGCAAAGCCAGGCTACCTCTCTTTTTGAAGTAGCATTTTATTTTATTTTATTTTATTTTTTGTCCTCTTGGGAAGGGAACCTTTCACCATCAAGAAGATTGAATGGGGCATTAGCCTTATTTTCTTTGATTCTAATCACTTTAACTTTTTTTTCCCCCCATTGGGCTCAACTGTATGTTCTGTACCTTGCATTCTTCAACCTCATCCCTCCATGGTTCTGCCTCAGAGATACTGCCCTGCTGTTTCTTCAGCCATCTCCCCCCTCAACATACACAAAAATAATTACCTTCTATTCATTTTTTAGATCTCAGCTCAATTATCACCTTCTCAGGGAACACTTCCCCAGCCCTCAGACTGGGTGAGATGTCCTTCTGTTACATGTTGTCATGGCATGCAGTGCCTTTCCTTCCTAAGACCTGTCACAGTTTGTAATTAAACATTTATTTGTGTAATAATTAGATTAAGGTTGAGAGATAGGGACCACCTGTATTGTGCTTACCTTTATATCTTCTGTGCCCATCACAGGCCCAGCACAACAGTAGGTGCCAATTACTGACATCAGTGACTGAATGAATGACTGGCATCTCCCCAGGAGAGGACAGTGAATTCAGCACACTAGGAATCCAACACATTTGGGCACACACGATGGATCAACTGCCTCACCCAGACTCCTCCTTTCTCCACCTGCAGCTCAGCATCCCTCAAACCTGAACCAAGGCCAGACATTTATTCTCAGATTCACCGGTTGGCTTAGCCACGGAGCGTAACCCTTCATCCTGGGTTAGTCAGGTGCTGTAGGCTGGTGTCAAGTGTGTTTTGGAGGTACCCATCCCCACGCAGTCTTGTACTCACACAGCATTGGTCCTTGGTTTCTGACCAACTTCCCTCCTTAAACTCCAGTTTTCTTCTGTGGTGGGTGCTCTGCCTCGAACGCCAGCCCCCTTGATGCTCTGCTCAGCATCTACTGTTCTGTCCCTCTAGGGGACCCGCCCACTTCACGTGACTGAGGTTTTAGTCTATCATTTACTGGCTGTGTGATCTTGAACATGCCTCATTCGCTTTCTGAGCCTTAGTTTCCTTAATGAAAATATTGGGCCACAGCCCTGTCTGCTACTCCCACGCCAGGGTGCTGGAGGAACGAATTAGAGAATACAGATAACAATACCTCCTCACCGAGAGTGAAACAAAAAAGAGAACCTGACAACAAGTCCAGATGTGGGGAAAGCATCCCTGAAGAGGAGACATTTGAGGTGAGATCTGAAGGACAGATGGGAGTTACTCTGAAAGATGTAAGGTGGCTGTAATGACAACTGAATTCATTTCAGTGAGTATTTTGGGGAGCAATTGCTCTGTTTCCAGAATTGGGTTATTAGTTTGGAGAATGCAAAAAGGCACGATATGTTGCTGGCTTCATGCTGCTTACAGCTGTGTTATCGACACCACATATACACACAGACCCGTGGTTCTCAACTACAGATTTTGTCCCCGTAGGGGGAACAATCTGGAGACATTTTTGCTTATCATCACTGGGAGAGAGGGGTGTGCTACTGGATCTAGTAGGTAGAGGTCAAGGGTGCTGCTAAGTAGCCTACACTGCACGGGACCGCCACCGCGGCAAACGTTCATAGTGCTGAGTTTCTGGTTTGACCCCACCAAAGCCATTATCCAGGACACCATGCTGAACATCAGGTGCCCAAATGAGGGCTACAGACATTTCCACTTCTTAAAATCCCACTTATTTTTCAAGATTCATCTCACATCGTATCTCACCCTTAAAGCCATCCCCAGGTGCCCCGAGCCAGCCTTACTATAGCCCATCGTTTAAGAGCACGGACTGCAAAGGCAGGTACACCTGAGTTCACAGCCCGCTGCAGGCTGATTGGCTGGGTGTCTTGGGGTGAGTGTTCTCACCTCGCTAAGCTTTTGCTTTCTCATCTGTAAAACAGAGATAATATCCCTGCCACACAGTATCGAGGTGGTGAACAGACATGTAGAACACAGTACCTGGCACCTGGTGCACATCCAAGAATAGGTGACAATTCTGCCTTGTATTCCCACAGTGGTTTTCTTTGTAAGCTGCCCAGGTAACCTGGCTAATTTCACCTTGTACTAGGTATGTCCGCTTTTACTCTGTACCAGGTATGGCTCTAAGCACTTAATATATTTCAATTCATTTAATTCTCATAACAGCCATTATAGGCTGAATATTAGTGTCCATCCAAATCATATGTTGAAGCCCTAATGCTCAATGTGATGTTATTAGATGTGACCACCGGAAGGTAATTAGGTTCAGAAGAGGTCATGAGGCTAGAGCCGCCATGATGGGATTACTGCCCTTATAAGAAGAGACGCCAGCGCTCCCTCTCTCTTCACGAAGTTAGGATGCAGCGAGAAGGTGGCTGGTCACTTGCAAGCCTCACCAGGTTCTGAATCTGCTGCCACCTTGATCTGGGACTTCCAGCCTCCAGAACAGTGAGAAATTAATGTTTCTTGTTTAAGCCACTCAGTCCATACCGTAGTAGCCTGAACTAAGAGAACAACCTTATGAAACAGGGATGGTTTTTACATTCTTTTTTTTTTTTTCTGTGGTATGAGGGGCTCTCACTGCTGTGGCCTCTCCCGTTGTGGAGCACAGGCTCCGGACGCGCAGGCTCAGCGGCCATGGCTTACGCGCCCAGCCGCTCCGCGGCATGTGGGATCCTCCCGGACCGGGGCACGAACCCGTATCCCCTGCATCGGCAGGCGGACTCTCAACCATTGCGCCACCAGGGAAGCCCTCTTACTACTGTTTTGACCTTGAGAAAACCACTTAGCTTCTCTAAGCCTTGGTTTCCTCGTTTGAGGAAACGAGCCCAGCCCACTTACTGGCAACTTATTGTGATGATGAAATTAAACGGTGTGTGTGGAAGGGATTCCCTAAGATGAAAGTGTGAGCGCCTGTGGCCTCGTGTATCTGGGAAGGCTTCATGGAGGAGGAGATGTGTGTGCTTGGTTTGAAGAGGAGTGGATACTCCAAGCTGTGATCCTAGCAGCTGGGTAGAAGGTTGCGGTTCATCAGGGTTTAATCACTAAAGTGACCCCGAGTTGAATTTACCTCTTGTCTTGGACACTGTCTGATGTGGCCCCTCGTGAGCTCACAGGTGGGCAAGCCTCCACGGCACGGTGCACCCTAATTTTGCCCTAGGCCCTACTTCCTCTGCCCTTCAGCAACGGTGAGTCAGGGGGCCTTCCTAAATGGCTGGATGATGAGGAAAAAGGTAGCATTCAGATCTGGCCCTGGCACCGACTAGCTGCGTGACCTAGGGAAATGGTTAAGCGTCTCTGAACTTTGTTTTCTTATCTGTGCTCTGGGGACAATGTTACCTGTTTTGAATGTTTGTTTGAACGCCTGGAAATAACGTATGTACAAGACCTTACACAAAGCTTTAATACGTAGCTGTTATTCCATAAATTGGTAATCATTTCTGCTAAAGATTAAAAAATTAAAATTTAAAATTTAAAAATTTAAAAAATTACTACTAAAGATTTAGGAAGGCTTTGTGCTCCTGAGCAGGGAGTGGCCTATTTAACATTACCATAAACTGCTGGACAGCTTAAAAAAAAAAATCACAATTAAGGTCAGCCTACCTTTTCTCTCAACTTTATTTTAAAAAAATTCTGAAATACACAAACATAACAAAAAAGTGCACACATCGTAATTACACACCTTGTTAACCTTTTACGAAATGAACACATCCATGTAAACAACACTCCAATCAAGAGATAGAACGTGACCAGCCCACCAGCATCCCGCCTCTGTCCTCCTCCCAGCCAGCCGCTACCACCATCACGTTATTCTCCCTTCTGTCGCCATAAATTAGTTTTGCCCGTTTGTGAACTTTTGTGTCTGACTTCTTCCACTCCACATGAAGTCCGTGAGACTTGCCGGTATTGTTCTGTGTAACTGTAGTCCTTTCATTCTCATCGCTACATAGTATTCCATTGTGTGAATATTCACAACTTACCTGTTTTAATCGTAAATTCTTGAACAATTTTTAGTGCAGGATATCTGGACAATTTTCTTAACTGGCTACTTAGCCTTTATGAACTTGTACACACAAAAATGTTAATTTGTTACACTGGGACCTTGCTGATCTTGGCAAGAAATTGATTAAGGAACCCAGCGGGTGTGCTGGCGAACCCGTTCTCTCACAGTCCTGCCAGAGAGAATACAAACTTCTTACCCAGAAGAAAGACAGCTCTACACTGAATGATCAAGTTGGTAGAGGACAGCCCAATGGGCGTTGCAGTGTCCTTTGAAAAACAACTTCTGTTTCCAACTACAATTGTTTGTTTCTGCCTGTCATCCATATCAGGGAGAAGGAGATTTCCAACCTCAGAAACCTGAAAAAAAAAAATCTTCAAAGCTGCCTCACTTCTTGGTGGAGCTATGGCTATACTGAAAATGTTTGCTTATTTGCTTAAGTTCATGGGCGTGATATTGCTTTTATACTGTGGATCCTACCTTCTGTTTTGTTTCTTTTATTGAAAACCCCAGGTTAATATCAAGTCAGAAACTGGCCAGCCCAGCTGTGGATGATTTGAGCTGGGCAGCTGGAATCACTTTTCAGATATTTTGACAACAAGGAAATCCCGAATGTATTTTGCCCCAAGCACTTCTGCACTTCTTTTTAAAAAATATTTGTAGTGTAGAAATAAATTTAATCTCTGAATCCTTAATTACTTTAAACTTGACTCATTCAAATAGTGTTTATAAAACGATACTTTGTTCCAAGAAACCTGTAAGACATTAAAAATCCTTCTCACTCTACTTTCTGTTGCCAGAAGTAGAAAAAGAGTGACTGCCAAGAATAAATGGAACTTCACAACCACTTTGGAAAACGGTTTGGCATTATTTCTCAAAATCAAACATTCATATAACCTATGACCCGGCAGTTTCATTCTTGGGTGTATACCCAACAGAAATCCCTGCAGAGATATGCATTAAAAGACACGTACCAGACTGTTCATACCAGCACAGTTTCTAGCAACTCCAAATTGTAAGAAAACCCAAATATCCATGAACAGTAGCAAGAGCGAATAAATTGTTGTATAGTCACACGATGGAATATTACATAGCAATCAAATGAAGGGATTACAGCTTTACAGAACACCCTGGATGACTCTCCAAAACAATATCTTGAATAAAGGAAGTCATACAAAAATATATATATTATATTACTCCATTTATGTAAAAAATTTAAAACTAGCAAAACTAATCTTTGTTGTTAGAGGTGAGAACAGTGGTTAACTTTGGGGAGTGGGGAGGGGATAGCAATAGAGGGGGTTAGAGGGGCCTTTCTGGGGTGCTGGTAATGTTCTACTTATTGACCTGGCAGGTGTTACACAGATGTGAGCACCTTGGGATAATTCACTACCCACTTTTGATTAATGAACTTTTTAATAAACGAGTTTTTTTAAAGTAAAAAATGCATTATAAACCTCATAAATTTTAATATTTTAGGAGAGCAATCTAAATCTGAGAAGATATATTCTTTTTCCCCAAATCTTATTCCCATTGCTTCACCTAATTAGAAGGTAGCCTCCATTATGCAGTACACAGTTGTATATCTGAATCATTTGGAAAATCCAGAATGGACATCAGTATAGCAGTTTAGGTTAGAAGAAAAATAATCAGTTGGTTTTCTGATTATAGAGTAGATAAAGATTCTCATAGCTCTCTTTACAGATAAACTGCAGTTTTCTTATAATTCATTAAAAATATCCATGTCTCTATTCGCTAAAAAGAAAAAAAAAAAAGGATTCACCTTTAGAGAGCTCAACTCTTTTCTAGTGCAATATGGCTTTCTGAATCCTGACACAATCTTGACATGGGATTGGAGCTCAAACATATGAATAGAAAATTTCCAAGTCTTCAAATGATAAAAAATGTATTCTGTGTATTTCAATTTGCTTACTGGTGAGCTACGTGCTCCTGCTAAGAGTAACTACTTGAGTTCTTTTTAAAAATTTTTTTTTATTAAAGTTTGGCTGATTTACAGTGTGGTGTTAATTTGTTTGAGTTCTTGAAGGATTAAAACGAACCACCCAACTTTTCCTTTCAAAGCCCCTGTGTCTTTAACATCTTATGAATGTTAATGGGGTTGGCATAGCATCTAGTATGGGCGTATTTGGGTATTAGATCTTCATGCAATGGATATAGTAATAAGTACTTCCATTGTTCTCAGAGAAAAATGTGGTTACTGAGTTTTGGAGCCAGTTTTCAAGGAGTGTTCTACTTTAACCACAAAACCTTCCCACATGTATTATACCGACGATGCTATGGTTAATGAGAGTCACAGGGAAGAAGAGTAAAGGTAGCATTCTGCCTTCTACATCCAGACTTGGACTGGTCTGTAGTTATACCACAGTCTACTTATTTGTGTGCACATTGTAAACAAATCTATTGGAGCAGTTATTTTTCAGTTTCTCTTCTCTTTTCCCCTATGGCACAAGTACTTCTAGAACGGTCCAGCGCAGTGCCTGACGGGGATGAACAGGTTCATGGAATGAATGGGTACAAGATAATGGACACTAGTTTATGCAAACTGGGTAGGACCTTGGTCACTTACTCACACAGTCCTCTCACTTTTCAGGGAAGGAGGCTCCAGTCCAGCGGAGCCAACAGTGACCAACTGTTGAGGTGGAGAATGGCTGTGGGTCCTTCTTTGTCTTGTCTACTCTCTCTTACCCTCTGGCTGCTAGAATAGGGCTGCTGTCTACGGCTCTATGTAGCAGAACTTTGGGTAGGGAAGCTGATCTGAGAATCGGAAGCCATAGCAGCAGGTTTCTCAATTCTTGTCACCCCGCTGCCCACTTGTCCATGGTATAGCTGGCGTTAGAAACCTGTTACCTCATCCTTTCATCCCAAGGGCTCTACCTGAACCTCTATTTCCAAAGCTTGGCTTTCAAGTTGCCCTCTCAGATGTTGCCATAAAAGGCCCACACTCATATCTCTCCTGGGAGTTCTAAATAAACTTTGGGATTTCCATTTGACTGCTTACTTGTCTCCATTCTAATGAGGGTTTCCTCCCCAGTGTTGGATGGGTCCTAAGATGCTTCAGTGGCTACTCTGAACTATTCTACTGATTCTCTTTACAACACTAGACAAAAATATGCCCCCATTTATGTAAGCAAAAAGAGGCAGGTCACCTGCTCAGCACTCAGCCCAAGCAGAGCTTTGCAAGTGGAAAATGACTGAAAATGAGAGTTAGCCATAGAAGGAAGAAATCCTGAGCAGGTGACTGCCGAATAATTTAAAATGAAACTGGCGCTTCTGCCTCTGAGACTCTTGAGTAACTTTGTAATGCCACCACTAGGACATGCCTTTAGTTCAGGTGCTCACTGATTGGCGAACCCAGCAGCAGCAGGTCCTGGTAACTTACACAGATGCCACCTTTGATACCTTGTCCATCCCGTGACTTCCATGAATGCAGGTCTCATTTCATAAAGGAACCAGAATTTGGTTAGCAATTCTGGGTGCCTTCAAAGGGTGTTTGAATTTAAAATACGTGGCTCCCAGAACAAGAGGAAATTCCATTAGGCTGAGGGGAAATGGGATCTGAGGGCAGCCCTAAATATCTATAGATAAGTATATAGAGGTGGTATTAACTTGATACATCTTCATCCATTCTTGAAATATGTATCTATAACTGTAGTTTAGTGTAATGTTTGGCTTACATATACCATCTTTTATTTATTCATTTTATTAATGAACATTTAGGTTGCTTCAAGTATTTCTCTACCATAATCAATTCAGTAATAACTACCCTTGTGCAATGGTGCCAGAAATTCTCTCTGGAAAGTCTACAATTGCTATACGTGGAGCTGTCAGATCACAGTGTATGTACATGTTTAGTTTTACTACAGGCTGCCATATTGTGTCCACAATGGCTCTAACAATTTATAATCCCACCAGCAATGTATGAGAATTCCCATTTACCCACATCCTGGTCAACCCTTGATAATTTTAGATTTGTTCATTTTTGTCAGTCTGATGGTTGAGAAATAGAATCTCGTCCTGGTTTAAGTTGCATTGTTCTTGTTACCAGTGAGATGGTTTAAAGGTCACTTAGGTTGCCTCTTCCATGAATTACCTATTTATTACTTTTAGCTATTTTTCTATTGGGCTGTTTGTCTTTTAGTTACTTATTTAATGGGGTTCTCTATTTGTTCGGGATACTAGAGGTTGCAGATATCTTCTCCCTGATGGTCATTTATCTTTTAACCTTGGTTATGGTGTTTTTTCCTTTATGGCATGTGTCTGCATGTCTGTACCTGATTTAAGAAATCTTTTCTATAATCATAGATATTGTCCCATATTATCTTCTAAAAAAAATCTAAAGTTTTGTGTGAGGAGGGATCCAATTTTATTTCTTTTTGCAGGTAAGAGATTTTGTCAGTTACCTATTGCTACATCACCAATTACTCCAAAACTTAGCAGCTTGGAACCACAAACATTTATTACCTCACAGTTTCTGAGGGTCAGGAATCTGGGAGTAGTTTAGCTGGTGGTTCTTGTTCAGGGTCTCTTCAGAAGTTGCAGGTGGGGTGCAGTCATCTGAAGGCTGTGCTTCCAGGATGGCTCAGCCACATGGCTGTTGGCAGGAGGCCTCAGTTCCTCCCCATAGAGACTCTCCTCGAGGCTGCCTGAGAGTCCTCATGACATGGAAGCTAGCTTCCCCCAGAGCCCAAGATCCATTCGAGAAAGAGAGAGAAAGCGTGAGTAAGCAGGAAGCTGCAATGCCTTTTATGACATAATTTCTAAAGCCACACATTGTCACTTCTACTTTGTTCATCAGAAGTGAGCCCACTTCTATTCACTAAGTTAAGCCCACACTCAGTGGGAGGGGAATTTATACTCCACATCTCACAGGGAGGCATATCAGAGATTGTGTGGCAGTTGAAACCCACCATAAGTGTAAAAAGTCGTTTGTCCCAACCCTACTAACTTGTAGAAGCCCTTCTAATCTGTAATGACACTTCTATAATTTATCAGTTTTCCACATAAGGAGACATTTGTTTCTGGGTCTTCTGTTCTAATCCATTGATTTATTTATCTGGTCCTACACCAACACTACACTTTTTAACTTTACAAATCTCCATGCATGATAGGTCATTTGTGGTACGTACCCGATGAACCACACTACCTGTATACAGACCTGCGTAGTCCCCAACTCTTAAATCTATTGATAGATTGGCCTTGTGACTTGCTTTTATCTTAGCATGGGATAGAGGTAGTACTATGCCAGTTCCTGGCCTAAACCTTAGTCCTGTAAGCTTTTGTCTTGTGCTCTCGGGAGCCAGACTAGTTACCCGTGTAAGTAGTCTGGCTACCTTGCTGGAGAGACACCACAGGGAGATATCATCCAGAGAGGGAGAAACTCAGAGACTCCCTAGAGAAAGAGAGAAGACTAGTTCTCTTAGCAAGCCAGCTGGGCCTAGCCCTGTGCTGAGCCCCCAGCTGAACGTAGCCACCTAAGTGACCACCTGCAAGGGCAGCAGAACTGCCCAGCTGAGCTCATCCCAGGCTTCAGTCACGGTAGTTGTTCTGAGCCACTAAGTGTTGCAGAGGTTTGTTGTAAGTCAGTAGATTACTGATACTTCTCTTTCCCCATCCTTACACTTCTTTTTCAAAATTGCATTATATTGAACTTATAGATTCATTTGGAGAAAGAATATTAAGTCTTTCTTTTTGTCAATGTATTCAGCTTTTCTTTTTTTAAGAAGACGTTGCGGGTAGGAGTTTATTATTAATTAATTAATTTATTTTTGCTGTGTTGGGTCTTCGTTTCTGTGCGAGGGCTTTCTCTAGTTGTGGCAAGCGGGGGCCGCTCTTCATCGTGGTGCGCGGGCCTCTCACTATCGCGGCCTCTCTTGTTGCGGAGCACAGGCTCCAGACGCGCAGGCTCAGTAATTGTGGCTCACGAGCCTAGTTGCTCCGCGGCATGTGGGATCCTCCCAGACCAAGGCTCGAACCCGTGTCCCCTGCATTAGCAGGCAGATTCTCAACCACTGAGCCACCAGGGAAGCCCCCAGCTTTTCTTTTTTAAACACTTTTTTTTATTTATTATTTTTGGCTGCGTTGGGTCTTTGTTGCTGTGCGCAGGCTTTCTCTAGTTGTGGCGAATGGGGGCTTCTCTTGTTGCAGAGCATGGGCTCTAGGCGCGCGGGCTCCGTAGTTGTGGCTTGCGGGCTCTAGAGAACAGGCTCAGTAGTTGTGGCACATGGGCCGAGTTGCTCTGCGGCATGTGGGATCTTCCCGGACCAGGCCTCAAACCCGTGTACCTGCATTGGCACGTGGATTCCCAACCACTGCGCCACCAGGGAAGCTCTAAACACCTTTTTATATTGAATATTTTCCCTATAAAGTCCTGAATATCATTTGCTTAACTTTTTCTTAGATTTAATATTTCTATTGCCATCATGAATGAGAAGCTTTTCTACTACCTTTTCTAATTGGTTATTGAAGGTATAAAGGGATGCTAATTTTTTATGTTGATCTTATTTGCAGCAATCGTGCTAAACCCTCTTGGTTTTTCTTATGGTTTGTCTGAAAATTCTCTTGGATTTTCAATGAAGACAAATTGCAAATAATGAGCATTCTATCTCTTTCTCCCTTATTCTTTTGCCTCTTCTTTTCTTGTCTCCTTTCATTGGCAAGGACTTCCTGTCCAATGTTGCAAAGTCAGGGTGAAAATGGGCACCCTGACTTGTACCTGAACTTAAAAAGACTTTGTTTAAAGTTTCATCACTTAGTATGATATTATTATAGGGTTTTTTGGGGGAAATATTTTATCAAGTTAAGTTCCTACTGATTTTTAAAAGTTTTATTATTTTTTTAATGAATTTTAACTGAATTTTATTGCTTACATTTTATATATTTTTCTGTATTTGTTGATTATCGTATGGTTTTTATATCTTCATATTTTATAGTAATATGGTACATTTTCTAATGTTGAGTCATATATATTTTTACAGGATAAAATCTACTTAGTTATGATTACTTTTATTACTGATAAATTAGATTTGTTAGTTTTTTATGTAAAATTCTTGCATTTATATTGATAAATGATATTGGTCTATACTTTTGTTTCTTTTTCAAAAAATGCTGTTCTTTTTACATATATTAACCTAATAAAATGAATTAGGTAGCTTTTCCCTTTTTCCTACTGTCTGGAACTGTTTGGCTACGATAGGAATTATCTGTCCCCTAAAGGTCTGGTTAAATTTGCCTGTCAAGTTGATGAATCTGTTACCTTTTTTGAGAAGAGAGATTTGACTAGCCATTCAATTATTTTAATAGTTATTGGTATATTCAGACTTTCTGTTTCTTCTTGGGTCACTTTTGTAATTTATATTTTTTTGTAGAGTTGACCATTTCATGAAAGTTTTTTAAATTGTAGGCAAAATTTTGCTGTAGTATTTTTTTGTCCTAATATTGTTTATTTTGCTTTTTCTCCTCTTTCTAATCACTTTCTGGAAGAGTATTTTACTATTTTAATTCGTGATCTTTTGGTTTTATTGATAATTTTTATATTCTTGGTTTTAGATTCTATTATTTGTGCTTTACATTAATTTTCCTTCGATTCTTTCTTTCTAGATTATTATTTTCTCTTTCTAAATCATTCAGTTGAGTGCTTATTCATTAATTTTCAACTCTCGTTTTCTAAAAAAAAAAAAATCTACATTTAAGCTCTCAGTTGTCCCTCGAGTATAATTTTAGCTGTATCTCAAATGTTTTTATGTGCATGTTTTCATTGTGTATTATTTCTAAATATTTTTCATTTTCATTACGGTTTCTTTTTTCATCCAGAGATTATTTAGAACAGTATTTTTTTATTGTCAAATTTATGGGATGGGAGAATACGTGTCTACTGTTGGTTTCTATTTTCAGTGCATTGTGGTAAAAGAACATATCCTGCGTGATATCATTCCTCTGGAATTCGTTGTGATTTCCTTTGTGCCCTAACCAATAGTCAAATGTGTAAATGCTCTGGGTGGGCTTACAAAGGATGTACACTCTTTATTTGTTGGGTGAAGATTCTTTCTAAATAACTATTATTATTTCTAAATATGAGGTATTGTTTTCATAATAAATATATACTTTGTTTGGAAAATAGGATTAAAAAAGAGTCTGTCTTTCAGGAACCTCCTCTCATCAGAAAGGGAGGAAGGGTTCCAGAAGCAGAACCTGAGGAAGAGCCTGGGAAACCAAAGGCATCACCTAGTCCTGGAGAAACCAGCCCTGCCACCGCAGGCTGCACCCCACTCCACCCCAGGTCTAGTGTAACGCTCCTGCCCTTGGACATGCCAGAGCACGTTAGGATGGTGTGAATGTCAGCTGTGTCACCGCCGCTGTGACCCGCTCCTAACAACCAGAAAGGTTGATGCAGAAGTGGTCTCTGCTCAAACAGCACAGTTAGGACCCATGGTTAATCGGGCCCTTCCTCTTTCGGTTATTTCTCCTTTGCCAATACCTGATAGGGGTTCCTTAACTTGGCGTATGATCTGATTAGGTCAGAGTGGGTTGACATGAATTAAATTAAGGGGAATTGTATATTCATTTAGCTTGGCCAGAGGGTTGGTGTTCTAGCTAGGGAAGGTCTCTATCCTATAACTAGTCCTTCCTTTAGCTCCGTGTGAGTCCTTGTGGGGCTGGTTCTTTCTTTCAGCTGGTAGAATTGTCACCAGAAATTCAGCAACAGGAACAGGACTTCTCTCCAACTTTCTAGAGCTGGCCTCTCTTAGCCAGGCTTTTCTCCTTTCTGTGCTCTTCAGTAGCCAGGGGTTCCCTTGCTTTCTCTTCCTGTCATCTCTCTGACTGTGGTCTTGCACATTCACGAGTGCCACTCCACTGCTAGATGACATTCTTCTAGCTGGGGCAAAAGCAAGCTTCCCAACCTGCAGGCAGAGGGCCCAGTGACCGCCAGTGGGTTAAATTTCTGCTTGAGAGATGGTCTCTCCTCCCCCAGGGGACCCGAGGGCCCACAGGCAGTCACCCCCACCCCCATAAGGCCTTACTTGGTTTACCCCAGTGTGCCGTCAAACAATGTTGATCTGTGTACCACGAAGTGGCAGAGGTAGGCAAGCTCTGTGAGCTGAAGGTAAATATGCTTTAACTTGTAAGCCGCATTTTCAAGTTCCATGTTATACCTGATATGATTTAGCTCCCAGCCCTCTGCAAAGTTTTGTTGAAAAGTTGTAGTCATGTCTTCGCTGTGTGTGAAGAGGAAGGACAAAAGGTGTGCGCGAGCGGCCTGGGGTTCCAGGGGTGGGAAAAGACAGCCGGGTTATTGTGGTGGTAGCAGTAGCTGGTGAGAGACTTCAAAGGCAAAGAGAATTCCAGAAGAATCAGGGCTGCTCCCCCGCCCCTGTGTGGACTGCCCCTCCATTGCTTACTAGAGAGGGTCTAAATTCATTTTATTGAGGCAAGGAGCATTTCCTATTCCTTTCTACTAACTTGACCACCACCTCTCCTCTGCCTCTGCCTCCCTCCCCCGTGGTTTGTGTGTGTGTTGCAAACTGTAGTTTTATGCTCCCCACATACTACATTGCAAGTGCCTATTTGCTTGTCTGTCTGATGCCCAAGGCCGTGAGCTCCCTGAGGGACACAATGGCATCTTTCAGCTCTGTATTCCCAGTGAGCATTTAGGGGACCCACACAGAGCAGGCGGGAAATAACCCTACATTGAATGTAGGGCCGCTGGTCAGCTGGCACGCACGTACCCAGCCTGGTTGTATGGCTCGTGGAAACGGTCAGCGGCTGCCCTGAGCTTTGAGTGCTGTCACCCCACAGCCCTGACCTCTCCACCAGGTCTCCCGGGCCTGACCAGGACTCAGCAGCTAACCTGTTGCTGTTTGATCTAGCAGGGGGCCTCCGAGACCCTGCTCCAGGGGTACTGGCGCTTGTTTGCATTGGTTTGTGCCCATGATATACCAGATATTAAATAGTTTTACTATCATCCCTGGCTGAGTGAATGAATGAATGAATGAATGGCCTTGGTTTCCTTCTACTCCCATTGTGCTTGAGTTGCATGCCATGTCCTTTCTGCTATTATTGTCCCAGGCCACAATTTGCCCCTGATTCCCTCTGTGTAAGAACAAGCCCTGTGTCTCTCAGCCCTGTGGACCACGTAACTACAGGGCCACAGTCTACATTATGGTATCTCTGCCCCGATACGTATAGCTCAAGTGATTGACTTTTGGGTTCTGTATGTTGCCTTGGTGAGTAAATAGTGACTTCTTTAAAATGGAGCATATATTGTTTTATGTGCTTACCCTTTAAACCAGAAACTGTTCCTAAAATCTGAATTGCAAAGGCCACATCATTCTCTCCCCAGTAGTATTTACTTTCTGCCAGACTGTTACAAGGGTTACTCTTCTAGTGTGCTAATCTGTGTATGTAAGCAGTGTGTTAATGATTTGGGATGCTGAAGAGTTTTCCTATGTACTTATTGATCTGTCCGATAAAAGCACCCTACATACTTTGTTTATTTATGGAGCAATTCTACCGTCTGCCCCCATGCCTTCACATGCTGACAGAAGTAGCCGAAAGTTACACAGAAAAGCATTATTCCAGAGAATCATGGGCCTGAAGAGGCTAAGTGTCCTGAGGATTTTCACACATCAAGAAGAAAAGTTCTGTATTTTCCACTTAAACTTGCGATGCCCAAGCACCTGCGTACTTACTTTAAACCCATTTCCACCCTCCAAGAGCCACAGGTTTGGTGGTGGTGCTTTAAGGGGCATCTGAGTTTCTCTTGGCCTGGTGAGCAACACATAAGAAATCTGTCGTTAAACCACCTAGCTGAGTCAACTATTCTTTTTGTATTTCAGAGGACTGGTAACTAGCTAGACGTATTTAGGCTCCCTGCCTCAACGAGTTCATTTACTCAGAGTTGGACCTGGAGATGAAAGAAATTTCTGAGCATGGAACCAGAGCTGTTAGTTCATTTATACCTTTACATGTTTTTTTTTCCTTTATTTTAAATGTAAGAAAAAAAGGAAAATACAGTCATGTAGAAAGAAGCAGTTTTTATTTCGTAGGTTATTTCTTCTTAAAAATATGTAGTTGATCATATATATGGAATCCAAAAGAATAAATGGTTCTGATGAACCTAGGGGTGGGACAGGAATAAAGACGCAGACACGGGGGACACGCGGGGAGGGAAGGGTAAGCTGGGACGAAGTGAGAGAGTGGCATGGACATATATACACTACCAAATGTAAAATAGATAGCTAGTGGGAAGCAGCTGCATAGCACAGGGAGATCAGCTCCGTGCTTTGTGACCACCTAGAGAGGTGGGATAGGGAGGGTGGGAGGGAGACGCAAGAGGGAGGGGATATGGGGATATATGTATGCATATAGCTGATTGACCTTGTTATACAGCAGAAACTAACACGACATTGTAAAGCAATTATACTCCAATAAAGATGGTGAAAAAATATGTAGTTGAATGCACAACAATGCGAATGGACTTAATGCCATTGAACTGTACAGTAAGATTATGAAAATGGAAAATTTTATGAATATTTTACCCCAATTAAAAAAATATAGAGTTGCAATAATATATATATGCAGTGTTGTCTTCTTGGCTTTTTAAATATAACATTATGCTATAATCATTTTTCCATGCCATTGTGTGGTATTAGAACATTTTACTGTGTGATTAATTATTCAACAAAGATTTATTATGTATCAGTAAGGTACCAAGTACTGTTTTAGGCCATGGAAATATAGCAATAAATGAGGCCAACAAGAGTTTTGGGTGCAAAGAGCTTATATTCCAGCCAGGAGAGACAGGCAGTGGTCAAGGAAGCAAACTCCAGAAGATTGTGTACATGGCTGAATGGAATTAAGAAGGGCGGTGTTGGAAAGCAGCCCAAAGCGGGTTGGAAAGAATCTACCATCATTGCAGTGGGGAGGATGCCACATGTGAGTTGAGTCCAAAAGGCTGAGAATAAGCCAGCAGGTGAATGGAGGGCCAAGGAGCCGCACTGACAGCAGAGGGAATAGAAAGTGCAAAGGTCTTAAGGCAGGAGAGAACCAGGCAAGAATGCAGAATCAAGAGGAGGCGAGTGTGACTGACACTCAGCTGGAGAGCGAGTGGTATCAGACACGGAGGGGAGGGACAGAGCAGAGAGCCTCCCAGGACACATAGAGGGGTTTAGATTGTGCTGCAAGGGCAGGAGGAAAGCAGTGGAGGGTTTGAAACAAGTCAGTGACATGCTTTGCAAAGTTCTCTCTGATTACTTACAGATCAGAGGTGTCAAGAGTGTAAGGGTCAGTGCTGTTAGGAGGCTACTGCGGGCAACCTGGGGATGACAGTGGGCAGTACTGTCCCTGCCCCTGTTCCCCGGGAGCAGCGGCACAGCGGGGCACCTCTCTCCTGACCTGGATGGCAGCTCTAGTGAAGCCCTCCTCTGGGGGTCAGTTGCCCTTCGTTAGGGGAAGGGGACAAAGAAGAGAAAGGCAAGTGTGTGTCCATCTCCATCTTCTCTAGAGGGCCAAGTGCCCCACCGTCAGGGCAAAATAGGGGCCGTGGTATCGCAAATTTTTTACGTAGCAGTTTCTTTATTTGGAATAATGGGGATAATTGTACTTACCTGAAAAAGCTCTGAGGAGTAGAAGCATACAACGTGCTTAGCTTCTGCCTCATGTATGGCAGCACCCAATAAATGGTAGCTATTAACAACAACAACAAAAACCCAGAACTGAAAGTATAATGATAAATAGGTACTTTAAAAAAAACTCTACTGATGGAAACAAATTTGGGTATAAATTTCAGCATGATGCATATTAGAACTGTTTAGTAGAACTGCTCTAGAATCTTCGGCAGTCATAACTATGCTAGTTTTTCAACTTGGCAAAGCTCTATTTCTACAAAGAGCAAACGGATTTCATTCCACAAATGCTAAGATTTATAAGGATATTGGGTATTTATGGACACTCACCTAAAAATATCCAAAGCCTGTTTCTACTCTATATCAGAGGAATAAACAAATCTAAATAGCAAGACTTTCTCGTTTTCGTTAAAATAGTTCCAAAATTGTGGAAGCAAATAAACCAAGTTATTTACAGCAGCTGTGTAACGATAGAGAGATTAAGGTAGGAGTCATCTTGTTTTCTGAAATTTCTGTAATATGTATAAGTGACTTTTATAATGAAAAATATTTTAAATTATCATTAAAGCTAAATTAATATGAGAAAAATTCCATTTCATCATCATGCTAGGGCTGTGAATAAAAAATAAATCCTTTCTCTTTTCATTTCTAAAAGAAGGTTTACAATGTTTTTTGGGGAGTCACATGACAATTATCTGAAATTAAAATAGGGCCTGAAATCTTCACCCAAATGCAAACAGTAGAGGTTGGCAGCTAATCCATGGATTGAGGGGAAAGAAAATTCTAGGCCTATTTTCAGAACTGTTTTAAAATATCAAAATGTCAGGTTGTGCTGGGATTCAGGATCCAGGTTAAAGGGGTTTTCACAGGCAGAACGTGAGGAATAACCGTAAGATGTGTCGGAGGGTATCGTGTGTATAAGCGCTATGGTTCAGAGGTCTGTGTTATCAGAAGCTCAGAATTGATGTGTAATCCTCCCCAGCTCAGCGCTGATCAAGCAAGGCCTGCCGAGCTGGTGAGAAACAAATGTCCACCCAGCTTCTCTGTTAGCCCCAGGCTGGGAAGTTGCCCGAACTCCCGGGGCCGGAGGCCGCGGAGATTTCATCCCCTTGCTGTAGCACAAAGTGCCCTGTTTTGTTTGTTTTTTTTTTTTGCGGTACGCGGGCCTCTCACTGCTGTGGCCTCTCCCATTGCGGAGCACAGGCTCCGGACGCGCAGGCTCAGCGGCCATGGCTCACGGGCCCAGCCGCTCCGCGGCATGTGGGATCTTCCCGGACCGGGGCACGAACACGTGTCCCCTGCATCGGCAGGCGGACTCTCAACCACTGCGCCACCAGGGAAGCCCAAAGTGCCCTGTTTTATCACAGGCACCTGTGCCCACATCCTCAGTCCCCTGCCTGCCGCCTTTGCTCAGTCTCCTTCCTTCACGCTCGGGTTACTGCAGTGGTCTCCTTGCGGCTGTGATGGGTGCAATCCATCCTCCATAATAGAGCCTGAGCGATGGTTCTAAAATGCCAATCTGATAGTGCACTGTCTGCTTTAAGTCTCTCAGTGATTCCCCATCACATCCTGGCCTCCTTCACACAGACCCTCCCACCTTGAGTTAGCTTGTTTTCAGCCTCCCTCCCCTCTTTCTTCTAGCTAACTCCAGCAAGGCTTTCAAAGCCTGGGTCCAGCTCACTCCTCTCTCTGAAAGCCTTCAAAGGCTTCCCATTCTGATTTCAAAGCCTTTCTCTGCTCCCAGATCATCCCCTGCAGGCCCCTACTTGGCCTGAGTTGCCGTATTGCCATCGTAATTCATGTCCCCAGTCAACAGGCCACCAGGGGCAAGGGCTCTGCTGTCCTCAACCTTACTTTTCCAGGGCCTAAACCGTTATGTGGCATGTGGCACAGTTCTAAGGAGTTCATAAATATTAACTCATACAATCCTCATAATAGTACATGGTTATTAGAAGAATGTATAAACATTTGTCCAACAAATGTATATCATCTAGCAGGTGCCAGATACAATTTCAGGCACTGGGGATTCAGCAATGAACAAGACACACAAACTTCTGATCTCAATAAGTTTATAGTTTATTGAGGCAAATGGATGATAAACAGATAAACAGGTATCTAATACAATGTGAGGCGGTGAGAGGAGCTATAAAGAAAAATAAAGCCAGACAAAGGGATGAAATGTGACAGAGGTCATTTTAGATAGGATGGTCAGGCAAGGAGACCTGAGGAGGGGACATCTGAGCAGAGGCCTGAGTAAAGTGAATGGGCCACGTGGATACGTGACGGGGTGGTGGTGGGAGTGGGCAGAGGAAACAGTGAGTTCAAAGGCCCAGGCTCAGTCTGTATAGTGCGTCGTGAGGAGGCCAGTGTGCTGGTAGGTGGGGTGGGGGGAGGAAAGTGGTAGGACATACACAAGGCAGGGGTGGGGTGGGTAGGTCAGGTAGAGCTCTTCAGGCCATCCTGAGGCCTTTGGAGTTTATTCATTGGTAGGTGTCAAGCCTGGTGGGACATGATCTGACTTGTCTTTTAAAAGATCACTCCGGCTGTGAGTGGAGAATACACACTATGGTGACCAAGAGTGGAAGCAGGTAGAGCGGTGAGAAGACGGATGCTGTGGTCCAGGTAGTGATGATGGTGACTCGGGCTCCCCACCACGGCAGCGAAGCAGTCAAACTCTGGATGTACTGTGAAAGCAGGGCAGACAGGACCTGCTGATGCTTGGTTGTAGGGTGTATAAGAGAGAGGGGAGTCCTGAATGGTTCCAAGGTTTTGGGCCAATTGGTGGGTTGGTGGTACCATTTGTTGAGATGGGGATAATTGAGGGAGCAATGGTTTGGGAGATGGGTTGGAAATGAAGCGTTCTGTTTTAGACCTGTAAGCTTGAGTTGCTGCCAGGATTCAGTTTTACCTTCTGTGAAATGGGGATCATGTTTATTTTATGCATTTCTTATGTGAATTAAATGTGATCGTTTTCTTTTCATATTATGTAGATGGAAGGTTTATTTTTATTCACACTGCAGTTAGGGATAGAGTTCCCTTTAAAAGAACAGAAACAACTCCCTCCTAGTGTCTAGATGTTGCTGCCCTTGTACAATTGTCTCTTCCATCAAGGAATGATGTTGATAACAGACCCAGTCTCCATAATTATTTGACATTTATGTAGAGCTGACTATGTGCCCGACACCATCCTAAGGACTTTATAAAACTAACTCATATACTCCTCCCAAATCCTTGGCAATATATACCACTATTCCTCCAATTTTACAGATGAAACTGGCCCAGAGGTGAAGTAATTTGCTTAAGAGCCTACAGCTAGTAAGTACCACAGCCAGGAGTCAACCCCACATGCTCCAGCTCTGCTTCCAGCCCCAATACCACATTCTACATCCTCTGCTCCATGTAAGCGGTACCATCATTGACATGTGACCTGGCCTCTGGGTACTGAGAAGGTGCCTCTTGTCTAACCTCATTGCCTGCACCCCTGCCCCTGTGGGCGTTCCTGCCTCAGTTCTTTGAAAACCTCTGCTCTAAAGAAGGCCGTCGGTATTGATGGCAACACCCCTTCTGTCTCAGCCACCCCAGCACTGTGTCCTCTGTGCCTTTCTTCTAAGGCCCTGAGGTAAGCCTCATCCCTGTACTGTTATACACATGCTTTTTTGGTAACCTGCTCTCTCCACACGCCCCACCTCAGTGCCAGCTGTTACAAGTTGTTTTATTTTATTTATTTGTATATTTTTAACATCTTTATTGGAGTATAATTGCTTTACAGTGGTGTGTTAGTTTCTGCTGTGTAACAACGTGAATCAGCTATATGTATACATATATCCCCATATCTCCTCCCTCTTGCAATCTCCCTCCCACCCTCCCTATGCCACCCCTCTAGGTGGTCACAAAGCACCGAGCTGATCTCCCTGTGCTATGCGGCTGCTTCCCACTAGCTATCTATTTTACATCTGGTAGTGTATATATGTCCCTGCCACTCTCTCACTTCGTTCTAGCTTACCCGTCCCCTCCCCATCTCCTCAAGTCCATTCTCTACATCTGCGTCTTTATTCCTGTCCTGCCCCTAGGTTCTTCAGAACCATTTTTGTTTTTGTTTTTTTAGATTCCATACATATGTGTTAGCATACGGTATTTGTTTTTCTCTTTCTGACTTACTTCACTCTGTATGACAGACTCTAGGTCCATCCACCTCACTACAAATAACTCAATTTCGTTTCTTTTTATGGCTAATATTCCATTGTATATTAGTGCCACATCTTCTTTATCTATTCATCTGTCAGTGGACACTTAGGTTGCTTCCATGTCTGGCTATTGTAAACAGTGCTTCAATGAATATTGTGGTACTTGACTCTTTTTGAATTATGGTTTTCTCAGGGTATATACCCAGTAGTGGGATTGCTGGGTCATATGGTAGTTCTATTTTTAGTTTTTTAAGGAACCTCCATACTGTTCTCCATAGTGGCTGTATCAATGTACATTCCCACCAACAGTGCAAGAGGGTTCCTTTTCTCCACACCCTCTCCAGCATTTACTGTTTGTAGATTTTTTGATGATGGCCATTCTGACTGGTGTGAGATGATATCTCATTGTAGTTTTGATTTGCATTTCTCTAATGATTAGTGATGGTGAGCATCCTTTCATGGGTTTGTTGGCAATCCGTATGTCTTCTTTGGAGAAGTGTCTGTTTAGGTCTTCTGCCCATCTTTGGGTTGGGTTGTTCATTTTTTGATATGGAGCTGCATGAGCTGCTTGTATATTTTGAGATTAATCCTTTGTCAGTTGCTTCATTGCAAATATTTTCTCCCATTCTGAGGATTGTCTTTTCGTCTTGTTTATGGTTGCCTTTGCTGTGCAAAAGCTTTTAAGTTTCATTAGGTCCCATTTGTTTACTTTTGTTGTTTTAAAAGCTTCCAAGTATCACACTTTTCACTCTTGTGTTCAGGCCGACCTGTGCCACATTGAGCTGAGTGCTGAAGACGAGAGATGCACATGACAGGATGTCTGACATCTCCAGAGACTTTGGACTAGAGGCCAGGTCCCCTGCCTTTCAGCGCGAGTCACCCCTCCTACCACCAAGTGGGGGCAAAACAGGCATTCAGTGAACATTCATTCATTTATTTAGCAAATATTTATTGAGCGCTTACTACGAGCCAGGCAGGCAGGATGAGAGGTGCCGATGATATGGCAGGAACCCAGACGTGCACAGAGTTCCCACCGCTCCAGGGGCGCTGGGCGAGCCTTGGCCTGGCCCGGCAGCTCTTCCGCCAGGGCTGAGTAAGGGAGCAGAGGGTTGAGGTGGGGGAACAGGAGAGTGGAGGCCGTGGAAAGGGGCAGCGAAGGAACCAAAGCCCGAGGCCAGAGGCTGGCTTGGCTTCTGGCCCAGCGACCCCTCCGTCTCCAAACCCAGACGTGACACACACGTGCCGCAGCCGCTTCGGTGACCCCCTACGCCACTGGGGCCGCCCAGCACAGCAAAGTCTAGGCGCATGCCGACCTCCCGGGGAAGGAGAGCTTAGCAAGACAACACCGTCTGGTGTGAAGGCGGCTGGACGGTGCGTGCGCGGCCAGAGAGGGTGGCGCACGATTGGAGGCTCTCTTAGAAGGACAGGGGAGAACTCCCCCGCTCGCCACCCAAACTCTGGAGCCTGGATTCCGATCCCAGGCCTGTTGCTTACCTGTTACGCGACCATGCGCAAGTCCCTGAAGCTTCCCAGGACTCAGTTACATCATCGGTTATATGGGTTTCCTATAACCTTAAGGTTGGTGCGAGGAATAAGGGAGAATGCGAGGAATAAGGGAGAATGCAAGGAAAGCTTCTTTAGCGTGATGTCCGGCACGGAGGAAACGCTCTCGGAGCGGAGGTGGTAATTACCCGCTGCTCACACCTGGCCGCGTGCCCCGGCCTTCTCAGGGCCCGGGCGCCCGCTACTCTCTTGCAAGGCACAGATGACTAGCCTATTAGGGCGCGCCCTGACTCGATAGATGTATTGGCTTGTTTGGGGCGGGGCTTGGAATGAGGCGAGGGGAAGAAGGAGGTGGTGGACAGCGAAGAAAGGGAAGACGCGAAGGGCAGGAGGCGAGCTAGGTGGGGCGGGGAAGGAGCCGGGCGTGTTCTGGGCCCGGGCGCAGCGCGCACCCCGAGCCCGCGGCGGCGGGGGCGGGGGCGGTGCGCGGCGGCCAATGGCGCGCGGCGCTGCGGCGGGGGCGGGGCAGGAACCCCCGGCCGCTGACAGCCAAACTCGCCAACTCCGCCCTCCCGCGGGATCCCGGAGCCCTAGCCTGCCCCCGGGCTGAGGCCGCCCGAGCCGCGCGGCGAGCGAACATGGCAGCAGAATGAGAAGGCTGGCCCCAGGTCGTGGCCGCCACCGCCGCCGCCGCGCTGCAGCTCCGTATCCACGCCCGGCGCCCTCAGAGCCTCCAGCTTAGCCGGCCTCCTGCTGGTCGCCAGTGCATTTCATTCGGAGCAGCGGGCGGGGAGGAAGGGGACCCCCGCAGCCCGGCTGGTCCGGTCTGTGGCAGTGTGTCGAGGCTCCTGCGTGCGACTCGCAGGCTGCGGAAACGACGCGGGGGAGAGCCGGTCCCGGCTGCGGCGGCACGGGCGCGGGGATGAGCCGGCCATGGAGCGACCTCGGCGGGGCGCACGCAGCCGGCCCGCGCTGTGGCGGGGACGCCGCCTGAGCCCGGGCTCCGCGGGGCTTCGGGGCCGCAGGCGCGCCGCGGGGGGTCCCTGCCGCCGCCTCCGGGAAGGACTGGAGCCCCGCGTGGCGGACACTGCAGCAGTCACCGTACTGAGGCGCCCGAGCCTGCTCCGCCTGCGGCTCCGTGCGCTCTGGGCACCCGGGCGCCTGGCCCGGTGCACGGCGGCTGGCGCACCGCGGCGAGCCGGCTGCGGGACTGGCTAGAGGGCTGTGCGTGCGCGTGTTCGACCGGAGATCCGAGCTGAAAGCAGAACCAGGCGGGCCGGAGCAGCCATGCTTCCCGGGGTGGGCGTGTTCGGCACCAGCCTCACGGCCCGTGTCATCATCCCGCTGCTGAAAGACGAGGGCTTCGCGGTGAAGGCGCTCTGGGGCCGCACGCAGGAGGAAGCGGAGGAGCTGGCCAAGGAGATGAGCGTCCCCTTCTACACCAGCCGCATTGACGAGGTGCTGCTGCATCAGGACGTGGACTTGGTGTGCATCAACCTGCCGCCGCCCCTCACCAGGCAGATCGCAGTCAAGACTTTGGGTGAGCGACCCCTCCCCCTCCGCCACCCCATCCCCAGCCTCGCTCCTTTCATCCCCTGCTTCTTTTCTCCTCTTGCCCTCTCTTCATCCCGGAAGCTTACATGGCATCTACGCCGACCCGGGCACCTGAGATCCCACATCCCACTCGGAGCTTTCTCCTTCCTTATCCCTGGCCTTCCCCACACCTACGCTTCCCTTCTCCCTTCTGGCACCACCCGGGCGCGCTTTCACACGCGCGTGGCGCCCAGGCTGCAGGAGGCGCGTGTGTTCCGGGGAAGTCGACCAGGCTGAGGAAATTCTTAAGATTGGGGACGGGCTGCTCTGAGGGAGACAAAACTAAGTCGCCGGCTGAGTGTGCAGTGCCCGAGTGTGTGCGTGCGTGCGTGCGCGCCTGCGAGAGGCGAGTGCGCGCCCAGGAACGCCGGAATAAAGGGCCCACACGTGTCTCGGGTTTTCCTGGGGGCAATCGACTGCCTGACAGTCAGCAGCTGTGGCGCCCTGCTAGGATAGTTTCTTTCTTCCTGCTGGGAGTTAGTTTAGTGGGAGATTATAGAGATGTGACAGTTAGCTGGAGTTATTTCCTCTTCGCTGAAAGCAAGGATGGTGAGAGTGGTTGGATGGGGGCGGGCGATCTATTAGGACGTCTTCGTGGCGGGTGGTGGTGGTCATAGGTTAGTAAAGGCTAATTTGATAAAAGCAGAGGGAGTTAACTTTCGAGTGCGGCAGCCCGAGAATTGTCTTCCGCGCAGATTTGGAGTAGGATCTTAGAATTTTAGGGGATGAGCGCAGTAGTTCCAGAGGCACGGATGCTTTGTGTGGGGAAAGGCCCCATGCTGCCAGTTTCACGTGGAAGCATGCAATAGTCCCACCTTAATTCCCCGCAGGAGTAGTTCCCAGGCCTGGTGACAGGCAGGTTGGGGGTGAGCTTACCAGCCTTCACCGTCGGGTTCCCCCACCTTACCCAGGCCGACTGGGCCATCTCAGGGCAGAGTATCAGAGTCCCTGCCGTGCCAAGAGGAAGAAGTGCATGTTTTTTTGTCCATCAGCAGTCCTCACACGAACCAGGAAGGCTGCTCACTCCTTAGGTCCCGAGAAAATGTTATTGCCCACCTTTGAAAGTTGGAATTTTTTGTTGGCCAGGAAAGAGACAAAGCTAAGAAGGCAAAAGAGTTAGAAGGCAAGAACTGGGAAGGAACAGAAACCAAGGGTAATTTATGCAATCTTGGAAAGAATGTTTTATTTTTAAAAACAGGCATGGATTTAGGGTAGGTGACATGTACATATATTTTAATTCTATCTTCCGAGAATTATGACCAGAATGTAGAACTCTTTCTCCCTAGAAAACCACTTTCATCAGGCCATTCCATTCTGTTGTTGACTCGGATGGGACATCTGAAGATTCCTAAGGAGACCGTCCAAGGCTGTCCGTTTTCATGTTAATTTTATTAAGCTTCTGACCTTTGTTGCCTGTTTTCTTTGGCCTTGAATGGAATGTCATTAGGCTCTGGCCAATATTTCTCTTCTGTTTGATCGAATATGTACGTTGGGTAGCTTACGTCTGTGCTCACAGTGGATCTGTGCATATTCAGTAAATGATCACCATCTTATAGCATAAATCTAGGAGGGCAATGCATGTAAGATGGGTCCGTCTCGAGCCCCGTCTCTGCTAGAGGGCTTACGACCTATCACATCAGAAAGACCTTGTTGTCACATCCCGCCCTCCCCCCCCATCCCCACCCCAGCACAGCCCTCCAGGTCAGACCCGCAGAGCAGCCCTAGAGCAAGTCTTCTGGAGGGTGGCAATTTGGGAAGCAGGGATGTTCCTGTTTTCTGACCATCTCTGGTACTTTAGCTATGAAAGCATTTGGGGGCTCTGGCTTTGGGAAGTGGCACAAATTATACATTACTGGATACTTCTTCTGTTCTTATTTTCAAAAACCCCTATGATTATTTTTTTTTCCTTGACAAGACTGAGGTGGGTTACCTTTTCAAAACCAAGGATCAGGCGTAAGAAATAGCCTTGGTTTAATCATCATGACTGAGGAATAGGGGTTTGTTCATATTTTCGTGCTAAGTCTTGGGCTTTTTACTTTTCTTTTAATTCCTGATTTCACAGGTGATCAGACTACCTGATTCTCAGGTAGTCTCTGCTTGTAGGAAACGCGGAGGCTTTGGGTTTACATGTGGCTGGACCGTAGGCTTGTTCCAGGGCTTCATCTTCAGTGGAAAATCCCCAGACATGGCTCTTCTTCCCATTGTACCTGCGAGTACCTGGTGGGGCGGTCATCTTGGTGTGCTGTGTGCTGTCACAGTTAGAGGTTCAACACATACGACACAGGAAGTGAGAAACCCCGAACAGTTATTGGGCCGGTCTGGCCGTTGGAGGTTTGTAGATATTAGTGGTTGCCTCATGTTGAAACAAGCCAACCTTGACTAGTCCTGGCCTTGTCGTCCTGTCCTCCTTTGAGTTGCTTGCCCGGCAGTGGTGAGAGATCTGTGGCCCTGGATCCATTACTGGTCATGGGCCTGTCGAGGTGAGGGGCTGTGGCCAGTATGGAGGCATAAAACTTGCAGTCAGTTGAATCACAACATCCTCCTTTGATTTCTAAAAATTTCCTTGAAATCCCTTCCTAAGCGAATTAGGCATTTCTCTGTTGGAGAGACTTTTCTGCAATGTATAATTTCTGCAGCATCCAGGGCCGCCTCTTGTTACGTACCTACTGTGTGCAGCGTGGTAAGTGCTCTATATGAAATGTTTCATTTCTTGACTAAAATAATCCTCGAAGGTAGCTGTTTGCCCCATCTTACAGATGAGGCTGGAGTTGAGTTGCTCAAGGACATGTGTCTCCCCCCAAGTCATTGCTTCCTCTCCCATCCCCTAAACTTGCTCCTTTTGCACTTACTTCTGTCAGAGAGTGGCAGCCCAGGTGAGATGGTTGGAGGGATCCTTTGTTGTGTGTCTACCCCACTCATGGAATCAGTTCCCAAATCTGGTTGATGCCAACCCCTCGTCCCTCTCGTATCTGTTCCCTCTTCTGCATCATTGCTTCCTCCGTAGAAGGCGCTAGGCCCTGACTGCATCTGAATTAGGCTGCAGTCTGCCCCTCGCCACCCTTGCCTCTGTCCACCTTCCACTCTGCTGCCAGAATTACTTTGAAGAACTGCAGACCTGATCACATTACTGCTCCCCCATTTCATCACTTCTAGGCAAAGCCCCAGCTTCTCGGCATGACAGGCAAGACCTGGCCCCTGACGAGCCTGCCCAGCCTCCTGTCCTGCTGGTGGTTCTGGAACCCCACGCGCTTCAGCTAAACCAAACTGCAGGTGTTTCCCGGAAAGGCCCTTGTTCCTTCATGTGTCCCTGCCTCTGTCAGGAATACCCTTCTGCCTCGTGTGTGTGGTGGATGCCTGTTCATCCAGCCTCAGCCCCAGTGGTATCTCCTCCCGGAATCCTTCCCCTTCCTCAATCCCGCCCCCACCCATACCCTTCTGTAGGCTCAGCACTGCGTGCCTCCACCTTTTCTTGCACTTACTTTAATGCATTTGCTTAAAAAGTAGCTTTTATTTAGTTATTATCAATAGGTTATGGATTCACGTGGTACAAGTTTCAAGTGCTCTAACACACTTGAAATAGTACACAGTGAAGAGGAAGTGTTCCCCAGCCCCATCCTTCAACTGGAGGCAATCACGGTTATAAGTTTTGTTGTCTCCTTTTGATGACTTTTCTAAGTATGGACTGGTGAATATGTGTGTCGAGAATTTGAAAAATATTTTTCACACAATTAGTAACATCTTATACTCACTGTTATATACTTTGCTTTCACCATGCAACAATATGATCTTGAAAATTTGTGTATATATACACATAGATGTATATTTAAAACTCAGAAGGTAAAAGTATCCTCGCTCCTGTTTTTGGCTGCGTAGTATTTCACTGTATGGGATAAACCAAAATTTACTTAAGCAGTTCCCTATTATTCAACATTTAGGTTGTTTCCAAACTTTTGTTTTTGTTTTATTTTATTTTTTTATACAGCAGGCTCTTATTATCTATTTTATACATATTAGTGTATATATGTCAATCCTAATCTCCCAGTTCATCCCACCACATCCCCTCCCCCTTTCCCCGCTTGGTGTCCATACATTTGTTCTCTACATCCGTGTCTCTATTTATGCCTTGCAAACCAGTTCATCTGTACCATTTTTCTAGAGTCCACATATATGTGTTAATATATGGTATTTGTTTCTCTCTTTCTGACTCACTTCACTCTGTACGACAGCCTCTAGGTCCATCCACGTCTCTACAAATGACCCGATTTTGTTCCTTTTTATGGCTGAGTAATATTCCATCGTATATATGTACCACATCTTCTTTATCCATTTGTCTGTCGATGGGCATTTAGGTCGCTCCCATGTCCTGGCTATTGTAAATAGTGCTGCAATGAACATTGGGATGCATGTGTCTTTTTGAATTATGGTTTTCTCTGGGTATATGCCCAGTAGTGGGATTGCTGGGTCGTAAGGTAATTCTATTTTTAGTTTTTTAAGGAACCTCCATACTGTTCTCCATAGTGGCTGTATCAGTTTACATTCCCACCAACAGTGTAAGAGGGTCCCCTTTTCTCCACACCCTCTCCAGCATTTGTTGTTTGTAGATTTTCTGATGATGCCCATTCTAACTGGTGTGAGGTGATACCTCATTGTAGTTTTGATTTGCATTTCTCTAATAATTAGTGATGTTGAGCAGCTTTTCATGTGCTTCTTGGCCATCTGTATGTCTTCTTTGGAGAAATATCTATTTAGGTCTTCTGCCCATTTTTTGAATTGGGTTGTTTGTTTTTTTTTAATATTGAGCTGCATGAGCTGTTCATATATTTTGGAGATGAATCCTTTGTCCGTTGATTCATTTGCAAGTATTTTCTCCTGTTTCCAACCTTTTGCTTATACCAACTTGTAATGAATAATCGAGAGCAGATGTCATTTTGCACACGCCAGTGTGCTCGTAGAATGACTACGTGAACTCTTTATCACGGTTGGCGATAATCTCTTTCATTTGTTTGCTTGTTCTTCTCTTTGTTATTTGTCTCCCCAGTTAGAATGTAAGTTCTTTGAGGGGGTAGAGCCTTTGTCTGCTCGGCTCACCCAGTTGCCTTATCTCCCCTAGACAGTGCCGGGCACTGAGTCACCTCATAGGCACACTATAAATATTTCTTGAATGCCAAATGAATGCTTTTCGTCGAATGAACGAATGCTTGGCTCATCAAGAGGATGTGTCAATCAATACAGAACATTTTTGTCCTGCGTGCAGTAGCACAGTACCTCTCAAACTTTAATTTGCGGTTGCATTACCTGGGGATCTTGTCAAAATGCAAATTCCAGGATGGGACCTGAGATTCAGAATTTCCCTCCAGCTCCCAGGTGGTTTGGATGCTGCCACAGCCAGACACAGAGGCGTGATGGCTCTCTGCCTTTGGGAAAAGAAGACATCCACGGCCTTGAGTCGTTCACCTGGCAGGGGAGCTGTGTTAAAATACCTGTTGCCTTTGTGTGTCATGTGGCGACGTCTGTTTTCATGGTCCCTGCCCTGGTTTTTGGAGATAGTAGTGCAGGCTCCCTGGGGAAAGTCTCTCTGGGGGATGGATGGCGCTTTGGGGATAGTGAATAAGGCTGCAGAGTTTCATTGAGCCCTGACCTTGCTGCACACTGGTCTTGCCCCAACTTGTTTGGCATCATTAGCCGCAGACTGGGAGCGCTATGTCCTTTTCTGCCCTACTTCACAGTGTCAGCAAGTTGCTCAAGGTTGAGAAGGGCTGCTGGGACAGGCCTGAGAGAGCGGGAAGGAAACGGGGTCACACTGGTCATGGTTGCCACACTAGCAGAGATAGGGCTGCAGATAATGAAATTGTGTATTTGGACTTGACAGTCACCATCTGAAACTCCAGCAAACCCTGCATTTCCTGTTCTTCCTTCAAGTCTGTTCTCTATCTATGCCTGTCTGAAGACTGTATTAAATGTGATTGCATTTTTCTCCAAGTTTCCGCCCCTGAACGTGGAGAGAAATGATTTCGGTCTACTGATTTGGTTTAGAGTTGAGGAAGCTCTGGGGCATTATGTAAATGACAGAAATGACTCTATTTACTGTTAGGAAAAGTCAAGCATCACCAGCCTCATTTTATCTAATTGAAATTAGGCTTGGGTGAGTGATTATTTTGTTGATGGTATCTGGCTTTGCAAACGTACAGTTCTGCAGGAGTTTATATTGGAGCAGGGAGAAGCCAAATGAAGAAGTTGGACATTTTGATACCTGAAACTGGGAAAGAACAACAACAAAAGTGAGAGTAAATAGCATGTTTTTAGGGTTTCACTGAGAACGTAATATACAGGCAATTCGTTCTATATTTTGATTCAGGGAAATCATGGTCCAGCAAAGAGCATCATGATTTAAGATGTGGTGATACACAAAACTAACTGGGAAAACTTGGCAGTGTGGCACTGTGTGGCTTTGGGAGAGGTAATGTCCTTCCTGAGCCTCATTTTTTTCATCAATAAAATGGAGCTAAAGATACTATCATATAGAGTTGATATGACAATTAAAATGAGGGGGGTAGATAAAGACCTAGTCCACGGCCGCCCCTTAGCTGTCTGCATAGACTCAATAAATGTTAGTTCTCTTTCTTCCCACTGTGGTCAGGGATTTAGCTTATTCCAAACGGTGCTTCTGAAGATTTATTTTCCCTCATTTTTCTCATGAGACGATTCCTTTCTGCTAGACTCAGAAAATACAGTTAAACGTTTTTTTATTTTAAAAAGGAAATATGCACAAGCCAAGCTTCAGGTGCTGTCTTGGCTGAAAATCTAGTCCTTGCTTCACAGATACGTGATCTAGAAAGTGCCGATGGTGTTACCAGGAACTCACCATCCTCCTGGGAAGCTTTATCGTCACCGTGGGAAGGATGCAGGGCTGTCTCATGGAACTCGGGGCAGGGATGTAGCTGGGTCTCAGTAGGTACCTGGAAACCATGAACTCCTGGAATTTTACCATTTTGTGCTCTGCTTCTCTCCATGTGTCGCCTTCATCACCCATCCGTCTTTCGAGCAGCCTCCTCTGCTTCCTGGGCTCGTGTGATGGGCAGAACACTGTCCACATGTAGCTCCCAAACAGAAATATTACTGGTTCAGCCACCTGAAAAGTGCAGTCCTCGCCTTGCTCCCCACCCCAGGTGTCCCTGCTTGTGCCTGATGCTATCTCCCGGCTCAGTCTTTTTGGAGATTATCTCGCAATGTGGGGGACCACTCTCCTGGAGGGCAGTGGAGGTGGAGGGATTGAGTGGTCATTCTGAGCTGGGCCACACTCCACAAAGGTGCTGATTATGAGAACATAGACTTGGGTGAAGACTTTACAGATGTAGACATTTCTTAATTACGTAGGTTGTTCACCTACTTTGTGAAATACACATTTGGCATTTTGCTGCTCTTCTAATGACCATAGTAAAACAGCAGAGAGAAAAATATATGTCATGATGAGATGATGCCAACCTTGTTAGGATTATTAAATGTAGGGTGTGCATATGTTGAAAGTCGGTGATGGGAGAGCAGGTAAACGTGACCCACTCCATGGAGTTTAATGGTCGTCTGTAGGTTTGCAAGCCTTATTGAGTGCCACCTCCCGTGTGGCATGTGCCAGCAGAGGACCACCAGGAGACAGAGACCCTTTGAGTTCAAGTATTAGCTTAGGACCTCTAAGGAGCCAGGAAAGACTGAGGTCCCGGAGGAAGAAGGATTTCTGCTTTCAGGCTGCTTTCCTGCTGGGAACTGCGACATCAGCTCTTCCCGGGTCTCCAGCCTGCTGGCCTGTCCTGCAAAGTGCCAATCCCCATCATGGCATGAGCCCCATCATGGCATGAGCCCCATCATGGCATGAGCCAATTCCTTAAAAGTAACCCCCCACCCCATGTATACATATCCTATTGGTTCTGTTTCTCTGGGGAATCCTGATGAGTACAGATTGTGGCTGGATCAATGCCACCTGGCCAGGCGAGCCGGGCCATGAGACACCCAGCAGACGTGTCACACAGACGTGGGCTTGGAGAGACTTGTTGGTGGAGAAGCAGCTCTGGGGAGCTCAGCTGATGGGTGTGGGCCCCTAGGAGAGCACTCACTGAACATCCTTCTCTAAGCCAGAAGACCTTGGGGGTGGGGGGTTCTTTTTATTTCAGACTCAAGCCAAAGGGAATGTTGGGAAGAGACTTGGCCACACGCACCACTGAGAGCCACACTGACCCCTCGCCCTGATGGTTCTACACCTGTCAACAGGGCTTTGGGAGTTTGTCTGTCAGGTTTGGGCAAGTTCTGGGATGCCTTGGGGTTTAGACTTTCCTTGAGAATTGTTAATGAGTATGAAAAAAACGTGGAAAAATGACTTTACATTAAAATGATATGAACTGTTTTTTAAATTTCCAACGATAATAGCCCTTAGGCTATTGAGATGCTCTTGTCGTTAGCGTAATATCCATAAACTGAAACTGGAGTTTTGAAGCCCCAGATTAAGTTGCAGCTTTAGCATTGCTTTTTAGAAAAACAAACAAACGAAAACCCCAGCTTCACTGAGATATGATTTATATGTCTTAAAGTCACCCACTGTAAGTGATCTCATGATTTTCAGTAAACGTATATGATTGTGAAACTCTCATCACAAAAAGGTTTAGAATACTTCCAACATCTCCAAAAGTTTCCTCATGCTTGTTTTTGGACAATTCCTGCTCCCACTCGTAGCCCCAGGCAAGCAATGACCTGCTTTCTGTTTCTAACATTTTGCCTTTCCTAGCAATTTTGTATAAATGGAGTCATACGATATGTAGTCTTTTAAGTCTGGCTTCTTTCACCTAGCATGTTTTCCATGTTAGTCTGTGTTGTTGCATGAATCAGAAGTTTATTCTTTTTTTATTGCCAAGTGATATTCCATTGTATGGACAGAACACATTTTGTTTAACCATTCACCATTCAATGGGTATTTGTATTGTTTCCAGTTTTTAGCTATTGTGAATAATGCTGCTGTGAACATTTGCATACAGGTCTTTGGTAGACCCATGTTTTCATTTCTTTTGAACAGATATCTAGGAGTGAAATTGATGGGTTATATGGTATGTCTATTTAATTTTTTAAGAAACTGCCCGACTTTTCCAAAGCAGCTGTACCACTTCGTATTCCTACTTGCTAGGTAGGGAATTCTAATTTCTCTACATCATCACCCACACTTGATCCTGTCAGTCTTCCTGCTTATAGCCATTATAGATAGTGCATAGGGGTATCTCATGATGATTTTGATTTGCATTTCCTAATGACTAATAATGTCGGGCACCTTTTCATGTGCTTATTAGCCAGTCATATATCTTCCTTGGTGAAATGTCTATTCAAATCTCTTGACCATTTTTAAATGGGGTTGTTTGTCATCTTGTTATTGAGTTAGTAGCAATGGTTTTACGATTTTGTTATGTTGTTAAGTTAGGGGTAGGTTTCTGGGGGCTTTGAAAGACTTCTATTTTTGATTTTGGAACTAGATACAGCTGAACTAATTCTCCATCCCAAGTGAAATTAGCTTTGCCAAATATTCATTGGAATGGTTCACTATTTAAAAGAGCGAGACAATCATGTGAACGGATGCTGACACTATCGCTCCCGCATTGCCCTGGGCCCTGATGAGATACAGAACACCCTTTGAGGGACATTCCCAATTTGAAGATTTTCAGAAGTGCTCTAGGACCTTTCAGTTACAGTTACTTATTTTGTCCAATGTCTGGAGAGTGTTTCTCTCTCTCTCTCTTTTTTTTTTCCATTTATTTTTCTTTAATGGCCTTTAAAGATATGGCCTTTGTTCTTGAGAGAAGATAAGCGTACACAAGCACACAGCAGTGCAACAAAACATGTGATTAAGTACAGTATGAATCGTTATACTGCAATGGCAGGAAGTGTTTGCTTAAGGCAGTTGAGTAACCCCAAAATATCAGTATTGGATTAAGGGTTGGCTACCCGGGCAGCCTGACAGTGCCAGTCTGTAAAGGGTGCCACAACAAAGAGGAAAAGTAGAGAAAATGTTTGAACAGAATTCTCTTCATAAAAAGTGCTGTGTGGGGCTTCCCTGGGGGCACAGTGGTTGAGAGTCCACCTGCCGATGCAGGGGACACAGGTTTATGCTCCGGTCCGGGAAGATCCCACGTGCCGCGGAGCGGCTGGGCCCGTGAGCCATGGCCGCTGAGCCTGCGCGTCCGGAGCCTGTGCTCCGCAACGGGAGAGGCCACAGCAGTGAGAGGCCCGCGTACCGCAAAAGAAAAAAAAAAAAAAAAGTTCTGTGTGGATGCAACAGGGTGAGACTTGGAAGGGGCTTCCTCTGATAGGGGGTGAAGTATTGCCATGTTGTTCTCTAGAAGGGCTAGCCCAGGTTCATTGATGAGCTTTTGTTTTGATGAGGGAGGAGTTTGAGGTTAGAGCTAAAATGCACATCGCCTGTGAGAAAAGGCCACACTGGTCCCCAGCGCCCATCCCCTCAGGCAGCCTGGGTCCCTTGCAGATAATGGATGTTGCCTCAGAGCTGAGGACAGAGGAATTCCTGAGGGCTGAAGGGTTTGGGAAGAACCTTTGGAGGAGGTGGGGCTCATATGGGACCAGCGGGTCGGATTTAAATAACTGAAAGGGAGTTGTAGAAGCCTCTGTGATGTAAAATCCTCTTCAGGGAACCACCTGGCTCTGTAGCAGCACTCAGGAAAAATTATGTTTCCTGTAGTCGACCACTATAGGTCGTGCTCGGTTTCTGGTTTTGTGCTGTGTCGGATGGTGGGCGTCTTTCTGTTGTGTACACGGTCGAGGCCCTTGTGGTCCAAGGGGCAAGGCGGGCTGGGGCTGTGAGTCACCGTGTGAGAAGGGATGAAGGACTCTCCTTGGAGAAGGACACTCAGTGCATGAGAGGTGGACGTGCTTGGCAGCATTAGGAGGTGAGAACTTGTGGAGATGATGACCAGGAAGCCACGGCAGAGGAGTCTGCCGCGTGGGTGATGGTTTTAGGGAACGGCCCCAGTGATGGCATGTATAGTTAGTTCTTGGCTTGGGACCCAGACTCAGTTAACAGGGCCTTGCTAGGTGAGCGCGCTGGCTAGGCTCTCAGAAGATCCCCACCCTTGACACTCTGCATATCCATTGCTGTATTTCATAAGGAAAAGTTCTTTCCTTTTCCAGGTTTCCAAAAAAAATGTTGAATTTGGTGTCATCTGTAGAAAGTAAAGTGAGGTATCCAGATCCTTCTGTCATCAGGGGAAAAGTTGACTAGTTTTAAGAGGCTGCCCCATCCTGTGTATGGCCTGGCGTTGAGTCCTCCCTTGCCACGTTCTACGTGGCTGGCAGTTCTCCACTTAACTCTTCTGAGCCTCTGCTTCTCTATGTGTAAAACAGAGATAATAAACATACCTAACTCAGAAGGTTGTAGACATAAACAGGGATTTGTTTAAAGTGAGTGCTCAAAAAACATGGGAATCCTGCTTAATCAGGACATTATGGTGAGCTACTGTCCATTCATTCTTCCCTTGAACAAATCTTCATTGAGCACCAGCTGTATACCAGGCACTCTCTGGATCTATGCTTTGCAATACAGTAGTGACTCACCCTATATGGCTCTGTGAATTTACATAAATTAAAACTAAATAAAATAAAGAATCCGGGGCCTCAGTTGCCCTAGCCACATTTCAAGCGCTCGAAAACCACATGTGGCTAGCTGGAGGCTACCATATCAGACGCCGCAGCATAGAACATTTCCATCATTGTAGAAACTTTTATTGGACAGCCCTCCTCCCTAGGCTGGGGATTCGGCTGTGAACAAAGCAGCCGTTGATGCTTGATGTAAACAGGGAGTTTTGAGAAATCCAAACTTTTGGGTGTGTTTCCTTTTTCTTCCAGGATTGGGGTGTTGGGGAGTCCATAGTGTGGGTTATTGAAGTCTCATAAGTAATTAGTGGATGTTTAATGACGTGTAGGTACCACTTTCCCTGTTTATATTAGTAAGGACTTATTAATAAGAAGGAGAAGTGCTGTGGAAAGCCTCCTAAAATCCCCTTTCACTGTCGGGAGTGCGCAACCAGATAAGTGACACTATGCCCCACCTTGGGGTCCTCCCAGGGGCTTTGGGTAGCAGGTGGCACAGATGAGGCTGAGTGATGCCAGGCCAGGAATGCAGCTTCTCTCGCTAGAGACGCTTCCTTAGCCTCTCAGCAACCCCCTGAGGTTTTCCTTGCTTTTGGCCGATGTAGAGCCCAAAGGACTTAGAGTCTGCACCTGGGGGTAGTGGGGGAAGGGACTAGATTCAGGCCCCTTAATCCCGAGAGAACCCAAGAGAACACTTCCTGCCGGTTCTGGGGCCTGGGCATGGGGGAGAATACTGCCTCCCTCTCCTCTCCACAGCCAACACTCTGCAGCTCTGGGCGAAATGAACGTTCTCACTCAATTCCTCCTCTCGCGGCTCCCTCCGTCCTCCGTTCCCGCGAGGGGAGAGGCTATGCAGGCACTCAAGCGTGAAGCCTCAGCGAATAGGTAATTGCTATTTTGGTAATTATTATTGCTTTTTTTCCCCTTCAAGTCCCACTAACTTTGTGAAAGCAATACCCATCTGTGTGAGTGTTCCTTAGGGAATCGGGTCTGTGAAATTCCAGCTAATTGGAGCTTGGAGGGAGCGGTGAGTGCCTTTGCAAGGGTGTGAGCGCACACGCAACGTCAGGATTTTAGAAGACTTGTCATTTAAATTTGTCACTGGCAGCGCTCTCATCTCCTACAAGACTATGAATAATCGAAAGTGGGTGGTGGAAAATGAGATTGTTTTTCCCTGCTCTGTCTCTCCTCCTTTTCCAATAGAGCTGGGGCACCAGAGGAGAAAAAAGCAGCAGGTGTCAACATTTTGGGGAAAAAACCCAATGCCACACGATTCTGCTTGTTTGAACTTTTGTTCCTTCCAGCACCACCCACATGGGACATTTGTTTACACGGCGCAGTGTTGCTCTCAGGGAGTCCTGGGGACAGGTTTAGAGCCCCTGCGGACATAGCCTGTCTGACTTAATATGCACAGCCGTTCATATCGAGGACACAGGGGCAGCCCGGCTTTCCCCGCGAGGCCTGCGGGTACCACAGTGCCGCGTTTGTCTGTGGACCTGTGACGTAGCCACAGGTGCTGACCCCGGTGCAGTGGGCCGCCGTCCACAGCCTGCCCATGGGGGGTTCCACGGGGGATGTGCACCCAAGCACCTGGCATTTGCTTTTCTCCTTTCCAGCCCCTGTGACCCAGGATGACACTGCCAGGTGTGCTCATCACCTCCAGGTGCTGGGGGAGCCAGTGGGATTGCAGGGGTCACACCCTCCAACAGGGGCATTTATCAGTTTTCAAGCTAGTTCAATACTTGTATTCACAATCCATTTATTAAGTGCCTACAATGTGTATGGCATTGTTCTTGGTCATTGGGGGTGAGAAGAGGTCAAAGACATATAAGATATGATAACTATTCTGAAAAGAGCTTATCATCTATCTAGAACCTACCCATCCCTTTTGGAATGAGATGAGGAACTAACACTTTATTGAGTACTTCATACCAGGTCCAGAGTCAGGCACAAGTGTCACCTCAATCCCACCTCACAACCAAGCTTCACGGTGGGCATTTAGCGTCTCCATCTTACAAGTGAGAAGTTTAATTGGAGAGAGGTTAAATGTCACAATCATTGATTCTAAGACACATTTTTTTTTCACACTTCCACATCTAAAATAGGGACCTGACTTGTCATCGATGTCAGGTCGTAGTTTCATTGGCGGTGGCTTTTCTTTCTTGGTAGGAAGTAAAATCATCATAGGTCTTGGCACTGGTGGCTTAGATTCTGTGTATTTTGTCAGGTTCACCCAGCTAAGGAGAAGTGGAATCAGAACTCGGCGTAGGACTGCCTGACTCGGAAGCTTGCGTTTTTTCCAGCACGATATGCTGCAAAGTCCGTGCACCATATGCAGAGTCCATAGGGCTTTCGCAGACGTAGCACGAAAAGGGGGAAATGGTGACTAAATTGGAGCTCACGTCATCTATTCCATCACTGTGGGGACAGTAGCTGGGGAACTGCATGTGTCAAACAGGATGTTGAGAGATTGAGAAAATGTTGTCTCATTGTCTCCCCTTCTCTACCGATTATAACTCATTGTTGAAAGAGGCCAAAAATAAATGGCAAACTCTTGTGTGGACGAGGTGGAAACAGGAGCGAGGTAGTCCTCCCTTGGTTCCGTGTGTTCTGGGCCGAGGGCCATGTTTTCACCTGCAGGGACCCATGGGGGATGTGACTAACGGTCGCAGGCACAGCGGCCTCTTTAGTGTCCTGGAGAACCCTGATAGGAGACTCAGGCCAGCTCCCTCCCCTGCATGGCTGAATTCTGGGAAGTCCCCAGGCGCGGGCCTGGGTGTGTTTATTGTCGTCACACTGCCCTCTGGTCAGCTCACTCAGGTATGAAGGGAGGGCTGTTGAATTCCACAGCTGACCTGGATTCAGCAGGCGCGCCAAGGACCGGGGCCGGGGGAGAAACAGCCAGTGTGGCTGCCGCAGTCTGCAAATCGTAGGCTTGGCCTGCATGGCCCCGTCTGCTTAAACGAGTCTGGTCCCACGATGGGCTTCGACCAAGTCCTTCTCCTGAGCAGCTGGTGTGAAAAGCAGACAGAAGGGAGACGGGCCGGTGATTTGGTGTCTCAGGGGAGGCTGTGTGGAATGGTGGACAGAGACACCGTGACATGTCTTGGAGGGACCTATCCCCTAACACCCAAGGGAAACTGAGTCTCAGAGGAGTTGACTGGCTCGTTGGTGTTCACACAGCTAATCGTTGACAGCTGAGTCAGGACGGAACCCGGGTCCCTAGAGGCTGTTCTTTTTACCTTAACAGACATTTAGTCACTCGGGGCCTGTGTTTCTCCAACAATGAAATAAATGGGAGGTTGACTTCTGGGACGCTCTCCCGAGGAAATAACCTCGAATAATAACGATGAAAAAACGCGCACACACAATAGTGTTCAGTGAAGTCTTGTTTACGTTATGAAACACTAGAAACAAACATAAATGTTCCACAGTAGGGAAGCAGTTAGGTAAATACGGTAAATATCGTTGATTAAATGCTAAGTAGCCATTGGAATTATGTAGAGGAAGACTGTAGCAATGTGGGGAATTTTTATGATATAATGGTAGGTAAAGAAGAAGGATACAGAAGTATTTGTATATGATGGTGATAGCCTTGTTCAGAACACACAGGTCCAGAAAATTAAAGCCTGGTAGGTAACCAGCCAGAATTCTAACGCTGGTTATCATGGGGCTGTGGGAATATGGATTTTTATTTCTTCTCTGGATTTTCAGTTTTTAAAAATATGGTCTTAATGGAAAAAATACATTGATTTCTTTTTTTTTTTTTTTCAACAGAAAGAGACAGTAACATGGGGAAAAATGTTTGGTTGGAATGACCCTCCAGTTCTTATATTCTGAGATCCCTTGAATCTGGGACAGCTGTCTCCAGGCACGTGCAGACGTTTGTGATGTGTAATGGGGAAGGGCAGTCTTCCAGGAAGTGGAAGTGGATGTATGAAGGTACAGAAGCTCTGCTGTTGTTGATAATTGGGGGTGAATGAATCTGGGGAGAAGCCATAGGCTCTTGGTTCTAGGGTGATTTATTTGTAATTCTAACCTTGTGCAGACAAAGGCCAAACGCTGCTGGAAGGAGCTGGGGCAGCCCCATCCTTTTCTGCTGCCTCCTGACTTTGCCCCGGGATGGGAAGTGAAGCTCTTATTGGCTTCAGCCCTCCAAAGAAATATAGGGATGGTGCAGTGGAAGTATTTCCAGTTTTCACTCACCCTTTTCTCTGCAGGAAGTTTTCGCTTTAGCCAGACCTGTGCTGGGGTAGCCGGTGAGCAGCTTCAGAACCATTGTCCTGGGAAACGCATCACATCACCGTCTTCTGGAACTCCTTCCTGGGCTTTGGTGGGGATGTGGTGCAGCCACAGGGTGTTGGCCTGGGGGCCTGGACAGGCCATTCTTATCCTGACAGCACAATTAATTAGCTGTGACCTTGGGTGAGTGACCTCACCTCTCTAGACGTTTCATTACCTTCACTGTAAAATGCAGGCGCCGGAGTCAAGTGTATAAGAGTTCCCACCTGGTAGATCTATTCCAACAACTCGCTTTAAAAGCATGGCACTGATTGGGCAAAGTGATTTGGTTTGGTAAATATTTTTAAGTGCTGTTTCATTACTACCGCTGTCATGGTTGATTACTCTGACCTGTTGTTTTTTAATCTGTTACACAAATACACACAGCTCTCCTTTATACCAGGAAGATAAAGTTTCCCTTTATCTGCAAGGGAGATGTGTTCTGGGGGCAAAGTGGCCCGACTGGTGTGGCTTGGTGGGAAGGCTGTTAGCCTAAGTTGTGTGCGCACCTCTGTGTGTGTGTGTGTGCGTGTGTGTGCGCATGTGTGTGCTCATGCACACCCGCCCGTGCGCATTGTGCCCTTGATGGTGTGGGTTTCTTTTTTTTCCTTTATTATCACTGCTGAGAGCACATCTGTAGGGGTAGCTGCTCCTACCGGCTGCCAAGCTAGTAATTCAGTGGGTTTGGTGTGATTTCTGGGCACAAGTGTATCAGCGCAGGAGGTTGGGTTGGCTTTGTCTGCAGGTGCCTCGTGAAGCAGATCGTCGTCCACAGCACGAAGGGAAGATGTAGTTTTGCCCAAGAAGAACTACTGCACTGTCAGCAGCAGATCAAAGGCATATTCCCTCCAAGCAACTCCAGGCCAGAACTTGTTCTGGGGACAGTTTATAGGAGGTGGTTATAGAGAATGTCACCCTGTCATTCGTGAGCCGTCGTCTGGGTGCAGCCACTTTTCACGCTGGTGTCCGCCCAAGACGGGCTCCCTCTGCACCTCAGTCACCCTTCCTAAAAGGTAGAGCACATGATGGGAATAGACTGGGTGGAAAACCTGGTGTTACTGATCATAACCCTGGCAGAGGAATTAGTGGGCTTCACCTGGTCGGCGTAAAGATAAGTGCAGGGAGGGTTTGAAAGGAAAATCGCTCTGTTTACTCCTCCCATCTTTTCTTCCTGTCATCTCCCAACTCAGATGAAAAATCCGTGCCGTATGGGAACACTAAGCAGTGCAATAATATCATCTTGTACCTTCCACAGGAATTACATAAGCAAAGAATCAGGGGCCGGGGGAAGATAAAGGCGCCAATAGAGAAAGGATCTGTGTCTACGTAGGACATTTTTGGGTCATCCTAGAGCAGGGTGACTCCACCTTTCCCAGCATTAATTTTACACTTGGTTTCAATGTTTGACAGTCATTAAAAATGGGAAGGGTTCCTGAGGTCCAGCCTAAACCGAGTGGTTCTTTGTGTTCATAGAGGATCCCGTTGGTGCCTCTTTACAGAGGAGTTGCTTGGTGTCATGACAGTGACTTGCATCCGCTGGGCGTTGTATGATCCAGGTTTCGTTTTAAATTTGCTGACAGTGCACATGGATCTTTTTCTCTTTCCTTTACGTTTTTAGGGAGACAGGAAACCTTGCGGGGGGCCGGTTCCTGATGGTAACTCACTTTGCAGCCTGACAGTCTCTTGACTTTTCCGGTCTCAATTCCTCTTATAAAATGAGGGGTTTCTTTTATATGATGGTTCTCAAGCTTGGCTACACAGTAGGAACCCCCGGGAAGGTTTTCAGCATCCTGGGTACCCAGCCTGTGTCCCAGACCAATTACATCAGAGCCTCTGATGGTAGCAATTGATATTTTTAAAAGCTCCTCAAAGTTATGAAGCTTTGTTTAAAACAGGGCTTCTCAAACTTTAATGTGATATAAACCACCTGAGCATCTTGTTAGAATGGCAGGTTCTGGTTCCCTAGGTCTGGGATGGGGATTCTGCGTTTCTGACAAGTTTCCAGGGGTTGCTGATGCCACTGGTTCATGGACCAAGCTTTGAGTAACAGGATTTAGATTCTAAATCTTAACGTTGGTACAAGGCTAGTTAAGAATTATGTTTGCAAAAATGTGCACAAGGAGTATACTACAGAAATGAGCACAGAAGAAGCAGCAGTTATGTTGGCAGAGGAAATCAGGGGTTGCTGCACGGAGGAGGTGGCATTTGAGAGAATGCCTTGAACAATGAGGAGGGTTTTTTCTTTGGGGCAGAATATTGAGTGTGTATTAGTTCGGGAAACTTCTCTTTCTCCAGAGAAGCAGACCAACAGGATGTGTGTTCGTGTGTTTGTATGCGGTTGCCCCTTGAACAACGTGAGGGTTAGGGGTGCCAACTCTCCGCAGAGTTGAAAATCTGCATGTAACACATAGTCGGCCGCCCATCTCCACAGTTCCTCTGTATCTGCAGCCTGCATGGATTCAACCAACCGTGGATTGTGTAGGACTGTAGTATTTACTATTGAAAAAAATCTGCCTGTAAGGGCACCCATGCAATTCTAACCTGTATTGATCAAGGGTCAACTGTATGTGTGTATATATGTATGTGTGTGTGTGTGTATGTGTGTGTATGTATATGAATGAGGGAGAGAGAAAGATTTAAGAAATTGGTTTATGCAGTTGTAGACACTGGCAAGTCTGAAACCAGCAGGGCAGGACAGCAGGCTGGAGACCCAGAGAAGAGCGAGTTTTGCAGTTCAAGTCTGAAGGCCGTCTGCTGGCAAAATTCCCTCTTCTTAAGGGGATATCAGTCTTTTTCTAGTAAGGGTCTTCAACTGATTAGATGAGGCCCACCCACATTATGGAGAATAATGCACTTCGAGTCTGCTGATTTAAATGTTAATCTCATCTAAAAAACACTTTCACGGAAACATCTGGAATAATGTTTGCTCAAATATCTGGGTATCATTTCCTAGCCAAGTTGATGCATAAAATTAACCACCTCAACGAGGGAAAGGGTATTCTAGTTTCTTTTGGCCTCTGTGAACAATAGAACTACAGCCGGAGTGGGAGGAATGTGTGGCCTAATGGAGCTAGAATGATTTCTGGGCATTTCTTAAGCTTTGCTGTTGACGATCTGACAGTTCTTTGTTCGGCTGTAAATGTCGCAGAGCCGGACTTCACCAGCCACAGAATCGGCATCGGCTTCGCTGTGGGTCTGTCTGCCCACCCTGCCCTCTGCCCCTGCCCGTGTGTGGGCCCTGGAGCCCAGACAAGTGCCTGGGCCTTCCAGCTTCTTGGCTCGGTGCCCAGGGGCAATGGATTAACAGGGAAGAGCACACAGGGTAAATCAGGTCTGGAGGAAAACTCATGTGTGTTGCTCTGCAGCAGACACTCGACCTCACTCTCTCGTGATTTGAGTCATCCAGAAAAAGGGGAAGGGGAGTGGGGATAAAAGCACCCAAATACCTACGGACAGGGAACACGCTCTGGTGCAGAGGGTCTAACTTTTTCTGACCCTGACCACAGGAAGAAATATATTTTACATAGTGGCCCAGTAGATAGAAAACTATAAATATATTGATATGCAGAGCATGCATGCGCGCGTGTGTGTATGTAAATGAAATGGAATCAAATTGAAAATGTTTTATCACCTGACACTTCCCCTTATGTCATCAGCACATGATACTGACGTGATATTTTCTATTCTCTGCTGTTGCATTAAGAAGAAGAGCTGGTCTGTCCCACTGACCCAGTTTCACAGTGCTCAAAGGATGCGTACCTGCGGTGAACGTGAGACCCAAACCCCGGTGGACTGGAAAGAACTTGGGGAGTCTCGTGATCGGAAGGGGTGCTGTCCAGTAGAACTTTCTGTGCTGACAGAAACATTCAGTTCTGCGCTGTCCAATGCGGAAGCCACTGGCCCCATGTGGCTATTGTGTCTGTGAGATGCAGCCAGTGCAAATGAGGAACTGAAGTTTACATGTTATTCCATTTTAATAAATTGAAAAAGTCTCTGCCGGTGGCTGGTGGCTCCAGTGGTGGACAGCCCAGATCTGGGGGACTGCCCTGCCCCTGCTTCTAACTAGCTCAATGGCAGTGAGCACCCACCGTCACCCACACCCCTGGGACACCCACACCCAAAGGCTGGCCAGCTCCACCTCTCTGGAGTTTTGGTGGTCAGGAAAGCCAGGCTAGATGCTTACTTGGGGCACGTAGTTAATTAAGTGCCCTGCACAGTGTTACAGATAACGTGCTTTGCATTTTTAAATGGTCCTTAGGAAACCTTTCCCTTCTTCCCTTTCAGTTGCTTAATTGCTCACCTGTGTGACTTGGCAGTTTGAAAAGAGAGATGCTTTTTGCTTAATGAAATCTTAGCAGCCCATCTTCACTGACTTGCTGGGCTCCGGGTGGCATTTGCTACCTGAACACGAGGTGCTTTTCTTCCACTGGTTGCTTTCTTGGCTTTCTTCTCGAGTGGAGGAAACCTCTCCCCGGACAGGTGTAATGGCCCAAAGCAAGAGGACTGTGGGAATTGGGGTGCAGAGGTTAACCCTCAGGCTGTGTTCTTTTTTGTTGTATGTGGTTTGCAGTTGAGGTTTGGTGGACAGAATTTGTTTAAATTCAAGCAGTTGGGATTGGAAAAGACCCTTTACTTCACTGACCTCAGGGCACTGCTAGAAAAGATGAAGGGATCTGGGAAAGGGTGGGGGGAGGAGTGATGTCTTCCTCACTCTCCAGAAAGTTCCGGTAATTAAGAGTCAACCTTGACTGAGGTGGGACTTTGTGCAGGGCACCTAAGTCAGCTTATTTTACTTGGCAGAAAGCGGTTTCTTCTCCCAGGCAGGTCCCCCACAGTTGACCAGACTGAAGGTGAACTGAGCGAGCAGCTCAAGCCTGTTGCTCTGTGTTGAGCCCGGATTTGAGCTCAGATGTTCTGCCACTTCATTTCAGCTCCGATGGGAGGGTCAAAAGAGGGACAGAAATTCTCGGAAGAGCCCTAACTCGTTACATTCAGAAACTGGGATCCAAAGAACCGGCCCCTGATTGGAATTACATGGTGCAGGCTGCTAGGAGCAGTCATCTTGTTTGCTTGTTGTTTTCTCTGTGGATAGGTAATGAGAGGAGTTTTAAAAGGGTGTAGTGACCGCAGGGAAGGTGAGCTGTATCAAATGCCACTACACATAAGTGCATCCCTTTTTGTTAAAAGTACAATATTTGTCATGTGCCAGGCATCTCACTTAATTCTTACCACCACATGCTGAGGAAGTGGTGGTCTTCATTTATAGATGGAGAAACAGAGAGGTTAAGTAACTTGCCCAATGTTACACAGCTAGGAATTGGCAGACGCAGAACCCAGATCTGCTGCTGGGGCTTTAAGCTTCAGGCCCGACAGGCTGAAGGTGGCCTGCTGTGCCCTAGAACACTGATGACTCACTGCACCGTGCATGGTACATGCAGATGGTGCGTGAGGCACACGATGGCGTCCTTGGTGAACATCACTTCGGAGCTGGGGATGCCAGTCCTCCACTCGGTGGCTTTCTTGGTGGAGACTGAGCCTGGCTCGTGTGTTTTCTGGGAAGAGCTGAGTCTGGGGCGAGGTGGAGCGATGGAGCCAGGAGCCTTCTTTCTCTCTGAAGGCGGAGGGAGGGAGCTCCTGGTAAAGGAGAGAGTGTACCTCGTGCATACCAGACGAAGGGGAAAGCAGCAGCACACCCCTAGCAGATCCAGCTGACAGGAAGCAGCTGAAGGAGGAACGGGAATGCCAGGGCCGAGTGGCACCGCCCTGCTCTGGAGGGTGCAAGGTGTGAGCTGACAGTGGATGGAAAAACACGAGGGGGACTTTTGCATCTATGTTCATCAGTGATATTGGCCTGTACTTTTCTTTCCTTGTGACATCTTTGCCACGGGAGCAGCATTGATGGGCTGGATTGGGGGGGCCCACCATGTACAAGACACTCGGCCAGTGGCTGCAGAGGAGACCCAGAACGTGACGAGATGGAGACCCTGCTAACAAAGAATCAAGCTGGGAGATCAGAAATAGACATTATACAACAAGAGAACAGAAGAAACCAGAACAAAAGAGAAACTGTCAGAGCCGACATTTGAAGCTGCCATTTGGCCTCTTAGGTTGCTCTGCTGAGCTGTCTCTCAACTTCAGGCATGACAAGTTCAAGGTGACCCTCTGTGCCTCAGGTATTTGCGACTCACTGTGTACCTTTGACATCCCTGGAACCCGTAGACATGGGCGTCGCTGGTGCCCACCACCCAGAGGCAGGAAACAGAAACCTAAGGCAGATTCTGGGCCGGCCAGAGGAGTGATGGAATTCCCTTTTTCTCTCCATCCAATACCAGCCATCTGTGGCCTTGGGGGAGACCCACTGGAATTACTCAAGTTGGGCTCAGCAACGACTCAGCAAATGGTTTATTTCGAATCTGTTGGAAACAGAGTGAGTTGGGGTCCCTGCCCCCAAAGAACTCACAGTCCCTCGGCTTGTAGGAGGGGATAGGCTGCTGGGAAGGAGTGAAATCATCCCTTTGAACCACTGACCCCCAGTGTGACCTCCAGGAATCGTGTCTGGAACCTCTGCTGTTGCCTGGATAGAAAATACTTCTTGCTTTCCACTGACGGTCGTCATGGAAGGAGCCCGAGCGAATGATGTAAGAGCACTGAGGACGGAGCCAGCGAAAGCTCTGTGTCCATTTTTCTCGCGAGAAGAGGCCAGCGGCCACTTCCGAAGAACATAAGTTATACCGTCCAGTTCAGAACTATGTTGAGGTTGTCTTGCTTACTCTGAATCACATCCAGCTGCAGGCATTTGTTACAGATGGTTGCTAACACTTAGTGGGAAATACCTGCTCTCCATCAATAATCAATAATGTTCCTGGCATAGGAGAAGTATCAAATGTAATGTTATCCAGACACAGGCTCTAGTCCCAGCTCTGTCATTCCCCGGGCATGTGACTTTTTTTTTTCTGCATCAGTTTCTCAAAGTGTTTCTGAGGATCCTGGGTTGGGGGTGGATGAGGGGCTTGTTAAAAATGGAGACCCTTGGCCCCTACTCTGCTGTAATGGGGACTGGTGTCAGGGAGGGCCGAGTTCCTTGGTTGGCTCTTTGCTGGCGGCAGGTTCTTAATCATCATCTCCAAACACTGACTGAGCACCTGCTACCTGTTGGGCGTAGTTTTACATGCGGTAGAACTTTCTAGAAACCGTTCTCCATTTTAGGCTCGGGAAAATTACGGGACTTCCAGGTCACCTCTCACATCCCTAGCAGGTGCCCACTTGCTTCTGGGAAGTCTGACTCAGGATCCATGGGAGGGAGCATGTTGTGGGAGGTTAAGCCCCCCTGGTCCTTCCCACTTTCCATTCGGGCAGCTGTGTCTTTTTTCTGCACAGCTGTGTGCTGTAGGCAGTGTTGCCCCTCTGCCTCGTGGTTATGTTGGAAAGACCCATCTTTGACTTTGCCATGTGGGTCACTAAAGTCGCCTATTAGTCATGGGAACAGGGAGGAGTGGGAAGGTTCCCCCATGTGTCCGCAGGCCAAGTACCCTGCACGGCGCTCCCCAAACTCCTTGGCTCGGGTCCCCCAGGGTAGGGGGAGGGGCAGAGCTCAGCACCTTCTGCTGGGACAGTCAAGTCTCTTTGAGGTCTCTTGTCCTTACTTGAAAAATCCATGGAAACTTTTCATTCTATTCAGTAGTGTCCTGGTGATTGAATATGAAAGCTTTTATTCCCAGGAGGCTACCATATGCCTGGTGTGTGTGGGGGGTGGGGGTAGGGGAGGGGTGCAGGCACGGGACCTCACATTCTGTTCAGGATTGATCACGGGCAGCAAGAGAGCCATTGTGCTCTTTCTACATATTTATTTCGAGTCTTGCTTATTCTAGAAAGGATGAGAGGTGGCTGCAGTATGTAGTTTAAAAGTTAACGTGTATTTAAATGGGCAAAAGAAAGTGGAATAAGCCTCCTCTGTCATGGCGCTATTCATTACAGTGTTTTAAAAGCTACAACATCCTATAAGAAGCCTCGCTTCCTCTTGACCCTTTGGGATCTTGCTGCGAGGCAGGGAGGCTGCACTTTGGGCCACCGCTGACACCCCTGTCTGTTGTTGCATGAGGGCCTCCCCAGGCTGAGCCACGGGAGTCACCAGCCTTCAGTTCTGCTCTGCCCAAATCTCGCCTGGCCCTGCTTTAGGAGTAAGCAGTAGTCAAGCTAGAAGAACGGTCCTATGGGGCTCGCGTGGAGTCTGGTTGGCAGTGCCGTCCACAGAGGGCCGATGAGGCAGACGTTACACCACGACCAACTGGGGGATCAGGTGAGGGGGCTTGGGGTAATCCCTTCGCCATTAGAGCAGGTTCCAGCGGGAGGGTGTACAGACAAAGATGCGCAGGAAGGCTATGGGGCACTTTGACCTTCTGTGTTCTTCCTGATCTAATGTGGCTCTTTGTGTGGGTATCTGTGCTGAATGTGGCCGAGACGTTTCTCTTCTGCACGGGCTTCCCTGGTCCAAACAGGAGGCGAGGCGGCCCGGGCAGGGCACTGCTGATGGGCAGTCAGCAGGGCCTCTGGTTTGCTTCTGTTTGGGCTTGAGGATAGCCCTTTGCCTGCAATTTCAGAAATTTCCCTGTCAACCTGTGGTGCAGTGTCCTGAGGGTTTTCCCTTTAGAAATAACACGTGTTTGCATCTCGGGCGTTTCTACAACCAAATTCAGACCAGAGACAAGGTTGCTTTCCCACACACGGCTGCCTCCCTGCCTGGGACGATTCCCCACAGCTTCTGTGAGCTGGGCCTGGCTTCCTGCTCAGGAAACAAAACCCTGATGGGCGTCTGGAATTACCAAGGTGATTTAACGATAGGAACTTCTGAAAGAACTAACCCTCAGCGTAAAACTCAGTCCAGATGAGGTCAGAAACCTGACCCCCCGGGCACCTCTCGGGGTGTACCCGCTCGCTGCCAAGCTTCCAGAACGCCTAAGGAGGCGCGTGCTTCGGCTAGGGTGCTGGCAGGGGCCTGGGGGGAAGGCGGGGGGGATGTGTGTGTGCAGGACCCCCGTGTGACGGGCACACGTGAACAGAGATTCAGATCAGGGGGCCTCACGTGACTAAACCGTAGACTCTAGTGGGAGCCACAGTATCAGATGGTATAAAATCTCACCCAAGTGCATTTATAATCTACTTGAGGTTTTTCATATCGGGGCAGCCGATGGGAGGTTTACTGTGAGTGACAGCCAGAGGATGAAGCCAGGTCCTGAGGGCTGAGGTACCCCTCTCGCTCTTCCCCAGCACTGCTCTGGTGTCCTCTGTCGGGGGCCACCTCTGTCTCCCTGCAGCCCCCATTGGGCCTGCGAGGCATTGGCATCCGTCCCCGGCTGTCAGCTGTCACCTCTGAATCACCGCAGGCTGTGGTCTGTGGGAGGTGGAGAGCTCAGCAGTGGCCTTGCACAGCGGAGAGGGAAGTGCTGCTTTGCGGGTGTGATGTGGGTGTGACAGCATGTGTGCTCCTGGAAGGGGGCGCGTGTGCTATTACTCATTCCAGGGAGCCAGTGGGTAGCATGGAAATGTCTTCTTTTGGTTTCTGTTTGGTTGGTTTGAAAAGATGTAGCCACTGAAAAGGCCAGGAAGTAGGATTCGGGGATGTACCAGCGAGCAAGAAGCCCGCTAGCATCCAGCATCTCTCGCTCTCCGGTCCCACAAGCATGCGTCACCGTGTCAGTCACTTTGTTACTGCAGGACTGTCCCTGAGAAGGAGACGTCAGCCTTGCTGGCTCCAGCCTCCTCCTTTTATTAGCTTGATGGGCTTCTGTTAGTTTCCTGAGCCTGCCCTAACAAGGTACCACCAACTGGGTGGCTTAAACAACAGAAATTAATTTTCTCACAGTCCTGGAGGCGGGAAGGCTGAGATTAAGGTGTCGGCAGGGCTGGTTCCTTCTGGGGCCCGGGAGGGAGAATCCATTCCAGGCCTCTCCCCCAGCTTCTGGGGGGTCGCTGGCCATCCTTGTCATTCCTCGGCTCGTAGAGCATCCCACGTTCAATGGTGTTCTCCCTGCATGTGTGTCTCTGTGTCTAAATGTCCCCCTTTTTACCAGGACACCAGTCATGTTGGACTAGGGCCCATTCAATTACCCCATTTTAACCTGATGGTCTGGGAAGACCTCCTTTCAATAAAGTCACCTTCACAGGTACAGGGGGGTTGGGACTTCAACATCTTTTGTGGGGGGAGGGGGGACACAGTTCAACCCATAAGAGGGGCAAAAGGGGTTTTGTGCTCACCTTACACGAGAGGCCACGGGAGTGTGAGTTATGGGGTCTGATGGCCTGGGATTGAAAGCTGCCACTAAGTAGCAGTGTGTCTTTGGGCAAGTTGTTGCCTTGTTTCCATACAGTAAATTGGGCAAATTAGAAAAAGGTGGTTGACGGATCAAATAAGTTAATACACATAAGGTTCTTTAAACAACACATGGCACGTTTGGCTCTCACTTATGTAAGTTGCTTCTGCTATTCTCTACTATTCACTTGCTTGTTTAAAGTTATGAGCCTTTTGTGTTACTGAAGATGCTTTCAAAAGGGTGAATCGAAAGAGTTGCGGATGTTAGCCCCTGAATTTCTAGATTCATACATCTTCCGATGACGAAGCCATTGTCCCCTCCAGGGAATTTGCTAGGATCCATTGTGCTTCGGATACTGAAAAAAATTCGTCTTTGAAACTAGGTTTATTCACTTAACAAACATTTATTCAAGCCTTGCTATGCACTGAATACTTTGCTATGTGCTAAGGTGGATTTAAAAAAAAAAAGACTAGGGTGCTGTCTCTGGGTTTTCAGGAACTTGCAGCCAGTGAGAGAGACATAAAGCACGGCGTTCAGGCAGCAACGGACGTCCTGCGTGGAGCTGCGCCCGGATTAACCTGTGTAATCCGTACAGGGACCTGATGAAGCGGATACAGGGCTACGGTCCCCGATCCTCAATTCTGGGGGAAAAAGAACAAAACCAAAACCCTCGACTCTGAAAATTGAATTTTGTCCTTGTTTTGGTACAAACTCATTCGATTACAGTACCTGAGCTGAACTGCTGTGAGGCAATTTGTTGTTTAATTATTTTCCCACATCACGTGAACATTCACACGTTTCTCTACAGGAAAGCGTGGGGGTGATATGTAACGTCCAGCAGATGCACCGTATTACCTTTTTAAAACCTGGAATCTGGGGCCAGGGATTTTGGAAAAGGGCTGGTGGGCCTGTACGACTAGACGTGTTACGGACAAGGAACGCTGCGGTTAAACTGTGTGGTCAGGTCTCAAGCTTCGAAGGGATGGAGTCGGCCTTGAGAGCCGCACGGCCCGGCTCCAGGGCCCTGCGCTGGGTCCCGCGTGATTCTGAGCGGGAGAATCAGGACTGGGGAAGCGCTGAGGGCTAACGTCTGACCTGATGGGCCCTGCCGTCCCCGGCCCCCATCTCTAGACTCCTTTCATCTGGAACATTCCCACAGCCTTTCTTTATCATAGTGAACTCTGCAAGCTTGGGTCAGCTGTTGCTGCCCAGATTCCTTAAGCCTGTGTTGCTCGCAGGTCCCAGAAGCAGCTCCGGGAGCAGCCTCCAGGGGCCAGGCTGGGTGAGGTGTGATTCGGGTACACGGTGTCTCCCGGAGCCCCAGACGGAGCTGTGGCCCAGCCTGGGGGAGGGGCCCAACCAGGGGCCTAGGAACCAGGGAGCTTTCTTGTTTCCCATCAGAGCTGCTTTCTGTACCGTTGACTTTTCCTGTTTCCCGATCCGCACGTTAGAAAGCAGCGACCACCACCCAAACCTGCCTTTATTCCTCGTCCATTTAAGGCAGTAGCCAGGCAGAGCTAGTCTCTTCAGTCCTACTCACATCCCCACGTGCCTGCTTCCCTTCCATGTGTGAGAATGAAGTATGGGGGAGGTGGGGTCTCTTTAAGAAAACACAGCACGTCGGCACCCTCCTTCCAGGTGGATTTGATCTGGGATTCTTATCAGCGACTTTGGGGGACCATCCCCCTGACCTTGGTCCTCACTGCTCGGGTCTGATGCCATCTGTCCTGTTGCTGATTTGCATTTCTGCTGCTTTGGGATGACAGTCCCGCCCGTTTGCTTGGGGCCGGGGGGAGCTGCTTGGCCTTGGCCACCCTTGACCCCCAAGTTCCTGGCTTCAAATTGAGCGGCCTCTGGAGCTGTCACACCACCACTGCTTGGAGGGCTTTGCTGATGAAGTCTCAAGACATCTGCCGGCGGGCCCCATGTTGATGTGGATACACTGGGCTTGAGCTGCGTGCTCCGTGGCCTCTTGTTCACCAGGACTGAACTGCTAGGCACCCCTCCCAGACCTCACCAGGCCTGGTCATACAGCCAGGCCGCTCCCTGGGCTCAGGCCTCCACATTGCCCATCTGTTTCTCACCTACCCATGTAGGCCCATGGGTCATGGCTGAGGGCCATGGATCAGGGCCGGCTCAGCGTCAGAGGCCGGGAGAGTCTGGCAGGGGAAGAAAGGCTTTCAAATGCAGACTTATTCTGGGCAAGTCACTTACGCTCCCTAAGGGTCTCTTTCCTCATCTGTATCCTGAGGGGAATGAACCAATGTTCTTCCAGGGCCCTTCTTGTTCTGAGAAATTCTGTGATGTCTATCAGGGACTCTGGAGTTGCCAAGGCTGTGCAAAGAACGGACATCACAGCTGATGGAGAGGAAGGCATGCGCGTGGAGGCGGGCTGGCCCTCAGGTGAGAGCCCTGCTAACGCCAAGGCTGGGAGGAGCCTTAACAAGGAGCAGCCCGGGCAGCTGTGGTCTGGGATTCACATACCTCGGCCTGAGTCTCAGTTTACTCACTATGCAGGCCTGAGTCTGCTCCGCTTAGAGAGGCCGGCTCGCAAGGCTGACCCTTGGCCGGTGTCTGGGAGTTTGACTGGTAAACAGTTCCCTACGCCGATATAAAACTTTCCCTTGGGCTTCCCTGGTGGCGCAGTGGTTGAGAGTCCGCCTGCCGATGCAGGGGACACGGGTTCGTGCCCCGGTCCGGGGAGATCCCACATGCCGCGGGGCGGCTGGGCCCGTGAGCCATGGCCGCTGAGCCTGCGCGTCCGGAGCCTGTGCTCCGCAACGGGAGAGGCCACAACAGTGAGAGGCCTGCGTACCGCAAAAAAAAAAAAAAAAAAAACTTTCCCTAAGGAATAATCGTGGCGCATTGTGCCTGTTTGTGCAAACAGTATGGTTTATACTGAACACCAGCTTGCCTTCTGGGAGTCTGGAATGTTGGCACGTGCCAGGCAAGAGGGTGCCTCTGTGGCCAACCTCCAATAAAACCCTGGACACTGAGTCTCTGATGGGTGTCTCTGCCTGTGGTCACCGTTCGCTGCTGGAGGAATTAAGCACATCCCGTGACACTCCACAGGGAGAGGACTCTTGGAAACTTGTGCCTGGTTCCCCCAGACTTCACCCCATGTGCCTTTTCCTGTTGCTGGTTTTGCTCTGTATTCCTTCACTGTAGATGTGGGTATAACTATATGCTGAGTTCTGGGAATCTTCCTACCAATTCACCTCTTTCCAAGCCTGGGGGCAGCCTTGGGGACCCCTATACTCATGGACTTTAAAGTGACTGAAAACAAGTAGAGACAAGCCCGACACTGCAGTGTAGCCCCCCAGTGCTAACTCATGGCACACCGGTTCTGGTTCCTCTACCTGCTCTAAGAGGAGCTTCACTTCGTTAAAATCTGTAAATATTGCCTCCTTAAGCGCTAAGGTCGCCTCCAGCCACACGGAGAGCCCAGATGTTGCACTGTCCATTGAGAGGCCGGATCACGCGTGGCCCAGGTGTAAAAAGTCAGCCAGGACCTCTGGCTCAGCCAGACATTCCAGGATAAGGAGGGAATTCTCTGAAACAGGATTTGGCTGGCATGCCGGCTTATCAGGGCAACTCTGGCAGCAAGATTCTTCATCAAATGAGGTTATAGATTCTCTAGAGCCAAGTCAGGAAAGCCAGTTAGTCTGATATGTTAGGGAAGATTCCTGGATGGGGGAAAGATCATTGGAGAGGAAATGCAAGGTCTTAACCTTAGCATATTTAGACTGTTTATGTGAACTTTGAATGGAAACCACATCGCTTTTCCTGAATGCTTTCGGAAAGCATTCTGTTTAGAATAGAGTTCTGTTCTGGGGAAGTCAAGTCTTGCACTCTTAATGGCAAGAACTGTGAGTCTGTAAGCAAATGGAGGAGAGTATGAACTCTTGTGTTTGGCTGTCATATCTTTCATGGACCGTGAGAACCCAAATCGCAGATTTTATTCTCTAAGCAGCTCTCTTTTCTGCTTGCAGGTAGCGTGGGTGGTTGAGTATTTGGCCCTCTAAGGGCAGAAGATCACTTGACCACATCTCATATTCCAGCATTTAAAATAAGCCCCTGCTTCAGAGATGCTTTTGGCCTGGTCTCTAGAGGCAGCGTTAGAAGTCAGCAGCTGTAGGAACAGAGCATCTCAGGAGGCGCTCCAGGCCTCCGCCCACTGGAGCGTGGTGGCTAGAAGCCTGGCTGTCAGAAGCAGTACTTAGAGTCTGTAGATCCCCTGGCAGTTCAGTGGGGTGAGACACTGACTTTGCCCGCATGTGGCGTAAGCACGTTTCTCCTTATCCTTAGAAGAGCAGATTCAAGGCATTGAATCATGCAAAAAGCTACTGCAAATGACATGCGAGGAGGAGGCAGATCTTCTGCTCCTCTTGGCTTTGGTGAGGAAGGCTGGGTGTTGCTATGGTATTTGGAAACTTTCATTTTCTTTTCAGAATTGTTCACATGATCCCTATTTGGTGGAAGACCAATAAGAACACCCTCTCCTTGGGGCTAAAATGACAAAATGACAAAAAAAGAAACTGTTGCCAGTGCTTTTATTGAGTATCTCCTTTGAGCAGAGAACACACTGTGCCACGTGCCTGACAGGGCTGGGGATGGGCACCGGGGAGACCAGGCTGCTCTCCCTTCCAGGGCTTCCCTTTGGGCTGGGTAAGGTGGCAGCCCTGCAGCTCCTACCATTACCTGGGAGGAATGATTGATGGGCACTTGCAAAGCAAAAGTATAAATTAATGGAAAATACCTGTGTACGTGAGCACATTCCCTTACATAGGATGGCTTGTAGCCAGAGTCAGGCGTGGCCAACTAGAGATGTTATTAAGAAAGAGGTTTTCGAAGGAATCGTTAAAGCCAGACATTTATTCAGAACCATCTCCTTTTTCCTGCCAGGCCAGCTGGCTCTAATCCCTTCCCTGGCGCTGTTCAGGGCACCACGAGGCCCCCCAGGCTCACACACCGGAGACTTGGAAGTCATTCTAGCTGTCCCTCTCCCTTGTGCCCGCCTACCAGTCACCCCAGATTGTACCCCCTCCTCTCCTCATTGCTGCCAGAGCTGCCCCAGTTTAGGCCCTCAGCATCATCTTTTTCCCTGAGTTTTTATTTGGAATTAATTTCAAGCTTACAGAAGGGTTGTAAGAATAATAGTGCAAAGAAGAGCATCGACCCTTCACCCAGATTCACCGACTGTTAACATCCCTTTTGTGTTCTCTTGTTTGTACTCTCTCGCTCTGCACAGACACCCACCCCTCTCATCTTCTTTTTAACCATTTGAGGATAAGTTGCATACATCATGGCCCTTAACTGCCTAAACATTTCAGTGTGTATTTCCTGAGAACTGGGGTGTTCTCCTATGTAACCACAATACATTTATCAATACATTTATCAACTTCAGTGACTTTAATTATTGATACAATGCTTTAATCTACCTTCCATATTCCAGTTCTGCCAGCTGACCCGATAATGTCTTCTATGGCATTTCCTCCTCTAAACAGGGTCCAGGCTAGGGTCAGGCACTGTATTGGGTGGTCATGTCTCTTTAGCCAATGTCAATGTCTGGAACATGGTCAGGCCTTTCTTTTATGATATGATATTTTAGAAGAATACGGTTCCTTCTTTTTTGTTGTTTTTTTAAAATAGAATGTCCCTCATTTGAGGTTTATCTGGGTCTCCCGATGGGTAAATTCAGGTTCCACATTCTCAGCAGGATCACGTCTGGAGACGCGTGGTGCCCATCTGTCCAGCATTGGCGCTGTTAGTTTTGACCACCTGGTAAAGGCGTGCCTGATTTCTCTTCTGTGTGTGACTACTTTTCTCCACTGCAACTGAGCAGTGATCTGGGGGAGATTCTTGAAGACCATTTGGCCTACCATCAACATTTCTCCCGGGATCCCGCATCCATCAATGGTGTGGACCTCATCCAGTCTGTGTTATGACGGCTGCAAAATGATGATTTTCTGACTCCAGCGTTACTGTCGTCTTTTGCCTGGATCAGTGAAATAGGCAGACGCCCTCCTGACGGGCAGCCCCGTCTTTATTCTCACTCATTCACCCCTTGTCTGTTCTGGTTCCATCACTCCCATGCGTAAGTGCTTCCAGTGGCTTCTCTCACCCTCAGGGTCATCCTCAAGCCCGCTTTAGCCCGCTTTACCTCTTCCTCTTCACCTCACTCGCCTTGTCCTTTATCATCTAGGAGTACTCGGCTTGTGATGTTGCCTCAAATGTGTGCTGGGTTATTACTGTTATTTGCTTTCTTGACCAGAATGCCTTTTTCCCGATGACTTTGACTGGCAAACCCCTATGCACTCTTCAAAACCCAGCTGGGGGCTTCCCTGGTGGTGCAGTGGTTGAGAGTCCGCCTGCCGATGCAGGGGACACGGGTTTGTGCCCCGGTCCGGGAAGATCCCACATGCCGCGGAGCGGCTAGGACCATGAGCCATGGCCACTGAGCCTGCACGTCCGGAGCCTGTGCTCCGCAACGGGAGAGGCCACAAGAGTGAGAGGCCTGCGTACCGCAAAAAAAAAAACCCAGCTGGGTTTCCCCTCTGTTAGGCCTTCTCTTACACCTTCCCCTTCTTCTCCAAGGCTCAGATAAGTTTCTCTCCTCTGGGCTCTGTCATAGCACTTATCACAGTGCCCTCCCGTCCACTCTCCATCACCCCCCAAACCTGATTCCTCAGCTCTTATGTATTTTTGGAGTCTCAGAGCCATAGTCAGTACCTGACATGGAGGAGACACTTCCTAAATGTGTCTTGTAATAATGAATCTTTAGGATAGGGTTGGAGCATTTCTCAAACATACTGGACCAGAGGATTCGTCCTTTCTCTTTTATATATATATATATACACACACACACACACACACATACATATATATATCCACATATATTAAATACATTTTATCTTTTAAAGCATTTTATTGACTTATGACTGACCTGTAAAAATCTATAATATTTAATGTATACAACTCAATGAGTTTGGGGATAACTATATACCTGCAGAAGGATTCTCTTTTTGCAGAGCAGTTTTAAAAGCTGGTGTCCCATAAAACCCCCAGTACTTCAGAATGTGACCTTATTTGGAAATAGGGTCACCCAGTTAAAATGAGGTCATTCCGTGGCCCCTAATCTAGTATGACTGGTGTCCTTATAAAAAGAGGAACTTTGGAAACACGTACACAGGGAGAGCATCATGTGAGATAAAGGCGGAGATCGGGGGGATATATCTACAAGCCGAGGAAGGCCAGCAGTTGCCCACAAACCCCCAGAAGCCCAGGGAGAGGCAGGGGACAGATCCTCCGTCACGGCCCTCGGAAGGAACCAGCTTCGTTAATATCTCGGTCTCTGACTTCCAGCCTCCAGAACCGTGAGACAGTACATTTCTGTCATTTGAGTTACCCCAGTCTGGAGTACTTAGTGGTGCAACCCTAGCAAACGCGTACACCCTCCAGCCTGAATCTTTGACCTTTTGCAGTGATGGGGAAAGAGTGGTTTGTTTTACTTTAACATCCAGGAAGGCATAGAGGTTCCAGAAACATCCCTTAAACACTCCCTTCCTGATGAGCAAATTTTTGCCAAAAAACTTTGACACCCAGTGTGGATGGACCCAGAATTTGGGATGCCGCCTCTGCTTTGGGCCCCTAGGAGGTAGAGGTCTGGTGAGGATAAGGGCTGGTCAAGAGAGGAAGAGCTCAAATGTGTACCTCCAGCCTCTGAAAGCCCTTTTCACCGTCAGCAGGCCGGTTAGTGGGATCGTGTTGGCCTCTTCCTCTTTCTTAGGACCCCCGGTCCTCGCAAGGCTTGCTGTAACCGGCCGCCACCTGGATAGCTGTGTTGGGGGAGTGGATGCAGCCTGCATGTGTGAGTCACAGCCAATCTCAGGGGCGTGTCTGCTGACACTGCTTGAGAACGTCACTCTGGGATTAACAAGGGGCCACAACAGGCCTGGTTTGACCGTCGCCTGTCCTTCACACTCTCCCAGCTTCATCTTCCTCCTCTCCCGGGGCTGCGCACCCAGACTCTTCCTTTTGAGTGGTTTTTCCAGAAGGATGGTCCTCCCCACAGTGTTGCCCCCAATTTAGAGATCAAGGCTACCAGGTGATGTAACTAATCACCCGACCAGTGGTCCTCAGAGTTCTAACAAATACAGCCTCTAGTTGGATGCCTTAGCTTCCTCCTCCTGGGGTGGCCTGGGAGTGCTGGACTTTAGGATGCAGTTTGGGGAGTCATAGGTGAATAGATCTGTGTTTGGAGGTTTTCAAGATGATTTGACATAAATCCTGTTTAATGATATGGATACTTATAAAGCCTGTCCCCTGTTGTGTCACAGTCCCCAGAGCTGTGGCTTCGTTAACTCTCCGTTCTTGGCCTCATCGTTATGCTAGGAATGGGGCTGTGCTTGGTAGCAAAGTGGGCAAAGTGGGAGGTTCAGACTCCAGCATGATGGCTTGTGGTCCCCTCTCCCTCTGCTAGTCTTTTTTGGTCTGCCAGCAATTGAACAGACGTTCTCCAACCTTCCTTCTGCCACCCTGTGCATTTCTTTTAGTCAAGGCTGCCATACTTGGCTGGGTCCTTGGCGTGATGCTGTATTAAGAGACCAGACCTCACTGTGGTGTCCAGCCCGAGAGGCTTGGGATGGCCACAGGTTGGACGTGTGCCCCGTGCAATCCAGCAGGACGGGCTGTGCCACACGTGGCCTAAGGCTACTGGCCTCTTAAAGGTGAGATGTGCACTTTATTATGTTGGTGCATCCTCTGAGCTGCAGCAGTAGGATGTCTCGTATTGAGTACATCTCTTGATTTCCAAGGAATAAGGGAGAAAGCTTTCTTCTGAAAGCAAGCTTGTTAGGAGGAACAGAGATGCCAGACCCACCTATCATTCCTGCTTGTTCTGTGGGCGGAGGAATCTTCTCTCCGCTTCAGACTGTGGTTTTGAGAGAACAGAATCCAGGCATTGCCGAAGGACAAGATCTGCTCGTCTTTGCCTCTGAAAAATGTCAGGCGAGTTTGTTTTCCTAAATCATTTGAATTCTACGGTTAATCGGATAGGAAAGGTGGGTTTGGAGCTGCTGCTTTTAGATGACTGTGGTCAAATAGGAGATTATGATCAGGCGGTCTTGGATCTCGTTGAAATGTGTATTAGCTCCTCAGGATTCACATATGAATATAAGAAGTGGTGCTCCATGAACATCAGGGAATCTGGCCCTTTATAGAGACAGGAGCTATGAAGCGTCCTCAGGCTTGGATGGCTGCCAGCCGTCGCCTTTACCAGAATTCTACTCCCCTCCCTATCTTCCTCCACTTCACCCTCCGCCAGAGGCTGAACTGCTTCTTTGCCTGTTTTGAGCCCTCGCTGTGTGCGTAAGACAGGATGTCACCGCATTACCGGTGAAAAACGTGCTGTTCTAGGAGGACTGTTACTTGTATTATTAATTTAGTTACCTTTTAGGGGGGTTCACTCAGTAATCAGAGTGGTTTTTATAGTGGAGCTGAGAAGATTGAAAGATAAGTTCTTTGCACAAAGTATGAAATTGAGGAGAACTCTAAATTCAAGTATTTGCCCCTTTGCCCTTGGGTAAGTGTGTTTCTGTGGGATGTGTCCGTGATGAGGGCCGCATTTCATTTGAAAGAGACCTATCGTTGGCAGTGATCTCAGATTTGTCGTTTTCCAGGAAGCTTTTCACCAAAAGTCCCACCAGTTCAGGAACAAGGGAGATCAAAACACGTAGGGGTGTGGTGGCAGCACGCCTGTGAGCGGACACAGGGGGAGAGCAGATGCCCGCGCTGGCGCCCATGGACCCGCAGAGCTGGCGGGGGTCTCGGTACCTAAGGAAATGAGGGCCCCGGGAGTCTTTCGGTCTTAGGTCGCTTGCCTGAGGTCACAGCTGGTTGAAAACCACAGTGGTCGTGAGATAAGCCTCCTGGCTTCACAGCCCAGTAGAGTCTGTGACACCATGGACTTGGCCGGTTCTCAGTGAACAGGGCACAACATGTGAACCCAGGGATGGGCAGTATTGGTCTGGGCTACAGACACATGCCTGCTCACCTCTCTGTCCTGGGAGCTGACATCAAACGTGTTGCTCTCTGATGTTGAGGGCGCCACTGTGCGCACATCGCGTCCCTCGCCTCTGTAGGGAGGGCTCTGGGAGGAGGACTTAATGCTAAATGCTTATCGTGTAATGATATCAACATTGGCTGTTGTGGATCCTGGAATGACTTCTTCTCGATGGTCTGATTACTTTCTGATTAGCTGATGCAGTAGTCAGTGGACTGGGCCAAGCCGTATTCTTTTTATTCCTGTCCATGTGAAAACCCAAAGGTTTGCAGTGGTTCCCGTCTATCACGTGGGGAGGTGCAGTAGAGAGGAGAAAAGAGGAGAGAGTGTTTCAAGAGTTGGGCAGACATACACCCGGGCCATTTCGACAAAGCTGCAGGTTTTTTGGAGGATAACAGCATAAGCACTTATTTTAAAGCATTTAAAGGGCTCTTTATTTCTTAAAACGAACCAGGGCTGTTTGGGTAATAACCCGAGGACTATTTACATAGAAGGCTGTTCTCTGATTTAATAGGAAACAGATCTGGTTTTGACTTTTGAAAACATTTGTTGGTAAAATTGCTGCCAGAAGACCAAACCAGTCCGGGGTTGGGAGGAAGTCTGAGCTCTTGGTTTTCTAGAAATGAGGAGAGCTGCCCAGAGGAAACTCTGAGAGCAGACGTCGAAGACTGATTGAAATACAGTCCAGGAGGTGGGCACGGTTCACAGAGAACTCGTGCTAACCCTTCAATTGAAAGACCTGAAACGTCATGGAAGACCTGGACAGCCTGGAATGGTGGAGTTGGTCTTGTTGGGATTTCCTGTAACAATTATTACTGATTGCTAGCACCTAATGGTCTTCATTTCACCATGGAGTGTCGTCTAGGTAAGCAGTTAGGATTGCAGGCTCTGGAATTGGAGAGACTTGGGTTCGTATCCTGCCTCCTCTGCTTACTCACCCTGGTGCTGTGGTTCTCAATCTTGACTGCACGTTAGAATTGCCCAGGGAGCTCTTAAAACTCTGGATGCCCAGGCTGCATCCTAGAGCAGGTGTATAGGCATCTCTGGGAGTGGAAAACAGGTGCGGGTATTTTTTTAAAGTATTCGCCCTCTCCCCCCATCATGGATAACTGTGTTGAGAACCACGGCTCAAGTAAGACCATGGTGAAGTTTACTAGCTCAATAGCTGTGTTTCCTTGCCTGTGAAGTGGGGATAACGTTATCTAACATATATGGTTCCTGGGAAGATAAAAGGAGAGAACACACGCAAGCCAGGTGCTGAGCCCAGCGCCCTGGACGTAGTCAGAGCTCAGTAAAGGACAGCCTACATCACTAGCTCAGCTGTTCTCCTTGCAAAGAGAACTCTTGAAATGCAGATGTGACACTTCTCACATCCACAAAGGAAGGCTCGGATGACAGGTCTTGCACTTATTTGAGACAGACAGACAGGCGTGCTCTAAGCTGGCGCCGGCAGCAGAGGACTGTTGAGCGTCGGAGCCCCTCCGGGTTAGGTCTGCACAGGGTGGCTGTGCTGCTGTGGTCTCACTTTCTCAGACCTGCAGGCACACCGAATCCATTGGAAATCACAGAAACACACGTTCTTCTTTTATTCTCAGTGGTTTATGCTCTGCTCTCCTCTGCCTCGGCATTGCGATGGCTGCTTAAAAACCAGTCCTGCGATGTGCTCGACCAGCGGCGGTCTCCAGAAAGCCAAATGTGAGGGAAGTTTGGGTCCCGTATCTCAAAGCTTCTGCCTGGCACATCTGGAACAGTTAATTCCCAAGTACTGGGACTGCAGGGATGGATGTCTCTAGAAGTCAAGAATCCAAATCACCCTCTGTTTCTGTGATGTCGTTCTCACTCACTGATAGAAAATCACATCTACTTATGTGATGTACTTATTTCTACTTAAGTAAAAATTCCACCTACTTATGGAATAAGTACTTATTTCTACTTAAGTAGAAATTCCATCTACTTATGGAATATTAATCTGTGTCTTTATCACCTCCATAAGTATTAATTATAAAATTAATACATCATGTCTGGGTTAATTCTGCTCTCAGAACATGACCAGCTCCTGCCTTCACCTTAGTACTGGCTCTGACACAGATTCACTGGTTCAGGGGGTTTAACTGGCACCTGCGTGGTACTGGGGTGTGTGTGGGTTGCTGCAGAGGCGAGGGCTCCCTCCTCAAGTGAAATAGAGTGGACAGCACGTCAGTGAGGCCATGAGGAGTGTGGAGAGCGTGGGCTTCAGGCCTCAGGAAGGCTGGGTAAGGATCCTAGGTCAGAACTGGGCCACTGAGACTCGGTTTTATCTGTAAAAGGGTGACCGTGGTGCCCATATCGCAGGACGGCTGGCGATACAGATTAGAAACTATATGAATTATATATGTCAGGTCCATAATAAATGCTCAGTAGTGTAGGCAAATCTATTAATATATATAATAAATATATATTTCATATATTTTGTTTTAATATATTATAATTAATATATTACTCATTGCAACAAGTCATACCTGTTTTTACATTTAAATGTATTATGTCCTATTCATTTTTGAAAAGATGTAATTTTTTTTTTTTCTTTTGCGGTACGCGGGCCTCTCACTGTTGTGGCCTCTCCCGTTGTGGAGCACAGGCTCCGGACTTGCAGGCTCAGCGGCCATGGCTCACGGGCCCAGCTGCTCCACGGCATGTGGGATCCTCCCAGACCGGGGCATGAACCCGTGTCCCCTGCATCGGCAGGCGGACTCTCAACCACTGCGCCACCTGGGAAGCCCCAGAAGATGTAATTTTATATTCATAGGTGGCACTGAATTTTCTCAGAGGCTTGTGAACTGGTCTCGGATGGTTACAAGATACAGTAAAAGTCCATGTGTGATTGCAAGCGGTTTTCCTTGGGAAGAAGGTTATTGCATCCTAGTTCCTCAACATTTTCGCTGCCTCGCCTTCGTGTTGAAATGAACTTTCTTTTCTGCCCCTTCTTAGGTGAACACTGTGTGCGCAGTTTCTTTATCCTGGGCTTTAATGGAACAGGCGCAACGTGGGACAGGGGTGGGGAGGTGCAGGGGTATCCGGCACTGGGAGGCCAGTACTGCATCTACAAGATTCCACTTTGGATGGAGGTGAAAGCTCAACTCATGCCCTTTGAGTTGATAGCCCATTAATATTTTCCTGATTTACAGATGGAGAAAATAAAGCCACAGAATGGTGATGTGCCCAGCAATTCAGCAATGGTGATCAAAGTTTAAAACATGCCCACCCTTCACCCCTACAATTCCACTTCTGGGGATTTATTTAGCCATATTAGCATAATTATTTATTGCAGCATTATAATATTGAATAACTAGAAACACCCTAGAAAGTTACTTTAAGGAGCTTCTTTTGTACCTGCTAATAACTCAAGAAGTGAGGATGGGGGAAGGGGGGCGACCGGCATTCCAGGCAGAGGGAACAGCATGTGCAAAGGTAACTTTCTCATGATGCAACGAGAAGATTTATAGCACCCTTAGCACAACCATCGTTTTACAAATCAAGATTACATTCTCCAAGGGCCATCTGTTCCTCTACGTTCAAGTTTAGTCCTTGGTTTTCTTTACCAGCACTGTCCTCCCAGGTAGGTAAATAGAGATTGTAGCCCAAGGCTGCAGGCCCCCAGCCCCTTAGATGAACGGGGAGGGGGATCATGAGTGTAGCATAGCATGTGCTTGGAGGTGCCCCAGAGAGAAAGCCCTAGAAAGGGGCAGCTCTGAGGTTGCCCTGGGGGGTGTTTGGTTGGAGACATGTGCCCCTCCCTCAGGATGTATGCGTTTATACAGAGACCTTTTGCTGTTACAAGGGGCCTGTTGAAGTGAATCAGATGCTGGTGAACGTGCGGCAAATTCTCCAGGCCTCTGGATTTCCGGCCACGCTTTGCGTTGTTTGTTTGCATCTGGTGCTTCTGATGCGCACTAGCCTCCAGCTTGCTCTTCCGAGAACCCACTGCACTTCCCTCCGCCCTGTCTTAAGGAATCCCATCCCGCTCCACCTGCCTAGCTGATTCCCACTGGTCTTTTAAGGTTTGACTTGAACATCGCCTCTCTGGGGGATGCTGACTCCTCCCCTTTCTCCCCCAAGCTGAGTTGGGCATTTGACTTCTGTGTTTCCATGGTGCCCTGCACTTGCCCTGCACGATTCTGTGAGGCCGGCTGCCTGTGACTTCCATGCTCTCCCAGGACGTGGTACTTCTCAGGGCTGCACATGCTTCGTCTTGGCGTTCAAGGCCTGGAGTGGCCATACAAGAAGTCTCCAGGGATGCTTGTTGAGTGAATGGTTCACAGACAGGCAGCTTTAGGAACCAGAGCAGGTGATGCTCTGTGGACTGGAGGGACCCGTACGACTCTAAGGGAGGCATCTGTTCTCTGCTGACCCTCGAGGGAGGGTGAGAAGGAAGCCACAGGCACCTGGGTGAAGGTGGTGGAAACGCACTGAAGAGAGAGGGAAGGTGATGTGTGGTGGAGCTGGGGGAGAGAGAAGTGTAGGCACGGTATGAAAACTCCCCTGTGGGCTTTCCCCCGTGGAGGCCCTCCAGCAGGTCAGCCCAGGTCTCCGACTGGGGGAGATTTCGTCCCCAGGGAACATTTGGCAGTGTCTGGGGACAGTTTTGTTTGTCCCAGCTGGGGAGGTTGACTAGTTAAGTGGACCATGGCTTAGGGACATGTTGATTACGTGGACTCGGGCAAGGTAAGTGTTAAATGTTTCTAGTTAACTTGTCCATCTGACCAGTGCTGTGGTACAGGGAGTGTTTTATGACCAGCGATCCTGAGAGGAAGTGGGTTTGGGGGCACATGGCTGCTTTGTTCATTGAAGCTTTCTGCCTCTCTCATTATGAGGACCCAGGTTTGGTGGGATAAATGGTTAGAGGGTGGGATGAGGGAGATGCCTAGGAGGCACAGCCTGCAAGTCCTCTGTGCTGCCCACTCCCGAAACAACCATGGTGGCTCGGTCCCATCATGCACAGGCCTTTGACAGGAGTGGATGCACAAGGGGGACCATGTAGGAGGGTGTCCTGATAAGAGGAAGGCGCTATGGACAGCCTGTTGTGCCCCACCAGAATTCTTATGTTGAAGCCCTAACCGCCATTGTGAGGGTATTTGGAGGTGGGCCCTTTGGGAGGTAATCAGGTTGAGATAGGCCATTAGGGTGGGGCCCCATGATGGGATTAGTGCCCTTCAAAGAAGAGACAGGAGAGGGATGATCTCTCTCCCCTGTGTGAGGATGTAGGGAGAAGGCAGCCATCTGCAAACCAGGAGGAGGGGCCTCACCAGGAACCCGACCATGCTGGCACCCTAATCTCAGACTTTCAGCCTCTAGAACTGTGAGAAAGTAAATGTTTGTCATTTAAGCTACCCAGTGTATGGTTTCTTGTAGTAGCAGCCCAAACTGACAGAAGGTGAAAGGACTGGATGGGGACACTTTATGACCCTGCCTTCCCTGAGTTTCCCTTTGGCAGAAGTGTCATTGTGGACATGGAAATAGGAGTTCTGCCTTGTCTCCCTCATCTGTTTTCTTCCCAAGATTCTTATTTCTTTTGGACAACATTCAGCCAGGATGAAACCTGGTTACCCGTTGTGTGGCGCTGGCTGTCTTCTGTTTTTGGACTGATCGTTGTGGTTGCACCTGTAGCTTGTTGTTTTGACACTGGCTACTCAGGGTGGGTTCTGAAGCCATCGGGTGTGCAGGGGGGCTTGGCTGGGCCTGAGTCATTGAGGGGTGAGGACCTCTCTTCCCTGAGCTACATTAAGAGAGCAGAGAGAGGATGCTACTGGGGGAAACAACTTTTGTCTTGGTGATTGTGAATATTGAGTGTGGAGAGAGCTGCTCTTTCCATGAAATCTGCTATTGGAAGCACAGATTCTGAATGATCACCTGTTTCTGGCAAGCTCTGGGTTTTGAAGGCTGGCAAAAGGGAGGCAGACCCTGGGGGAAAGGAGTTTAATTAGAGGTTCTTAGCTGGCGACGTTCCATACTTGGTGGCAACCTCGGAACGAAATATAAATGGTCATTCAAGTTTGTATTGAGATGCTGGGTTATTGCTTGGGGATGTTCCCCATTATTAATGATATGCTTTATTCTTAAGATGCGGTTTGCATGTTGCTACTTAGAGTAGGGTCGTATGGAGAAAAGAGGGACTGCAGGGTCTTCTCGTACCACCAGAAAAGTGCCACCTAGCTTTGTGGTTAAAAGGCATGTGGCCCTCTTGGTGTGGGTGGGAATCGCCTGGAAGGAGGGGGAGGGCTCTTTCTGCGTAGGACTGGGATTCAGGAAGTCTGGAGTTGAGGCTGGGCAGGTCCGTTCGCCATGTGGTTTAGAGGTCTGGCAGCCCACGAGAAGGCAGGAGATGAGGTTAGACATGTGACATTAAAGAAAGAGCACAGAGGACATGAAAGTCTGAACAAGCAACGTGAAAGTGCAGCTCCTCAAGGTGGGGTCAGACCGTGCTCTTCTTGAGTCATAGGAGGATGTGAGCAGAAATGTGGAAAGAAAAGGAGGTCTGGCTAAGGGGACTTGGAAAAACTGCTTCAAGTTTCTGAGCCTCGGTTTCCTCTTCCTTGGCTAGAGTGGTGAAGATTGGAAACCATGACCAAATAGCCTCACCACAGAGTTTGGTCCTCCCACCATTGTCACCACCGTCACCACCCCTGGGAACTGAAGGTGTCAGTTCCCTCCTCCAGTTCACTTTCCATCGTGGAGTAGTTTTTCACACAGTGATGCAAAACAAGCAATGCAAAACCCAACGGCCCCAGTTCAGTCCCAACTCCATCACTTAGCGGTTTGACCTTCGGCGAATGTCTTAACCTCTTTCTCCATGCTTCAGCTTCCTTAAGTATATAAGTTGTGTTGTGAATATTAAACAGGTAAAGCATATACAAGGTTTTAGCACAATGACCAGAAGTAAGGGTTTGAAAAAGTTGGATATTGAGACTCCTTAGGGAGGGAGGGGTCCTGCTGGAGAGGCAGGAGAAGGTGGGAGGGTGGCGTTTGGTAGCGATCCTGGAAGGTGGAGGTGGGGCGAGCACTCCTGAGACTGGCAAGTGGCCCTGGTTTCCGCCGTCTGGAGGTTGTGCTGGAGGCTGCAAGGCTGATGGGCAGAAGGACCACTCCTTCCCCACCTGCTGCCCCACCGATCCTGCAGCACGTGGGCTCCAAGAGCTCCTTTCATTTCCTCTCATTCCTGGTGTCCTCTCTATTGCTCACCATTTGCCAGTCTCCCTGGGAGCCCTGTATAGGAGCATTGGGAATACGGATGACAATGCAGATAACAGCTCGGCAAATCCCTTCCCTCTGCTTGTTCTTGAAGGCCACCATCCCATACTGTGGTTCCCATTCCTTTCAGAATAAACTTATTTTGGTCTGTTACTGAATCCCAGACAGGGCTGTTGGAGTGTGGTGGGCTGGAAAGAGGACCAGGCTGCTGACTGGGGTATTGGGATTTTGGTCCCAACTTGGCTGTGTATTAGCTCCGTAAATTTGTGTTTTCTGGAATCCGATTTCTCATCTGTAGAAGGAGGGTTTGGGTTGGATGACTTTTCAAGCCAACTCTAAACTCTAATAAGTTGTATGAGTTCTTGAAAGCTTGCCTTTTATGACAGAGCTTCTCCAGGAAGCAGCCTTCTCTGTTGCATCTCCCCATGGAAAGGTCGGCTCTTCTTCCTCGTCTCCCCTTGCCTTCCTGTTGCTCTGAGCAGGATTGAGAATTCACCTGTTGTCTGGGGTCAGGGGCCTCACTTGTTCTCTCTCTGTTCAATAGGAATGATAATGAGGTGGGCTGTCCCAGGGTTGCTGGGAAGACTGAAGGAATAGCATGTAATATGTCCAGCATCGTACCAGGCTCCATAAATATTTGTAGAGTAGATAAGTGAATGAATGAATATAAAGTGAGTGATGGTCTAGTTCAGTGTTTCCCAAACTTTTTTGGTGTGAGATAGGTGTAGGAGCTACATTTTATATTGCAACTCAATGATCCTGCTTCTCTGTTGCTGCCTAATGAGTCACCCCAAAATCTAGCAGCTTGAAACCATAGCAGTCATGTATTTAGCTCTTGAATCTGTAATTGGGGCAGGGTTGGTAGGGAAGCTCATCTCTGCTCTACGTTGATCATCTGGGTGGCTCTAAAGATGGAGAGAGGCTAGAGTCAGCAGAAGGCTCGTTTACTCGTTTGTCTGGTAACTGACATGGCTCTTCACTGGGATCTCAGCTGGGCTGTTGGCACAAACACCTGTGTGTGGCTTGGGCTTCCTCACAGCATGGTGGCTGAATTCCAAAAGTGAGCATCCAGGGAGAGCGTGAGTCATCTGGAAGCCATATCGCCTTTTATAATTGACCCTTGGAAGTCACATAGCGTCACTTCCACTGCATTTTTTTTTTTTTTCTCACTGCGCCAGTTACAAAAACTAACCCAAATCTAAGGGGAGGGTCATAGATTCTACCACTTCATCAGGAAGTGACAAGATTCTAGAGGAATATGTGAGATCATAAATACTGCAGTCACGTTTGAAAAATACAATTTGCCAACCAATATATACATGGATGTGTATATCTAATATAGGCATAATAGCATATTCATAGTGACATGTATATTACATACATATAATACGTGCATATATAAAATGAATGAACTTATTGCAGTCTATTTTCTGTTCTATTCTTTTAAGAAAGATGCTCTTTACCAACCCACTCAGTCAATTTCATGGCACACTCTTGGGTTGTGCCTTGGTCTGGTTCTTCCAGAAACTCCTGGGCAGAGAGCTGTTTCTAAGAAGCCCAGTGTCTGAGTTATGCCCAGGGTCCCCAGGCAGCACCAAAGTTTCTGGCCAAGCTTTTTGTATCAGCAGTACCTAAGTGACTCCAAGATCTTGACCAGCAGGAAACACATACTTTTCTGCCTGCGAGGATCATGGAACTCACCCCTCATAGTCTCTGGAATCTTCCTCCTTCGAATCAAATAGGCAGTCGGGCAGTTTCTGAAACAGCAACAACTGGCGGAATGTCCTGGCTGATGGTATGTGAACCAGCTCCCAAATGTAGCCACCCTTTCGTGTTGGGGCCACTCAGCCCTTTGACAGTGCCGTGCCTGGCGCGCGGGGACCAGCTCTGCCCTGCAGCCTGTTGTGTCGCTTCCCGGCCCGGGCAGCCGAGGCCGGTGACTGGGAGGTGGGGTGTGTCTGGCCGGAGCCTTGCATCCTGCATGGAGGTACCTCTGCCTTTCTTGCATTCCTGGAATGAACAGATCCCCCACCCGCCTTGATTTCTTCTGGGTCTTTCTCCATGTTTCATTTGTGAGGCACCCGGGAGCACACCTTGAGCTCCCATCCCACCTTGTCACCCAGAGGACGCAGTAGGGGCTGGGGGAGGACGGACCTGAGGTTGTTTGTGGGACCTCGAGCCCCCTCCTTGGCTGTTTCTGTGGCTTCCTGCTACTTGTGTCTTCTGCCTTGTAGGAGCAGGCAGGCTGGACCTGAGGCTTGCCTTCTCGGCCCAGAACCCTCACGTAGGAGGCGCAGTGGAGGCGGGTAGGAGGGAGGGAGCTGGAGACCCAGGCTCAGCCTGACTCACCTGCTTCCCCCATCGGAGGGCGCCCATCAAACTTGGTGACAGGTGCCTGTGCCCACAGCTATGTGAGCGGGACATCTCAGACCCTTTTCCTCTTCCCTGGGAAGAAGTGGTGAACATGGCTGTCATTTTCAGCTTAATTTCCAGAAGAACCACACGGACCACACGGAGCCTACTTCTGGTTGGCTTTGTCTTGGCAGGGGCCAGGGAGGGAGCGCTCAGGCCACGTGTACTGGTCAGGAAGATGCATGGAGTGGAGACCCAGAAGCTTTCAGACCTGAATGAGGACTGTGACCCTAGTTTCTGTCTCTGAGTAGCCCCACAAGCTCACAATCTTCAGATGGTTTTCATTCATTTTGAACTTTTCTCCCAGAATTTTTTTGTGGTAAGATATACATAACATGAAAGTTACCATCTCAACCATTTTAAGTGTACAGTTCAGTGGTATGTATGTATGTATCTTTTTGGCCGTGTTGGGTCTTCATTGCTACACGCAGGCTTTCTCTAGTTGCGGCGAGCGGGGGCTACTCTTCGTTGTGGTGCGCAGGCTTCTCATTGCGGTGGCTTCTCTTGTTGCGGAGCACGGGCTCCAGGTGCGTGGGCATCAGTAGATGCAGCACGCAGGCTCAGTAGTTGTGGCGCGCGGGCTTAGTTGCTCCGTGGCATGTGGGATCTTCCCGGACCAGGACTCGCACCCGTGTCCCCTGCATCAGCAGGCGGACTCTCAACCACTGCGCCACCAGGGAAGCCCCTACAGTTTTATTTTTGTTTGTTTTTTACAGAATTGTGATTATACTGCTTTTATAATGTTCTCATTAACTGTATGTGGTGGGCATTTTCTTATGGTTTGGCGTGTCCTTTGAAACCTGACTTTAATGGTATTATGATATTCCACCATTCAGATGACATAATGTATTAAGTTTTCTCTTTTGTTCACATCCAAATATATCCCATATGTACTGGGTAGGGTGTTAGGTTTGAAAGGGAACCCCTTGACGTCTGGCTTCTCTGTGTAACGAGGATTTAGGATGAACATGGATGCCATCATCATTGTCAACATCATCTTCCTGATGTTTGCAGAATCTGTTACAGAATTGAGCACACTCAGGACCAATGGATCTAAGTTATGTGAGGGCAGCTTTCAGCCCAGTGTAGAGACAGAACTTTTGACAGTTGGTTCACAACTCAGCCATGGAATGGCAACTCTCTGAGCCCACTGTCACTGTAATTACTTAAGCAAAGGGTGAATGACCGTCTGCTGGGGACATTCCTGCTTTGGGTGGGAGGTAAGTCGTAAAGGATCTCCAAGGAAGGAGCCATCCCTGAGATACTTTCAGAAGGTCCTTCACGTGAGGCAGTGGAACGGGGCGGGAAGAGAGTGCATCCTGGATCCAAGTGGCTCTGCTACTTACTTATTGAATAACATTGGCATCCTCTTCTGTATGGTAAAGTGGGTCTGACTGCCTTGTCGGGGAGACATGCGACACTTGCAAGGACACTTATAGCTGGGCTAGTGCTTTGCACATAACAGGTTCTCAGTAAAGGAACCTGTCCTCTTAGGATGTCGCTGTCACCGTGCGTGAATTTCAGGTGTTGATGGGAACAGGTTCTCAGTAAAGGAACCTGTCCTCTTAGGAGTGTCACTGTCACCGTGCGTGAATTTCAGGTGTTGATGGGAATATGTTCTCAACTGAACACTGAGATTTATGTCACTTTCTGTCTGGCAGGTACTATGCTGGGCTCTAGATTTATTCTCAGATGTAATGCTGTCTGGAGTTTCCTTGCATTATTTTCCTTTGGGAGTGAAACAGACGTTCAAAGGCATTCTCTTGGTTGGTTTTCAAGACTGTTTCAGTAGATCAGCTGTGACGGGTATCGTGGCCCCTCAGACACCACTTCTGTGTGAGACTCACATCTGTTCCCACGCATGTGCTTCATCTGGGAGGATCTGCATTTAAAAGGACATTAGATGTAGAGGAAATAGGCTGCTAAAGCAAGCTGGATGTAAACTAGTTCCTCGGGTAAAACCGCTAGTCACACACATTCACACAATTTACCCGGTTAGCTGAAAGTCCAGAATTGTCAGACCAGGGTAAGGCGTTCCCACCAGAGCACCTCCTGCTTTCACTAAGAGAAAAATTCTTGCTAAGAAGCCTCGGGCTCTGGTTCCCTGTAGCTTTCAGGAAAGCCTTTGTTTAAACAAAGGAACCAGCCCGCTGGTATCTGGGTGAACACATGCTTCCTACTGAGATGGAAATGATCTGAGTCAAAAGGAAGGTGGATTTCTTTATTCTGTCTTTTTCTGTGTTCACATCCACCTGAAACAGCTAGTGACTTACTTGGGAAGGGTCCCAGTGTAGATGTGGAAGCACGTCTGCTTTTTGGGAAGAGTCTTCTTCTGTCCAATGGAGGCATTATTTAAACCAAGTCCGGAGCAAGTGGGGAAGCGGGAGGATGAAGGAGGGGATCTACTGGGTGGCGACTGGGGTTGGAGCTGGGGAGGGCATGGCATGGGGACACTAAGCGTCACTTGGTGAGCCTCAGCTTCCTCCTCTGTGGGCGGCAGGGGGGGTCTCTTATGTCCCTTCCAGCCGTCGCGTTCTCCGCACCTGCTCTCTTTTACTCTTCGGAGCACCTAGCTGGGTGGTATGAGTTCCACGGGCCTCTGGTTCCATCTGGGGTTTTCACAGCATCACAAAGTGAACTTCTTGTTCTTTTTGTTGTCATTAGAACCTAAGGACTGAATCACAGCCTTAACTGCAGAAGGGTATGATTAGAGGAAAGGGAGATCATGTGCGTGTGTATATGTGTGCATATGTGTGCATTGTGTATTCACATGTGTTTGTGTGTATGTTTGCAAGGGTGTGGTTGCCATGTAGGTGAGTAGGTCTGTGTGTGTGAGTGTGTGTGTTCCTGTATTGTGTATATAGAGAGGTGAAGGAGAGGGATCCCCACCAGTCCCTGGTTTTCTGAAAGCCTACTGAGTTGCGTTCTTCCTTCCTTAGAACTATTTCTCCTCGAAGGAAGTATAGCTTATCATTTCAGATTTTGCCCCTTGGTGCTCCCCAGAGGAAGAAACCAGTCATTGATGTCTCCATCACAGGGTTCTGTGTCTGTTTGATTGACAGCTGTGGAGAAAGGCCGTACTTGCCCAGCAAACCTTCTGGACTCTCACTGGAGAACCTCCTTAGACAGGAAGGGCTTCTGACCCAATAACCTACATAGTCCCTCCTGTGACATTCATCTCAGTGAAAGCACAAACGTGGTAGATGCGAAAAATGCTGATTGAATTACAGAATGGTGTTTTTTTTTTTCCCCCATCTGTCTCTCAGAGGGAAGGCTGAGAAAGACTGATAATGCAGCAGTTCAGGTAGAAGGAACAGAGCTTGTGGGTGGCGTAGCCTTTTGTGCAGTTGTCAAATACAGGGCTTGGGGTGGTAGGAGAAGATAGATGGGGCTTTTCTGAAAATGCAGGTGGATAGACGGTCTCCTGCTGAAGGGTAATTTTTCTTTTCCTTAGATTTTTAGAGGCATGTGACTATACAACAGGGGAAAAAAAGCTTTCAAAAGTATCCATCCTACAGTGTACCACACTTTCTTTAATTACTCACAATAAAATGTTATATCTACTCCTTACCGAGCACTCACTGTGTGACAGGCACTGGGCTAAGAATTTTTGTTTTGTTTTTATGGTTTTTAAAAAAAATTTTATTTTATATTGGAGTATCACTGATTAACAATGTTGTGTTAGTTTCAGGTACAGCAAAGTAATTCAGTTGTACATAAACATGTATGTATTCTTTTTCAAATTCTTTTCCCATTAGGTTATTACAGAATATTGAGCAGGTCCCTGGTGGGCTAAGAATTTTACATGCATTATCAGTCTTATTTGGAGATATTTAGGTTGTTTCCAGCTTTTTTCTATTATCCTGCTGAGATGAATATCTTTGCAAGTAACTTTTTGCCTGATTTGTGACATCCTGTTTAGAGTGAATTCTTCTAAACACAATTACCGAGCATGGAATTTAAAACAACCACTCTTAAAACACATTGCAGTGTAGCGTTAGTGCCACGTCACGCTCCCACACAGAGGAGGGCGGCCCCTGCCTACTTCTCCCTAGACTTGGAAAATCAGTCCTTTGTTGAAGTAGAGGCATCAGCCAGCTGCATAAATAGAAGCCCCAGAAGTTAAGATAGACACCTGACCAAGTTTATTCCAGAGACTTAGAAAAAAAGACAGCAGCGCTTTCATTGCGTTTCCATGGGATGCAAATCAGAGGCATCGTATTGGAAAGAGAAAACACACACCTTTGTTCTCACAGAGTTGGGATGTCTGCAGGAGGGCTCTGGGGTCGTCTTGGTTTATGGCGGCTTCTGGCTGTCCTCTGCTCTTCTCTGCTGCTCTTAACTTCCTCTGCTTTCCACACATAAGTTAGCTGTGTCTCAGAACAAGATGGGATGGGATCTTCCACTGAGAGATGCCTCAGAGTTGGGGCTGTGCTTGAGATCTGAGCCCGGGGTGGCCCCGTCCCTCTGGGAAGTCGTCAGCTGATGCCGCTCTCTCAGCCTCCCTGCCAGGCCTCCCTGAGGCTTGGTTGTCACTCTTCAAAAGCAGGGCTACATGGACAGATGGAAGGGTATATATTCAGAAACAAATCTATGTGTACAAAGAAACCAGAGGGTCCAACTGGCCTTGGGTTTTCCAGCGGAAGTGGTGTTTTCTCCATCCAGACCAAGTTTAAAGGCGTGGGTTCAGTTCCATGCAAGCCAACATGTATTAAGTTCCTTCTGTGTGCCTGCCGTTGACCCAGACAGGAAAGCAAACAGACAGACCAAGTCCTGCCCACATGGTGCTCAGAGCTTCCAGTGCGGGGAAGAGAAACACCAAAGGAGTGATTGCAGCCCCGCAGCTGGGGTGAGCGCGTCGTCCGGGAGCAGAGTCGGGAGGGGACAGAGAGGGATGGCGCAGGTAGGGATGCAGGAGGGGCTGGCTCCCCTCAGGTGGCCAGAGAAGTGTCCTCTGACGTTTGAGCAGAGATTTTCAGGAAGCGGTGACCATCTAGGGACATTCACAGGTTGGATGCTCCGGGTGGAGGGGAAGCCAGCACAAAGGGGTTGGAGCGAGTTGGACGTGTTCTGTGACGGGGGGAGGCCGGGGGACCATGAAGGGCAGAGCAGGGGGAGAGTCAGGGCAGGGAGGCACCGTGGACGCTCGGGAAGCCACAGCGAGGACTCAGATTCTGTGTTAGATGTACTGCAGAGCCACCGGAGTGTTGGTAGCAGGATGACGATGTGACCTGAGGTTCTGCTTCCCACGGCTGGCTCTGGCTCTGGCTCTGGCTCTGGTTTAGCAGAAGACAGGGGCGGGAAGGAAGGGGAACAGCAGGCCCTGCCACAGTCCGGGGGCAGGAGATGGTGGCAGAGCGCGGCGTGAGGAGTGGTCCCCGGGAGCACACAGTGCAGGGAGGTCAGACATCATTTGCCTTCCCTCTGTTCCTTGGAGTAGGGCTCTGAAAGCTTTCCCTCCCCCAGGGAAGAGCAGGAACTTCTAAAACAGTCTGTTCCTCTTTGAAATCGTGCTCTCCAAGCCTCAATCACATCCGTCTCTTTTTGGAAAGATGCTTTCCTCTCAAATGGGCACGAATCTTTCTTCCCAAGTTTTCTTCAACAGGAAATGCAGTAGAAGTCCAACATGGCAGCCCACACTTGAGCCGGAGCCATCTGTTTCTTTCCGTCCATGCCAAGCCTTCTGCTGGATGGGAACTTAAGAAACAACCCCACAAAACCAGGAACCACCTGCCAGAGCTCTGCAACTATACAATCCAGCCAGGAAGCACTGAACAGACAATCGCCAGGATGCATTCTGGATGTCTCATCAGCTTCGACACCTGTTGGACTTCCTTCTAGGGCTTTGATAAGTTTATTACTTTTATTGATAAGTTTAGTAAAAAGGGCTGAGAAACATTTCCCAGTATAACAGGAAGGCGCTCACTAGACCAGGGCTCAGGAGACCTTACTTTTCCTTCTGGCTCTACTAGATGTGTGCCTGGGAGCATCATCCTTGCTAGGTCTGTTGCTTAATCTTTTTTTTAAATTTTTTTAGCCACATTGGGTCTTCGTTGCGGCGAGCTAGGGCTACTCTTCGTTGCGGTACGTGGGCTTCTCATTGTGGTGACTTCTCTTCTTGCGGACCATGGGCTCTAGGTGCACAGGCTATAGTAGTTGCAGCACGTGGGCTTGGTAGTTGTGGCTCGCGGGCTCCGGAGAGCAGGCTCCGTAGTTGTGGCGCACGGGCTTAGTTGCTCCGTGGCACGTGGGATCTTCCCGGACCAGGGCGCAAACCCGTGTCCCCTGCACTGGCAGGCAGATTCTTAACCACTGTGCCACCGGGGAAGTCCCCTGTTGCTTAATCTTGAACGTGAGCCCTAGACAGCTTGGTTTCTAAGACGCCTTTCAGCTTTAACATCTTCCAGTTCCAAGGAAGAGTTGAATAAGAAATAAGGAGCAGCAGTGACTGATGAAACCAATACTCTGGGCTTCTAGAGAGAAATTCCACGTGGTGGTCTGGGTTTGAATTTAGGGCAGACTTCTCTGTGCCACTTTTTATGGCCTCCACGTTCATAATTTTCAAGATGTCAGGGGCTGCATGACTTGCCTTGTTCTGTTAAAGGAAGGATGAACAAACTGAAGGCTGGAATAAAAAAATAAAACTTCTCCCATGCAAGGGCAGTCATCCAGCAGGCTGCATGTTCTGCAGCGGACTCTGGTTTGATGAGCTGTGTGTCAATCAGACTGCGCGTCTGGGTTGGACTTTTGCATCTCAGAAGAGAAATTAACGAGGGAGGGACAATTACCCACCCAAGAGATGACTGTTTACTGCAATTCCAGCCTTCATTTTTTGGAAGACGCATTCCCTATTTCGTTATGATTTATATAGTCTTTCCTGTCCCCTGCAGTGGCTTTGGTTTAGACTTTAGAGTAGGGGAGTGGCTGGCTTCTAACAATGACAGCCTTCGTCAAGGTGTGGGGTGGAAGCCAGGTCAAGTAAGTCTGATTGATGCCTTTCTCTCTCCTCACCTACAAGTTAACCCATCCTCCCAGGCTCGGGCATTCACCTTTAGAAAGTCCCTTTCTCTTCTCACTTTGTTTTCGTTTCCTCAGTACACCTGCTGCATATTGTGGTGTACATTGTACATTGACGTACATTGATGAACATGGTCCACGTCTTCCCAAATGCAGTCTTACTAAAATGAGTGTGTGTGCTTCACCCCACCGAGGGTGGATTACACTCTTTCAACTTAATCATTTCCCAGCAGGTTCCCAAGTCCAGACATGGATTATTGTTTCAGTGAGGATGTGGCTACTGATGGCGTTATTCATGCTGTGGTTGAAAGAACCCTGTGTCCCAGCGATTCTTTACTGTTGCCTTTTTGAGAAGCTGTCCCTGGGCTGAGGGCTTTGTTGCTGTTTTGAGCTGACATTGTTCCGGGTCTTTGTCTGACAGGCTGCTTGACGCAATAAGAAGCCTTTCACGCTAAGTGACACCATCTGTACTCGCGGTACCGTTGCGTTGGTAACAGCACTGGTACTTTGTGTCTTTAGGTCTGTCCCCTGGCTTTGCTCTTGGAGCTGACTTAAATCAACTGGACAGTTGATCTGAGCAGTTGTCAGGTTGTTCTGGAAATTATTTCTAGACTCAGCCATTGGTAGTAAGTAAAGCACGGAGTACTGGAGTACGCTGGAGTGCAGGATAACCTAGCACGTGCTTCTAATGGAACACACTGCCCTTCAAAGTGCCACGTTTATAGTTGGTGCTCTATAAATAAGTTGAGTTAATCTTGTCCTTTGGTTAAATGATAATCGTGCCTGGGAGATGATGATGCCGTAGCTGGAGAAGCCAGTGGCCACGTCTGAGCTAGTTTCTTCCCTGAGCCCCGTTCATTCTACCAGCAAAGCCTAACTGCTGTCTTTGCTCTTATGTACATCTCAAATCTGTCCACTTCTCTGTCCCTGTCTCCATCACCCCAGTACCCATCACTGCTATGTTGCTTAGATAACGCAAGTAAAATTCTTATCACAGAGGCTGGCACACACTGAGTACTCAATAATGGACAGATATGAAGGTTTGCTGTGAATAAGTGAAGAAAGTGTAATACATCTGCTAACACCTTTCAGAGACTCCCAGTCCCTTAGGATAGAAATCAAACGTCCTTTCGAGGCCGATGGCTCTAGCCCCCGCCCGGCTCTCCCACCTCACCCAGTGACACTTTCCCTTGTGATGGCATGCCAGCCATACTGACTTTCTGCCATTTTTTGGACCTGCCAAGCTTCCGCCCACCCCAGGGCCACCATGTGCGCTTTTCCCTCCACTCAGAGCGCCCGGTCTCTCCTCTCTTGCTTTTTCTCATCCTTAAGATTTTAGCTTAAATGTCACTTCACTGAGGCCTTCCCTGGTGACACTACCGACAGTAAGTTCCCTCTTGTTATTCTCTGTCACAAACTCCATTTGATTCCTTCCGAGCCCTTCCGCGACCTGAAATGATGTCTCTCTCTGTTTACTTGTTTACTGGCTGTCTCCCCAACTAGATTCTAAATTCCAGGAGGGCTGGGACCATGTGTGCCTGGCACATGGTTGATGCTAAAAAAGCATGGTCAATGTTTGTTGAGTGAATGAATAGAAAACTGAACACTAATCATAATAAACGTACAGATAATAACGCTAATGATCGGGTAGGCGAGTGGCCATCGCGTGCCAAACGCTAAACTGCGTGCCTTGTGTTCATTATCTCATTTAGCCCCTTCCACGGTCCAAAACAGATCTTCGTGAGCCATCCAATAAGTCCACTTGCCCAGATATTGAAGCCAAACCCACACAGGTTCCGGTCTGTTACTTGATGCCCTGCAGAGGTGAAGCCGGAACCTCACCACCCCCAGTCCGCCCTGGTCCAGGACTTGGACAGATGCCTCACCTTGAGGAAACGTGAGGGTAGGAAGGCATCCCAGATCTGTAGCTGCCTTCGGGGCTGCACCACGCCCTGTAGCATCCACGTTCTGAGAGCTGTGTTTTGTGTACTGAGCTTGGGTGGCCGAGACAAGGTGGGTGGGGGGAGGAGGCGACTCAACCATACTGCGTTCATTTCAGGAGAGAGAATGCCCTCCCTCAGGGGATGTCAGTGTTGAAGGGGCTCAGTGGGCAGAAGGGCAGGGCAGAGAAAGGTCATGTTTCCTGTGATCAGGCATGTTTTAGAATGATCTCATGAGGAGATTTGTATGTTCAAGTTCTGGAAAAGGTGGAAGAGGGGAGGGGACTGACTTTTAAGAGCACATGAGAAAGGGACGGTGTCTGGGTCTAGCCTCTGAGGAATATGCTGTGTGTTCTCACCGAGGAGGGTGACAGCACTGGGGACGGACCTGAATCCAGGCAGTGAAGAGTGAGTCCTTGCGGCAGGCAGCTGGGCTCGTTCCCTGCCGCTAGGTGTTCTGGGACGTCGTCGTGATGCCCCTTGCCTTCAGGGTTGGCTTCAGTTCCCTGCTCGGACGCTGCAGCTGCTGGTCACCCACAGGAACAGCAGGCAGCCTTCTGCTCCTAACCACGAGCTGGGGTGACAGTGGCCTTCACTCTGACTTACAGCCTGTTCTCACTAACGCCATATTCATGGCACTCTAGGGCCTCTCCCTCCCCCTTTTTTTTTTTTCTTTCATTGAAGTATAGTTGACTTACAATATTATCTTAGTTTCTGGTGTCCAGCAAAGTGATTCAGTTATATATATATGTGTGTGCATTTTTAAAAATTCTTTTCCGTTGTAGGTTATTATAAGAGACTGAATATGGTTCCCTGTGCTCTACAGTAAACCCTTGTTGTTTATTTTATACCTAGTGCTGTGTATCTGTTAATCCCAAGCTCCTCATTTATCCCTCCCCCACTCCCTTTCCCCTTTGGTCACCATAGCTTATTTTCTTGTCTTGGTTTTCTATGACCGTGAGTCTGTTTCTCTTTCGTAAATAATCTCCCTCCCTTGTCTTGTTTAAAATTAAAATCGCTTTCTGTTAACGAACCTGTCTTTTACCTTAGACTGAATGTGCTGACTCCTGCCACTAGCTGGAGGGAAGCCCTTTAGAAGTCCAGACCCGTGGTAGTGACCGCTGACACTTATCAGGCACTTCCTGTGTGCCAGGCACCGTGCAGAAGCCCTTTCTACGACAGCGATGCGAGTGCTGTTTTTCAGTCTCCACTTGCAGCTGGAGCTCTGGAGGCCCCGGGGGGATCCTGTGAGGGGCCCAAGATCACGCACGTAGCAAGCGGTGGCGCCAGAAGTTGCCCGCAGACTCACTCTCTCCGACTCTGTGCTGGGCAGCGTGTCCGGCCAGAGACAGCCCTGCCCGCCCTGAGCCACCAGATACACCACCTGCCCCATTTCCGACCCGCAGCTCGGCTCTCCGGCCTCTCCAGTCTTGGCTGACTAGTTTTGTGTAGTTGGTTGGATGTGCAGTGGGGCTGGGTGACTCTGGCACTCTCCAAATTCTTAAGCACTGACACCTGTGTCACGCGATCTGGCCCTCCATCCTGTGTGACCGCACTGCCATCTCCAGTCATTTCCAAAGATGCACATCCTTTCTCCCCATCCAGATGGCAAGATGCTAAGGGACAGGGGCCGTGCTGTGTGCTTCTCCCGTGGTCTCCCCAGAGCACGTGGCATGTCAGTGGGTGCTTAGAAGTGGCTTAATAACACTTAGCCTGACTAGGGGACAGAGTAACCTCCTCTTAAGTGGCAGCCTTCTACAGGTGGATACAACTTGCATTGGACTGGTATTAAGAAGCCCTTCTCTGTATAACACACGTGGTTTGCTTTGGCAACTGCAAAGCAGAGGAAAACATCACCTGTAAACTCCAGAACCTGATTTCTGTGATGGTTTTAGGGGCTTAGCCATCTCATGCATTTTCTGTTGGCCTCTTTACAGCGAACATCTTTGTGCTGTGTAATTCCCGAAGGCATTGCTGTTCTCAGTTATCTGTTCAAGAGACAGAACCAGATTGAACTATGAGATTGAACCTGGTTCGCTCAGCAGAGTCTTGGGGGCTGATCTGCCAGGTTGTTTGTTTGCTTTTGCTGTGGGTTGGTTCACACACGTGCTAGTGTGAGGGCAGCACAGGCTGCTTGACGTGCCAGGCAGTGGTAGCTGGTGTGGCCCTGGTGTGGGAGGGCAGTGCATGCTTCAGAGCGGTGCTTCCTCCCACTCCCAATTTGGCCAAAGAATGCTCAGACATTCTTTTCAGGTTTCCTCACCCTTGGCTTACTTTAGATGAGGAGAATAGAGAGCTAAATTCCAGCCATGTGGGAGCTCCCTGCCCTTCTGGACTGAATGCCCCTGTGGGTACCTTCGATTAGAAGAAGATTGCATTCGTTTTCCGTGGACCAGACCTCCTCTTTTGATTACCTTGAATGAGGAACGCGTGCTTGTCACTTCTCATCATCCTTGCCGACTCTGCCTGGGCTCACGTACCGTGGTGGCAGGAGAGAGTGGAGACCAGTAACAGCTAAACAGTCCCTAGCAAGTGGTGACCTACTCCCCACGCTGCCCAACCCCAGACAGATTTGTGAGACTGAAAGTTCTCCTCTGCTCCTTTCTCCTGCTGCCCGAGAGAGTGTGAAAGGGTCAGGGCACTGTGGGCAAATGCTCCACCAAATCGTGTGGCCAGCAACCTTACAAGAGGAGAATGCCAGGTGACAGCAGCACGTAGTCTCAGGTGCAGACCTTCTGGGGGACGTGATGGCCAAGGCTCACTTGATGACAGAGCAAGGGGGGCCATCAGCCTGGGTGTACTCAGTGCTCTGGTACAACTTCCTTCCCAGTTCAGATTTCCCTGGGCTCCTTGCGTGTACAGCGGGTGGCACCGACACTGCCTGGAATACTGTGAAAGGTGCTGAGCAAACAGCGTGCATGCGTGCTTGTTGTCATAGCAACCCTGTCACATCCCTCAGGCGCTTCTGAGCCCAAGGGCTCTTCAGATGAGGATTTGGTGATGGCCTTGCTCAGAGGAGCCCCCTTCACCCCTTCACTGTTACAACTTTCATGCTTCAAAGAAGGGAGGCAGAGATGCTCAGAGGATGCAGGGCCCTGGACTGTGTGAGCCCAGAAGGGGAGGCAAGATGAGGGGGGTAGAAAGCAGACCCATTCTCACTGATTCTGTAGCAAAGAATTCTTTGCTTGTGTGATTCTCTCACACAAGGCTGAGCACCACTGGACTAAGACCAACAGGAAGTGGGGAGGGGGCGGATGTTAAAAATACTTTATAACTGATATCACCAATCAGATGTAACACTGGCTCTACTTCCCCATGGGTTCACACTGGCTGAATGTCAGTTCTGCTAAAATAAGAGTCAACCTGTATGTGTTTTAGTTTGCTGGGGATGCCATAACAAAGTACCATAGACCGGGTGGCTTCAACCACAAAATTTATGTCCTCACGTTCTGGAGGCTAGAAGTCTGAGATCAAGGTGTTGGCAGGGTTGGTGTCTTCTGAGGCCCCTCCCTTGGCTTGTAGACGGCCACCTTTTCCCTGTGTCTGCACGTGGTCCTTTCCTTCTATACACATCTGTGTCCTAATCTCTCTCCTTCTTATAAGGACACCAGTCATACTGGATCAGGGCCCACCCTCGTGACTTCCTTTACCTTAATGACCTCTTGAAAGACCCTCTCTCCAAGTACAGTCACATTCTGAGGAACTGGGGGTAAGGACTTCAACATACGAATTTCCAGGGACACAATTTAGCCCCTAACACTTATTAAGGGCTCAGTGGTAGTAATGGTCCTCATGGCCCTTCCTGTGTCCTGGAACTGTGCTCAGAGCTCTGCGTGGGCCAACTCCTCTAATCCCTGCAGTAGCTCTAAGGTAGCTATGAATATTCCCCCCATTTTACAGATGAGGAAACAGAGGCACAAAGAACTTGAGAAAGCAGCAGAGCCAGAACTGGGCATCCTGGTTCCAAAGCCCATGCGCTGAGCCTCTGTACGCAGCCTTGGAAGCAAAGACTTAGCCCAGGTCTCTCACCGGACACTGTGCTAGCGTCAGCTGAGGAGACGTCTAATCTCAATTCGTTGAGAGAAGAAAATGCCGATGCGCTCTTTTACCCTCAGGCCTGGTTCCTGTCACAGGCTGGGAGGACAGGCCTTCCTCTTGGGGGCCAACCGCTGACCTCTGTGTGGGGGGCAGGATGTCTCCCAGGTGACACTCTGTCCCTGCATCTGAGGAGAACAGGCCGCCCGTTGCAACTGGATAAGAACGGACAGCTGGAGTCTCTCTGGGTCCTCCCCTCGTAGTGGCCTCTGGCCGACAGCCAGAGGTTTGATTCCTGCAGGGCCTGGAGCCGCTGTTTTCACAGCTGGTGTCTCTGACTTAAGGTGTCCCCTTGCCTGGAACCTTCCTTCTGTTGCCCCTCCTTCCTTCTGGCAGTGCTGGGGGGAAGGACAATGGCCGACAGGGCTCCACGTGAACTTGGCTTTTTGTAGGGCCCTGGCTCTTCCTGAGCTTGAGGCTTTATCATACACCTGGGTACGAGGCCCTGGTTACTTTGAAAGCATTTCCCACTGTCTCCTTGAGGTTAAACTGCTTCGCTGTGTGAATAATGATGTGCCCTCCGCTGCCCAGACAGAGCATAAGGGGTGGGGTTGGGGGTAGATAAGGTTTTGGTTTTCAGCGTCAGGGTTGCCAGATGTGTCTTTTTCTCCCCCCCCCCCCCCCTTCCTCCCTCACTCTTTCTCTTCTCTTTTTCATCTTTCATCCAAACTGGTCAGACCTCCGTTGGTCTATCCTGGGAGTCCCCTGATACGAATTCTGACCTTTCACATTGTTCCCTGCTTTTCTCCTGCCAGCATACCCTGACTAGCAACCTCCTTTCCACCTTCATTGTTAACTGTCAGAATTTACCAGCACTAGGCAGATGCTCCCTTGCGTGGAGGTCAGATCATCCACGCAAATGTAGCGTGAGCCAGCTGTGGTGTTAGAGCTAGGCCCTGGGCTTCCAGAGAACTGAGTCCAGAGCAGGCCACCCTATCTCAACGGATCGCATCTCTCCAGAGGGCCAAGGAAAACAGTTCAAATCTCTTAGGGCCTGGGGTTTTATTTCCCTGTGCTACCTGCCCTTCTGACGTCATTTACCTCGGTTGGCCTTGGACGCTCACCCTACCTTCAGAATCCTGCCAGGCTTGAAATCTGTATCTTTTCAGAAATTCAGCAGATTCTGTTTCATTTCAGTTTCTTTCTTATCTGTCAAGTTCAAATACTGAAAGGATAGTATGTGGTCAAGTCCCTTTTAAATTATTTCTTACCTATAAATCTACCTGTCTTCCTAACCGTACCTGTACATAAAGGTATAACTGGACCGCGGTCACCTAACTTAAGGATGGTTGCTGGATGGCTGGTGGGATTTAGAAGTTACATTTTCCTCTTCAGAGTTTTCTGAGTTAAGTAAAAAAGCAAACAAAGGGATATGTGTGATTTCTCCAAAAGGCTATAAAGTCACCCCCAAATAAATGAACATTTAAATAAACGAGTGTATCATCCCAACCGAGATGGCCATTGCGCACCGACGGCCAGGAACACACTGAAAGTAGGGGGCCCAAGGCCTGTGCCAGCGCCACTCTGTCTCCTGCTTATTAAATCTTTTGCTTGCTTGTGGCAGGATTTTATTTCAACCCACTGGCCTACTTTTCTTCAGGTCCTAAGTTGTTCACCTGAGCTCCTTTTCATGGCTGCTTTCTCCCTGCCAGGTCACATGGGGAGGTTCTCACAGGCACATGTACATTTTTACTGGAGAAGAAAGTACCCGTAGAAATAGTACTTTCTCCTCACAATTAACAGCGTGTTTTTTTTTTTTTTTAAAGTGAAATGTGCCCCTTATCAAACTTCTACTTCAAACCATAGGGAGGAACCAGGGGAAGCTTTGGTCTAGCTGCCTGCTGCCCGAGATAAGGGGCATGCGGTACTGTGCAGAAAATGCAATTAGGCACAAGAAGACAATCAACCCTGGGTCCTGCCAGAGGAGGAAAGGAAATTAACCTCTGCCTGCCACAGCTGGGGCCCAAGGTCAGGTTCAATTGTGTTCTGACCAGGCTGCTATTTCCTGAGCTGGAGAGCGAATGTGTCAGTTCATAAACATTCTCCACATGGAGACAAACAGTCCGGTGACAGGCCCCGGGCCACTCTCCCTTCTGCAGTGTCACGTAGGGAAGGGCACGCTTCTCACATACCTTCACCCGATCACGGTTTTCCTGGGAGCAAAGGCAAGTGCTTGCATCCTCTGGAAGCTGACCCAAGTCTTTGAACTTCTGCTCTTTGTTTGGGCAATCTGGGAAAGTCGTTTGGAAGGGTGTGAGGAGACGAGGGGGTCGAGTTGGAGTCACCCTATTTATTTCATCACCAGCTACGTTAAACAGAGGGTTTGTGTTTGCAGTTCTCTCCTGATGAAATTCAGTGGCTCAGGAAAAGCCATCGGACTAAATTCGGTTGCAACAGTTTATTCTCTGAGCCCCATTTGATCGTAATTTCCCCCAAAATTAATTTCCCCCCAATTTTCCACTTTCATTTTACTATATAGAACATCATGGCTACACAGAAGATGTTTATACAAAAACCCAGTCTCTGCTTTGAAGAAGGTTTTGATGCTAAGATAAGCCATTTGAACTTGGCCATCTTAGACAGTTTTCTTGGCCGTTGTAACAGGGTGTTTCAAAAGCACTCCAAAGAGACAAGACAAAGGGCTTTGTTTTCTTTTTTTAAAAAATTAATTAGTTTATTTTTGGCTGCATTGTGTCTTCATTGCTGCGCGCTGGCTTTCTCTAGTGTGGCAAGCCGGGGCTACTCTTCGTTGCGGTGTGCGGTGTGCGGAGTGCGGAGAGATTTATCATAAGGGAATAGGTCATACAATGATGGAGGCCGGGAAGTCCCAAAGCTGTAGTCGGTAAGCTGGAAACCCACTAGAGCCAATGGTGTATGTAGTTCCAGTCCAAGTCCAAAGGCCTGAGAACCAGGGAAGCCAATGGTAAGTTCTAGTCTGTAAGCCAACAGCCTTGAGACTCAAGAAGAGCTGATGTTTCAGTTTTAGTTCAAAGGCAGGAAAAGACTGATAGCTCAGACAGTTGGGCAGCAGGAGGTCCTCTTAGCCTTCAGACTGAGGTCTTCAGTTAATTGCATGGGGCCCACCCACATTAGGGAGGGCAATCTGCTTACTCAGTCTATCAGTTCAAATGTTAATCTCATCCAGAAACACCCTTCCAGATACTGCAGAATAAAGTTTGACCTAATGTCAGGGCGCCCTGTGGCCCAGTCACATAAAATAACTACCACAGTGGGGTTCTCTGTTATAGGGGTATCGTCCTTTCTTTTCTTCAACAAATAAATCCTAAGCATGTAATTTCAGCTACCGTAACCCAGTTCCAAAATAAATTTCGTTCTCACACAGCAGCCCCTCCAAAAGCAGTCTGCCACTCCACACTGTCTAGGCTCCAGGAACCTATCTTATCACACCACCATCCCTAGGGTGTTGTCCTTGACTACATGGCCCAAGATGACCTCACCCTGGTCGGTATTCACACAGGAAGAAGGGAGATGGAGAATTACACCATGGGAACTTTGTATTATATATATTATATATATAAAATCACTTCTACTCATATCCTATTAGCTAGAACTTAGTCACATGGCCACACTTTACTGCAAGGGAGACTGGGAAATGTAGTTTTAATTCTTAGCAACTGTGGGTCCAGCTAAAAATGAATGGTTCTGTTACCAGAATCTTTGGGGAGAGGGGAGGGACGGCCAGGGCTCTGAGCTACACCTGTGCTTTGCCAAGACCCATGCTCGGCGTTGAAGATAGAGGGGTGTGTAAGATGCTGTCCTGCCAACGGTCAGTGGGGAGACAGACCATGTTGTGTAACAAGTCCTACCACAGGGGTAAACGCCTGCAGCCCAGCTAGAACAGGACTGTCAAAGATGGCTTCCCAGTGAGCTGCCGTAAATCATTTTAAAGGGCAACTGTGTTAGGCCCAGTGGGTTGAGAGTCCATTTGCTTAAACCCCAATCTCAGCTGGACTTGTATTTTTCCCGTCTTTGGCAGTCAGAAGTCTGAATTCAGAAGTTGAGGTTCAGATCTTGGTACTTCATGTCAAATAAAGAGATCCAGAATATCCCAGGAAGCATGAATTAAAAGCAAGTAGGATTCCTTCCCTTTTCTCTCTCTCTCCTTTCTGCCTCCCCCAACACCCCACATTTGTTTAGTCTAGGATTAGGGAGTTCTGCAGCCCTAGCAGGAACGCAGGCGTCCTTTCTGTGCATGTGAGGCTCCTGCCAGCTTTGTGCAAGATGCCCTTTCAAGGGTTTCAGGCTGGGGGCCGGGGGAGGAGTGGTGGGAGCCAGAGCTCTTTCGTAAGGAGGTCAACAAACAGCACGCGGGCGTTCTGTCTCCCATTAGCCGGAGAGGCATTTTATTTCCACTAGAAATGGGAGCAGATGTGAAAGCAATTAGTGTTAGTGGGTTTACAGTGATGTCCCTGGAGCCAGCAAAATCCTGAGGCCAGGTGGCTGTACTTTCCTGGTTTCTTGTTCAGAGAACATTCGTGAGTTATTTCCACCCCTGCCCATCCCACCTCCTGCCAAAAAGACCCAAAATATCACAGTTGGGAGAACATAATATTCCTTGAAGAGCAGAGGCAGAACGCCTGTTCTTTGGAGCTAGAGAAGCTGCCTCAGAAGCTGGGGAGGGGAAGTCAGGAGTAGCTGGAAAATCCTCTTCCCAGGACCCTTCGGGCCACCGCTGAGTGGGGGCCTGAGCTTGAAGCAGATTTAAATATTAGGAGTGGTCCTCTCTCAACCCCATCTACTCTCCCTTGCTTTTTCTTCAACCCTGTCCTATCCCACCCCCAATATGCCTGGAGTAGGGAGGATGGAAGTAGAACCCACAGCAGAAAAGGAAGCCCTGAATATCTTCTCCCACTCCTGCACTGGAATCACATGATCTCAGTTTCACTCCATCTCAAACTTCAACGTGACCACTGTCACCACCGTGACCGCCAAAGCCCCAGAATCTGCCCCTTCAGTAGTTTCTAATGTCAGTGTTCTTTTCCTGTAGACCCCCACCTCTTCCTGTAAGGTCTTACCGCACATGGTTTGTCATTGGTTTTCTATATCTGCGCCATCCAGTTCGCAAGCTGCTGGCCAACCGTGGCTATTGACCACTTGAAATGTAGCCGTTCCAAATTGAGATGTGCTCTAATTGTAAAATACACACCGGATTTCAAGCACTTAGCTTGAAGGAAGCATATAAAATATGTTTTTTTTTAACTTTTTTCATGTGACTATTAGAAAATTTAAAATTATGCAAGTGACTTGCATTTGTAGCTTGCGTGCTACTTCTGTTGGGACAGTGCTGGTCTATGTTTTAAAATATTTTAGCGCCATATTTTTTAAGTTATTGAAAATATTAAAAAGAGCCTTAAAACCTTCCAAAATTTTAAGTCTTTTTTAAGGAAAAAAAAAAAAAAGATCTCCAAACATTTGTAAGAAGAAAGTTAACCAACAAAGATTTCACAACATTTGAGATAGGGTGTAGAAACAGTCATCTTCAGGAACCAGACTAGGATGTAAACAAGTGAGATATGCCTGAGGTTCTACAATAAGGAATGGTTGGGCTTGTGGGTCGCTGGAAGGAGGTGCCCCATGTAAAGGCATCCAAATTCAAAACTTGTAAATGCTGGTTCCTCCATAAGCAATGTCTTCGGGTGGAATTTGACCCAGAGGACTCCAGCATGCTACTCTTGGGACCTTTGAAACAAACTGTTTTTACACTACAGATCCCATGAAAATTACCCATTGTAGAGAATTCACACCAAGCTTTGTAAATTGGAATTTCTTTTTTAAGTCTGGAAATGGCATTTTACATTTTGCACCCAAGTCCATACATAGGCTTCACTCTGTAGCTTACATGTTCTTTTACTAAGAACATGGCTAACAATGAACTCACATAGACTGAGTCACGTTCTGGGAGATGCCAGTGTTGTCTCATATAGTTCTTGTAACAGCCTCATGAGGCTGATTGTATCTTCGTTTTCGCTGAAACTAAGCAAAATTAAGCCGCCCACTTGGCCATAACAAGGAAGTGGCAGACTGAGGTTCAAGTCCATGGAGTTTGGATGCCACAGTCGTAACCTACTAACACAAGTTCTCAAAGTTTTACTCCTATGTTTTCTTCTAAAAGTTTTATAATTTTAGCTTTTACACTTAGGGCTTTGATTCATTTTGAGTTAAATTTTGCATATGGCATGAAGTGAAGGTCCAACTTCATTCTTTTGCATGTGGATATCCAGTTTCGGACATCACTTGTTGAAAAGACTATTCTTTCCCCATTGAATGGTCTTGGCACCATTGTTGAAAACCAATTAGCCCTAAGTGTGAGGGTTTATTTCTGAATTCTCAGCTCGAAATATTTCATTGATCTCTTTGTCTATCCTCATGCCAGCACCACACCATCCTGAGTACTGTGGCCTTAAGTTTGAAATCATGAGGTGTTCGTCTTCTAACTTTGTTTTCTTTCAAGGTTGTTTTTGCTCTTCTGGGTGCATTTCCATATGAATTTTAGGATCAGCTTATCAATTTGTAAAAAATAAAAGGGGGGGTTGTTAGCTGGAGTTTTGATAGAAATTGTGTTGAATCTGTAGATCAACAGATTGGGTAGTACCACATCTTAACAATATTAGATCTTCTGATCCATGAACATAGGATATCTTTCCAATTATGTAAGTCTTCTCTAATTTCTTTCAGCAATTTTTTTGAGTTTTCAGAGTACAGGTTTTGCATTTCTTAAATCTAAGTAACGAAAAACCCGAACGACTTTCTGGCCAACCCAATATTTTATCCTTTTTGGTGCTGTTATTAACGGACTTGTTTTCCTAATTTAATTTTCAGATTATTCATTTTTATGCAAAACTTTAAATATTTAAATACCATCCAAAATACTGATATGACATTCCACGTGTTGTAAATACCTAAGTTAGCATGTGTTAGTTCCCTTCCTTTCTTTCTTCCTTCCTCCCTCCCTCTCTTTCCAGTTAGCCACCAGACCACTATTGGACCCATAACAATTAACAAGAATTCCTTGCTCTCATTCATTACACAACCCAGAGTCACATCTCTTGGATTGTCTCTAGAGTGTCTTCTCATGGTTGGCCTTCTCACATCAGGATCCAAACAAGCCCTCCCCTTAAACCTGGCAATGATACCTTTCAAGTCCCCTTCATTTTCTAATGGCTCCTCTGTTCTCTTTTTCGTGCACTGAGGATTTAAATTTATATAATTCAGGCACAGTGAGTCTCTGACCTCATACAAAGCTAACATCTACAGTCAGATAATCCTCATTAACTGGAATCAGAATCCTCCTGCTTCATTTCAGATAAAAAAATTTGCAACGTGGAATTACCTCCTCTGGCAGTAGGTCCATTGGTCTACACAGTGTATGATGCAGTTGTTAACTTTCCAAGCACCTGCTGAGGAGAAATAATCTCCGCTGAAGATACTGGACACAACACCATTGTTTCCTATCCCCCCCAGCCCCCCCATACTTGAGCAACAAAGACTAATTGTTCTAAGGAGTGACAAAGAAGGCTCTCGCTCTTCTCAGTTTATTTAGTAGGGTGGAGAGCTAGATGCCCCCAGCCCTGCGGGAGAGTTGCTCACTCAGGGCCCCCTGTGTTCCCATTTCTCATCCCTGGCCTCCAGTCATCAGATGTGGTTTTCTCTCTGTTCTTCCAAGATTCCTCCCTCTTCTCATCGTTTCAAATGTTTATCTGGAAGCGAGACACAAGTCTGCAATTAGGGTCAAAGCTGGGCTTCCAAGTGGAAACACCCCTTAAGAGTTTTTACATGGCGTGTGCCTAAAAAAAAAAAACCACTTTTGTGTTTTCTCCATTGGCAGCAGTTCATTCTGACAGAGTGTGCTCTTTTGATCACACTATGCTTGTGGATTACTCTTAATTCATATTGTTCTTGCAGGGGAGGCATTAAAAATATTTCCCCTCCAGGGTGGCCAGACACCAGCCCATCAGCCCAGAAGCCACCTTACAACTGGAATAGGGTTTCGTCTGTGTAGCTGCCAACCTTCAAGTTGCTGGACCTTGGGGAGGTGGGAAGGCGTCCTGGGTGATGGGGAGATGCTCAGAAATCTCAGGGCAGAGGCTATTGACCAACTGATAAACACACGTTTTCATTGTTTTCCACCTCTAATTGGTTGAGTACTGGCTAAATCTCGGCCCCAGCATGGTGCACGTTTCTGCGTAATAGCCTGTGCCGTGTCCATTCTAGAGCTTCCGCCTTCCATCAAATCTTTACTCTCTCCCCAATATACCAGAAGACCAGAGGTCTCTCCTTTTAAAAACAAAAATCAGCATTCTCATGGTTTCATAGATAATAATCCCTTTAGGGTGGAGCTCAGCTTCTTAGTGATTTACTGTGGAGGATTTTAGGAGAAAGAGAAACAATGCATTGGCCTCCTCGAAAGGGAACATGCCATCAAAGACGTCAGACACCTCTCTCTCTCTCTCTCTTTCTCTCTCTCTCTCTCTCTCTTTGTCCCTTTCTGTTTCTCTCTCTCTTTACTTCACAGAGGTATACTTTATATACAATAAAATGCACTCGTTTTACGTGTATAGTTTGATGAGTTTTAATAAATGTATATACCTGTGTAACACCACCCCAGCCTCAGGGTGTAGAATATTTCCATCATTCCGGAAAGTTTCCTGAGTTTACCTTGGGGTCCATAGTCTACCCTCCCAGCCTCAGCCCGGTACCCACTGCTGTGCTTTCTGTCGTGATAGCTTACTTTGCCTATTGAACAAATCTCATAGGAATAGAGTCATAGAGTGTGGGCCTTTTTCCACCAGGCTTCTTGCACTCAGTGTAGCGTGTCTCAGGTTTCTCCACATTGCTGCACGTCTCAGCAGCGCATTTGTTTTTCTTGCTGAGTAGATTCCATTTTCTGGATGTACCACAATTCCTTTAACCCTTCAGCTGCTAATGGACATTTGGGTTGTTTCCAGTTTGGGGCTTTCATAAATAAAACTGCTATGAACGTTCATGTTCGGTTTTTTTTTCTTTGTTTTTTTAAGCAGAGGTCTTCTTAGAAGCCCATATGATTTTAAATTTTTATTTATTTATTTATTTCTGGCTGTGTTGGGTCTTCGTTTCTGTGCGAGGGCTTTCTCTAGTTGTGGCAAGCGGGGACCACACTTCATCGCGGTGCGCGGGCCTCTCACTATCGCGGCCTCTCTTCTTGCGGAGCACAGGCTCCAGGCGTGCAGGCTCAGTAATTGTGGCTCACGGGCCCAGTTGCTCCACGGCACGTGGGATCCTCCCAGACCAGGGCTCGAACCCGTGTCCCCTGCATTGGCAGGCAGATTCTCAACCACTACACCACCAGGGAAGCTCCATATTCAGGGGTTTTTGTTTTTATTTCTCTTCAGTACATTTCTAGGAATGGAGTTGCTGGGCTTTAGGGTCGATATATGTGGGGGGTTTTAAATATATATTTTAAAAATTTATTTTATTTATATTTATTATTTTTGGCTGCGTTAAGTCTTCGTTGCTGCACGCGGGCTTTCTCTAGTTGCATCGAGCGGGAGCCACTCTTCGTTGCGGTGCGCGGGCTTCTCATTGTGGCGGCTTCTCCCATTGCAGAGCGCAGGCTCAGTAGTTGTGGCACGCAGCCTCAGTAGCTGTGGCGCACGGGCTTATTTGCTCCGCGGCATGTGGGATCCTCCCGGACCAGGGCTTGAACCCGTGTACTGTGCACTGGCAGGTGGATTCTTAACCACTGTGCCACCAGGGAAGCCCTCGATATATGTTTTACATTCTTAAAAATCTGCCTGTTTTCCAAAGTGCCTGTATAGCCCTTTTCTTTTAAATGCCCAACATTATTATTAACTAGCTCGTGTTTTGTGCTAGAAGAAATAAAGAGAACGAGCAGAGTCAACTGGTGTCCGTAGCATATTTGTCAATAGAGAGGCTTTTTGCAAAGACCCTGAGCCCCTGAATGGCCCTCGATGGTTCCTGTTCTGGGGTGCGGCTCTGAACCCTGGCTGGCCTGAACCCTGGCTGGCAGGAAAGAGAGAAGGCGCCATTGATTGAGAAGCACAGGAGGGCTAAGTTTTATATATACATAGATAGATAGATAGCTGTGTGTGTGTATATGTATGTATATGTATATATGTGTATATATATACACATACACACATAACATTATATAATATATAATAGTATATAACATATATATACTGTATATTATATATAATACATAATATTATATAACACGTGTTATATATATTGTATATGGTGTTATATAACATCATATATGTTATATATACTATATATAATATGTATAATAAATATTATATCACATAATTTATCACAATACAGTGACTAACATGATACAGCTAGTGGCTAGCTGTGCCAGGAGTCAAACACAGCTATGAAGGCTCCAGTGTTTGCACTTTTCCCTAAACCCAGCTTCTCAGACTTTCTTCTGAGTTATTTGTTAAGAAAAGGGAGTACAGACTTAAGGAGACATAGTATCTGGGGACATGGCCTATAGTCGGAAATTTCTTCTTCTAAAAATTAATGCAGAATTTGTATTTGGTTCCACATGTGTCTGTGTTTATTTTAATATAAAATATACTTAATATAAAAATGTTCACCCCTTGGGACTTCCCTGGTGGTGCAGCGGTAAGGAATCTGCTTGCCAGTGCAAGGGATGCAGGTTCAAGCCCTGGTCCGGGAAGATCCCACACGCTGTGGAGCAACTAAGCCCGTGCGCCACAACTACTGAGCCTGCGCTCTAGAGCCCGCGAGCCACAACTACTGAGCCCGTGCGCCACAACTACTGAAGCCCACACGCCTAGAGCCCATGCTCTGCAACAAGAGAAGCCACTGCAATGAGAAGCCCGCGCACCGCAAAGAAGAGTAACTCCTGCTCACCACAACTAGCGAAAGCCTGTGCACAGCAACGAAGACCCAACGCAGCCAAAAATAAATAAATAAATAAATTTTAAAAAGATTCCCTGTATTAAAAAAAAAAAAAGTTCACCCCCCCCCCCCCACCACCACCACCCAATGGTCAAGTCAAAACACTCCAGGGGGATGCACGTGGGCTGGTGTGTCCTGACACACCTACTGCAGGACACCACCGTCTTCTCACGACTGCTAGGGCTGAATTGCTGTCTGACCAAGTATATTTCCTATTCCCCACCTGCTCTCCTGTTTTGCGTTGGCTTCTGACCTGGCGGATAGAGGCAAACGTTTGCCCTGCCAGGTGCTGTCAGGGCCCTCGGTCTCTCCCGTGGTCCCCCTCTGGGGTTTATGATATGTTCTGTCTCCCATCCTTCTGGGTATGGCTGGGGCTGCCCCCGAGATGAGGGAGGGCCTGGGAAGTGAGGAAGTGAAAGCAGGTAGTGGCAGTGCAGATGAATTTCTCGCAGCAGGCTGGCTGTCCTCCGATGGAGAGCAGAGGGACCTGAAGCCAGACACCCCTTTTCCCTTTGAGGCCAGCTTCCGCGGGGCTCCACAGTCCCCAGTCACTGCTGGATTCTCCCCTGAGGAAGTCTCCCCGGTCACTGCTGCGAGCTTGCGAAGTGACGGTCGTGGGTGCCCTTGTCCCTGAGCACTTTCCTCACCAGGCCTCTCCGTGCTCTGAAGGTGTGGGTCTTCCAGTGGCTCACTGCACTCCTGTGATCACTGCCACTCCAGAACTTTCTCCCTCCTTCTGGGAGGTAAATATCCCTCCCACTGACATGAAACATCTGGTGTGTGAGTTTCCTATGGCTGCTGTAATAAATGATGACAGTCCTAGTGGCTTAAAATAATACAGAGTTATTCTCAGAGGTGAGAAATGTGAATTCAACGTGCTGGCAGGGCTGCGCTCCTTCTAGAAGCTTCAGGGGAGAATCCTTTTCCTTATGTTTTCCGGCTTCTAGAAGCTGCCTTGGCTGTGTTTCTTGTTGATGATGTTCTCACATCACTCCAACCTCTTGCTTTTGTGACACGTCCCCTACCACCGATTCTGATCTCTTTCCTCCTTCTGATAAGGACCCTGTGATTACATCAGGCCCACCTAGATATCCAAGCTAATCTCCCACCTCTAGATCCTTAACTTCGTCATATCTGCCGAGTCCCTTTTGCCATCATATAAGAGAACGTTCACAGATTCTGGGAATTGGGATGTTGACCTTCAACCTACCACCACAGGGGGCATGGAATCTTTAGAACCCACTCTTGGGAAAGGCCACCTGTCCTGTAGGGGACAGTGCTGCTGGTACAGCTAGCAGATACTCAGCGTGGCACTCACGTTGAGAGGCGCATTTGAAAGAGGGTGGCCACTCAGACCAGAGTTCAAATTCTGACCCTCTTGTTGTTGTAGTGAAGTTGTGACCTCTGGCAGGTGAAATATACTACCTCTGGGGCTCGTTTCCTCATCTGTAAAATGTAGGCGGTAACCTAACTTTGCAGGAAAGATCAAAGATAAAGCATCTAGCACTGTGGCTGCAAAGAGTAGGTGCTCAATAAATGATGCCTATAATTATTTGGAGAATTTCTAGTGAACTACCTAGAAGTGGGACTGATACAGTTCCCCAGCTTAGTTTGCACGTCGGGTGGTTTCCTAGATACGTCTGTGGTTGTGAAAAACATACTAAACATACAGATGCTGTTCCCCAGGCTCCCAAATTCTAAATCCTCTTCTGCAAGTTTGAAAAGGGCAGGCAATGGTGACCTCCTAGGATTACCTTCCTGCGTTCCCCTCCGCCTGCCCTTCCCACCCCAGGCTCAGTGACCAGCGCGTTTAGTCCCAGGATCAGATCTTTTTGGAATGAATGAACCCCAAGCTGGGCCTGGAATTGTCCCAGCCCCCCAGACCAGGGATAACACAAGCCAGAGTGGGCGCTCCCAAGGGAAGGCCCCCAGCTTCCCCTGCTCATGGCTGAGGACTCACTCAGGTGGGAGAGATGCTGGCTGGTATTTATGCCCAAGAAGTTTCTTTTTAGTGGGGAGCAAAGACCAGGGAGCTCAGGAAGGCTATCCCAGTGACGGTAGCTTCTGGATCCTTTATTGCTCATTTATGAGTGAGGACTGCTAGCTGGGCACTTTACGTAAGTTATCTTTATTTGCTCCTCAGGATATGACTGCCTGCCTTTTGCTGCTGAGAGGCTAACGCTCTTATCTGAGTTCGCACAGCAGCTAAGGGCCAGGCCTGGCTTCTGCCCAACTTCTAAGCCAACCAGCCCGTGACACCGCAGTCTCTGAATTTCTGGATAACTCATGAATCTCTTGTATTACAGGAAAGGAAAAACAAGATTCTCCTGTCAGAGGCCAGCCATGATATGAGAGTTTTATCGAGTGATTTATAGGCTCGTTATCGTGTACCCAGTGCCTCTTGGTAGAGGGCCCTGTCCAAGGCCCAGCTGTCACACTGCTGGATGTGCCCATGACCCTCCCTCCTGAAGCTTAGGCCCCTTCCTCCATCCAAAGGACATTGTAAGGGTTTTTTATTTTTTTTGATTTTCAAACAAAAATTGTAATTTTATCTATTCATTTTAAAATTTGTAATGCGCTCACTGGGTTTAAAATTCAAAGAGAACAAAAGAAAACATGCTGAAAAGCCCCCCTCCCATTTCTTGCTCTGAGCCACCCATTTCCTACCCAGAGGCACCCAGCGTTACTGGTTATCAGTGTTCCCTTCCAGAGATATTTTACGTAAATACAAGCAAATATACATTTATTCTTTGCCTTCTATACAGATGGTAATATAGCAGGCACGTTTTTCTGCCCCTTGCCCTTTTTGTATGACTTTCCATATCATATATAAAGAGCTTTCTCATTTTTATGTGAAAACAAAATTTACATAGAATCATGAAAAAGATCATGTTTAATGATAAAGTAAATCTTTTAAAAACAGTTTATATACTTATTTATCAGTTAGCTAGCTAGCAAAATACCTATACATTATTCCTTTAAGAAACTGTCCAAGGAGAATAATGTACTATTCTTGTAGAGTCTAAATTAATTGAATAGGTCATGATGCCTACACACACAAAAAAGTTGTTTTGAATCAATTTTTTAAAAAATTTTGAAACTCAAGGAGCACGAGTTGGCATTATTATAAAGAAATGCTTCAGTAAGTTTTGGTGTCACCAGATTCCAGAGAAACGAGAGACGTGTTTTGGGGGAACCCCATTGCTCCACCTGGATGGAGAGCCTTGATGCCACTGTGTTCCTGCAGGGCTGCATGGGACTGGTCCATGGGGGCCTTTCCGCAAAGATGGTGAGCCAGGGAGTATGGCCACAGAAAGCCCGTGTCACCTCTTTTCTTCCCTGGAAAGCTCCCTGACTTCATTTCTCCTATCTATCCACCTCATCTACTTACCCTGTCTCCCCGATATGAAATGAGTCAATTATCTGCGAGGACCCAGGGGCAAAACACACTGAAGCAATTTTTTTTTTTAATTGAAGTGTAATTGATTTACAATGTTGTGTTAGTTTCAGGTGTACAGCACAGTGATTCGGTTATACACACACACGCACACGCACATATACATACATATATCCTTTTTCATATTCTTTTCCATTATAATTTATTACAAGATATTGAATATAGTTCCTTGTCCTATATAGTAGGACCTTGTTGTTTACCTGTTTTATAAATAGTAGTTTGTGTCAGCTAATCCCAAGCTCCTAATTTATGCCCCCCCTCCCTCCCCTTTGGTAACCATAAATTTGTTCTCTATGTCTGTGAGCCTGTTTCCGTTCTGTAAATAAGTTCATTTGTGCCATCTTTTAGATTTTGCATAGAAGTGATGTCATATGATATTTGTCTTTCTCTGACTTCATTTGATGATCTCTAGGTCCATCCATGTTGCTGCACATGGCATTATTTCATTCTTTTTGAGTAGTATTCCATTGTGAATATATATACCACATCTTCTTTACCCATTCATCTGTCGATGGACATTTAGGTTGCTTCCATGTCAGAAGAAGCAGTTCATAATGAGGATGGAAGTATGCTGCATACCTGGTCAGCAGAGTTGTTTTGCCTCCCACCCCCCCCAGCCTCCCACCCCAGAGTTGTTTCTGGTCTAACAAATTTCAGAACCTCAAGTTCCTTATCTACAAGACGTGAGCAATGGGCCAGCCTGTTCCCCAGCTATCTACTAAAAGTAACTGTTTATAACCATTTTAAAGAAATTCCACAACATCCCTTGGTACAATAACATGACCATCATTACTGTTTATTGAGCACTTACTATGTTCCAGACCCTGTGCTAAGTTTTTAAGATGATTCTTACAACTCTCCAATGAAGCTGGTACTCTTTTTAGTCCCATTTTACAGACAAAGAAGTTGAGGCTTACAGGCATAAAGTTACTTGTCCAAATAAGTGGTAGAGCTCTGAGGTCAGACTCAGTCCTTGGTCTGGCTCCCCTACATGTGACCTTCATCAGTATTCTTTGCTGCAGCTTCACTGGTGTCATCAGGAAGTTTCAGCCAAGATTACTAAAATTTAAGTCCAATTGTCATCTTTTGCCTTCAAGGAGACAAACAAAAAGAAAATCTAATGTTCATCATCCTCTGTAAAAATAACCCTTTATATCCTTGAAAACCATAATTAAGTATCCTTTCAAACTTACTTCCTCTGAATTCTTTCCTCCTTCCCCCTTGGGTTAATTTCAAGGAGTAAGGATTTATTGAAGATGGTCATTGTGCTAGGCCATTGGAGGACACCAGGAAATAGAGATGGTTCCTGGTTGTTCCAAAGGTTTCACTGGTTGGTTAATAATAGCACTTATTAAGCACTTACTGTGCCAGCCACTGTGTGAAGTAGCTTACATGCATTATCTCGTTTAATCCTCATAACAATCTTTTAAGGTAGATACTATTGTTACCCACATTTTATATAAACTGAAGCCCAGAAGGTTTGGGGGAATCTTGCTTACAGTTGTAGAATTCACAGATGGTTGGCAGCTTCAATATTACACGTGAAAATATGGCTAAGAATCCCAGATGTTATATAATGAAGGTTCAGAAAGATATACCTGATGCAGGCAGCAAATTAGAGATGGAGAGATACCTGAGGCTTGGAGTCCTCAGGAAAGATGTCTCAGAGGAGACAGCACTTAAGTTAGACCTTGGAGGGGGGGTTGGCACAGTGGAGACTGGAGAGGAAGGGGGCAAAGATCTGAGGGTGGGAAAGTGTACGGTGAGGCTGAACCTGTTTGAACTTGAGAATCCCTTTAGAGGGATAAATTATGGCCAAGGCATGGGAAGCCTCAAAGGCCATACGATGGGGATGGGCGATGGCAAAGATTAAGTTTCTAAACAGGAGGGGCGTGTGTGTGTGTGTGTGTGTGTGTGTGTGTGTGTGTGTGTGTGTGTGTGTGATATGCGTATCATTGTTTGGAAAAGACTAATAGTAAGATAGATTGGAAAAGGGATGTTAAACATTTTTTAAAGCCACTGTATTGACACAGTATAGACCTTTAAAAAATGGATTGCATATCAACAGTTGGCAGAAGCTCCTCTATTTGAATTTTGCAGTGGGTCGTTTAGATGTCCAGTTGCTGAGAATTTTTCTAAACAGTTTACCAAACCTCTTTCTTTTCAACTCATTCAGCCTAAAGGTGTGTGTGCAATGGAGGTTGGGCAGCATGTGCTCTGCAACGTGTCCTTGGGTGCTTTCGCACCCCTGAATTGTAGCTTCTAGAAGGACTAAAGCGCTCTCCTCCCTTGAGGCCGTGTGGAGGGCCAGCTGCAGCACCACAGGTAGCCCTGACTTAGCACCACAGCCCCTCTGGCCCCCCATCTTCTCTCTATGCCCCCCAAATAAATGCAGATTTGTGATTCACTTAGCAAATCACGGTATAAAGAATATAAATCGTGGATGTTACACTTGGAGCCCCCCTGTGGAACATCTAGTCCAGACACTAGCTGTCTCTCTTCTCTCCAACATGCTTCACTATAAAGGGGGAAAGATTGGATCGCTGGGGGTTTGTTCCAGTGTCGTTGATTCCTTGGAGATGCGCGCAGTCATTAATGGCTCAAAGAAGTACTATATTAGAGAAACCTTTTGCTGATGGAGAGGGTGCTTGCAACTTGTATTTATTGTGTGTGTGCCTGTGTAACAGGGTGCTTAACGTTGCTTTAAAAACCATCAAGACAGGAACACACAGAAGCATACGGGGCGAGGGTGGTGATTGGCAAGTCGAATCTCTCTGCTGGGGCAGTGAGGAATGAGATCTAGGCTGGGGCTGGGGCTGGAAAACAGAATTGCAACTAGTTTGCATTTTTAACAAGCACTTCCCATACTTCTTAACCCTAGAATCCTTTTCTCGTGCATGGCAGGGCGATGAACACCCTGTGGGGCGAGTGTTCCTCGGAAGAGGGGCTTCAGCCCAGCCCCTCACTTTGTGGATGAGGGAATGCACGGGGTCAGAGTGGGGGCCGGGCCGTGGGTACAGGATCCGCAGGAAGTCTCCACCGCCTGTCCCCGGCCTCGTGCCCACAGATACTGATTACTCAACCTCTGATAGCGAGGTGTGTGTGGAGCGGGACACTGCCTGTTAAAAACCACCAGGCAGGGGCTTCCCTGGTGGCGCAGTGGTTGAGAGTCTGCCTGCCGATGCAGGGGACACGGGTTCGTGCCCCGGTCCGGGAAGATCCCACATGCCGCGGAGCGGCTGGGCCCGTGAGCCATGGCCGCTGAGCCTGCGCGTCTGGAGCCTGTGCTTCGCAGCCGCAACAGTGAGAGCCCCGCGTACCGCAAAACAAAACAAAACAAAAACAAACCACCAGGCAGAGCAGCAGGATAAAGGGTGTTTGGAGAGGGGAGCTTTGTGCTGCCAACGCACTGGTGGGGGAGTGGATGACGGCCCTGGAGAGCAGGTTCTGCCAGGTGAATGACTTCTGCTGGCTCTGGATAGCAGGGGACAGCCCAGTGTCCTCCAAGCAGAGCAAGGCTCCTCCTCAGGGTGGGCGGAGCTTTCCAGGCCGTGGCCCTAGAACTGCTGATTCATTGGCGTGTGTCCAGCGTAAACACAGGGCAGGTTTGTTGGCCTGGATTTAACAAGGGGGACTGGGGTGAGCTAGAGACTCTCTGGGACATCAATGTAGGGACCCTTTAGGGCCTGGGAATAAAAGGAGAACAGAGGTCCACAAACACAAAGCTGTTTGAAAAAATAAGGATAATTGTCCAAACTCACTACTGTCAGGTAACCAACCGATAAGGACAGAGGGTCTTATAAACTGGTGTTTGATGGAAACGAGGTATGACAAGAAATCTAAAGGAGAAGTGAGCTGCATAGACAGAGCAGGCATGACTGAGGAGGGAATAGTTCATGACTTTATTCTTATATATTATTATTTATTGTTATATTTGTTATTATTATTCTGCTCTATGAGTGCTTTAACTTTCACAGAGGACATTCTTTAGGTCTTACACCCGAAAAATGGGTGAACGGCTCTGTTTCAGGCGCGGTGCTTTACCTGCCCCTCACCCACACTACTCCACTAACACTTAGCTCTCTTCTCTCACCCTCCCACCCCCTCAACAGAAATTGACCTGCATAAAAAAGGCACTCAGCTCTTCAGTGAGCTCAAAAACCCCTCGATGACTGCTTCACCTTAATGCACCAAAAGAAAAGAGAAATGATTCTGTTCTTTCTTTTCCCAGCCTGGCAGAAATGCACGAGAGGAATCTTCTCTAGGTCCCAGACCGCTATCTTCCTCTCCCCAGCCCCAAGCAGGACAGCAACGCTTCCTTGTTGCAGAACGATTGGTTTTTACAGAAGGTTCCCACCATCATCACTTGCCAGTTTTAAAGACCGTTCCATGAGCTCCATCGGCATTTTTAGCTTGCTGATGTCGTCTCTCGTTGGTTGGGACCAGAGCCCTGTGGGAGCAGGTGCCTGGGTGGGTCCTCTCCTGCCAGCCCTGTCTGGAGATGCTGATACAGGCCTGAGATGAGAACGTCAGCCTCCCTGTGGACGTATACCTCCTCTGCTCTCCCCCCACCCCAACCAGGGAAGTGGCTGCAGCTGTTGCTAAGCAACCAGTTTACTCTGTGCTCTCCTGGTCAGCAGATACAGAAGCAGCCCTGCAACTCCTGCTGGAGAGTTCCAGCTGGGAGCTACCCAAGGGCTGGACTTTAACTCTGCTGCTGACCCTCCCCTCTGCGCTGAGGGGCCCCTCTTCCCAGAGGTGTGGGTTTGCCTTTCGAGACTAGAGAAAATAACCTAGATCATTGACACGATCATAGATTCAGCTTAAATTAAACAGAATCTCAGCAGTTTAAAGTGATGTATACCTAAAGGTTATATCTCCATGAGTCCTTAAAACCCTTCAGAGGCAGTTGATGGTGTTACTTTGCATCAGAAAGCTCAGAAAAGTTTATTTATTCTCTAAGGTCAGGAAGGTGCCCTACACGTCTTTGCCCCCTAGCTGGTGGGACCTGTGAGCTTGGAGTATCAGCAGCCCCTGTATCCCTCACACCTCGCTGGACCTCTGTAAGGGCTTCTTCAGGCCAGATTCAGACTTTTTTTTCAGGTTCAGACTTCTATTGTAAATTGTGAACAGGTACTAAAGAGTATCTACAGCAAGCCAAGAACTATGCCAAGGGGAAACCAAAGTATTGACCAGTATAAGATGGCTCCTGCCTTTAAAGAACTTCTAACCGTAGCTTAGGGGAGAGAGTACATAGAATGTTCTAGAACAAAGGTTCCCAAACATTCTTCATTCATGGTGCTCTTAATGTCTCAGTAATTTTTTCATGGTGCTCCTAGGCCACAAGAAAGACCTGGCAATTCCATTTAGTAAGTCCAAATAATAAGATCCAAGTAGTATCCAATAGACATATATACTGTGTCTCAACAACATAACAGATACTTGAAAAAATAACACATACATGGAAGGAATAAAAATATTTGTATTGCATTCTTAAATGATCAGAATGAGATACACTGGGATATGTGTGCCCATTGGGCACCGCACAACTTCTCAAACCACAGAATCAGAGAGGACACACCGCCCTCATTTCCCGTCCTGCCTCGATTAGTTTACTTGCTTTTCATCACAGCAACTGCCGAAAACCGAGCTTCACAGAGAGGGCACGTTATCGAAAGGAGTGTAGTGCAAATCAGTATTGAAACTGTGAACTTTTCAGAGCGAGTATCTCCCGCAGCATCCGATAGACGTCGAGTACCACTATGTTTCCCTCAGAAATGAAAAATACACTGCAGTGCCCCTGCGAGTTCGGTATGGGGTCCCTGGATGCCTTGGGTGCCGAGACGTTCAGGCTGGGAACTGTGGTTCTAAAGCACAGAAACTAGTAGAGAACACAGTAGTAGGAAAATACAAGACCACGTAGAGGCTGGGCACCCCCCTCCCACTGCTTCCCCGGGAGGCCCTTACTAAGTGTTTGTGGGATGAGCGAATAATTACATGAAAATCCATGATTACAGCTGGGTTCCTCGGCAGTCATGTTTTACTGCCTGTCAAGTTGTATTTAGAATCACGATGTACTTTTCAAGGTGAGTCACGGGTACGCGGAGGGAACCAGAATATGTGGGTTTGAATCCCGGCTCTACCACTTCCTAGGATGTGAATTTGGGCATTGACTCTCGAGGGTTTGGCTTCATGATTCGTGAAATGGGGGTGACAGTGACTCTCCAGGGTGTTGGGAGGATCTGATGAGCGCAGCTGCGCTTTGCCGGGTGCTTTGTACCTAGTGCACTCGTCAGTCACTACATGGTAGTTGTTTCCATAACCCTTCCTCCTGGGGTGGACATTTAGACTTTCTGCGGTTGAGCACGACAGGCTTTTCTCAGGAGGAGGGGTTGATGAGTGGTGGGTGGGTGAGGGCTGTCGTGGAGGAGGAACGGGGACGAGCCACACCTGCCTGCTCTCCAGGGCCCTTAACGACACCCGCCCCACTGGGGAACAGAGCAAACCAAGCCTGGGTCTCTGTCCTTGTTCTCTGTTTCTGGCACACCTTTAGGGCTCTGCTGTGTCTAAGATATCTGGACATCTCCCCACAGTTCTGTGCAAGTCTGACGTGTGGCCGGGTGCTCACAAGCCCCAGGCCAGGCTTATTCCAGCGCTGTGCCCACGTAGAGCCCTCCTCTGGGAGTCAGAGCCCCTTCCGTGCAGGAGCTCCTCCGGATGTATAAAGAGCCGTTATCACCTGTATGCCTGTATCCCGCCTCCTTCAGGGCCTCACAGGAGCACTGTGTGGAAGAGAAAGCATTAAGACTTGACTCAGCCCGTCTCCTCATCTGCACAATGGGGCTGCTTCCCCGCCGACATCACCAGGCAGCTCACGAGCTTTCTCACTTTTCAGGCTTTCAGCTAGCATTGCTCAGGCAAACACAGACCCAGGTACGCCCAGTTTTCTGGGAGCTCCTGCCAGCTAGGTTTTGGCCTTTACAAAGAACCTGCATTGTTTGCAAATTGTTGCCCAAAGAAAACAACAGCAACAAAAGCGCCAAAGCGCTATGACTCACCCTAGCCAGCACCTGGGCCCTTCAGCCACGGTTGGCTAAATTTGCTGAATCTTCATCTGCTCAGTGCAGGGGATTGTCATCTGGTCCAGAGAGGAAAAACTGAACACTGTCTCTTTAAGAGAAAAGGTTGGTGGAGGGAGGATGTAGCTGGCTTCTGCGCTGCTGCTCGGGGAGGATGACGGATCTCTGTGTTCAGTTAGGGGCTTTGTAACGTCCCCCTGCCAACCCCGCCCTCCCCGAGTCTTGCCCATTTCTGAGGTTCTGAGTTCTGTGGACAGGGCCCTCGTCCTGGTGATGACGGTAGCACAGATCCGTGCAGATGTCGGCTGCAGCAAGGGTGAGGGGTGGTTCTCAGAAAAGGGATTCCAGTCTGCAGCCTCGGGCACTAGCTGAGCTTCAGTTATTTACAGGAACAGCTGATAAGGTGCTCGGCCAAATGTCTCATGCTGCCTTTGCCCTTCCGCCTGCCCGGCCTCGCCTCCCAGGCCACCCCACATAGCCAGCGATGCCAACGGAAGTCCCTGCCGGGGTGTGCCCCGTGTCAAGTGACTCAGCACCCCGGCCGGTGCATCTAGCATCCAGCCCGGGGATTCCAGGCAGAGCACGCTGCAGCAGATTTGTTCTTTCGGGGGACTTTTTTGCTACTGCATCTCAGCAGTAACTTCATTCTTGCAATAGGCTTATTCCTTCCGGCAGACGTTCCTCAAAACTATTCATTTCGTATTCTCAGCAGTCCCGTCAAGCTGGCGGGGCCAGGTATCAGCCCCATTTCACAGATGGCTTTTGCACATCGCATCAGTGGCAAAGCCAGACTTAGAACCCATTTCGATTTCAAGTCTTGGTACCTTGACCACTGCCAGAACCACACACCACCACGCCCACCCCTTGCTGCGATGCACTTACCTCCCTGCCCCTGATCTCTTTTGAATTTTTGTCTCTCTCAGAGCTGACATGAGCTGTTTTTATCTGGATGTGTTATTGAATTCAGCAGACATTCATGAGCACTTTTCATGTGTCGGGACAGTACCTGTTGTCATTTCATCCTCAAGGCAGCCTTTTGAAGAAGCCGTTATTCTTCCGATTTTATGATAAGGGAACTGAGCTCCCTCAACATCAAATGGCTTGGGTCACACAGTTCCAAAGGCCAGAATCAGAACTTCAATCCACGTCCCCCCGACCCCCACTCCGCTTCCCTTTCCAATAAATCACGCCGGATCTTGGGCTGCTTTATTTATGTGTCCTCAGTGGTTCCTCTGTCCCCAAATCAATCTTTTCAGAAAGGCGTCCAGAAAGCTTGTAAACCTGTTGTACTAGAGAAGCATTTTAACTGCCGACAACAGAAATGGCCCGGCCGATTTTAGCAGAATGGAATTTTTCGAAAGGATATTAATTCGTCACAGAAATGTTCGGCCGCCTGGGGAAGCAGGCTTGGAAAACAAGAAGAACAAAGAAAGGGTTGGCAGCTGGAATCGGTCCAGATCACACAGAGAAACCCAGCCAGTGTGGACGGGGACGCTGTTGCTTGCGATGATGCTGGCCCTGGGCCGCAGGTGCCCTCTTTGGCATCACTGCCACCGCAGCCCTTGGAGACCAATGTTGCTATCCCCACTGCCAGCCTTTCTGCTTCCTCGGGTTCCAGGCCCAGGCAGTGTCCCTGGCTGGCCAAACCCAGGTGTGCCTTCACTGCAAAGGCTGCTGGGAAAGCAACCCCTGGCTTGGCTTCCATAATGGGAAGAAGCTCTGCTTCCCACCAAGATGCCCACACGGGAAATTCCCACGTGGAGCAGGGAGATGCGGGTGCTGGGCAGCCCCTGAACATTACAAATCTCCAGCACCCCCACCCCCCGCCCAGACATACACAAACACCGAGTTAATTCTAGGTTACTTCTCTGTTTCTCATCATCACCACCTTCCCACCACTCCCTCCCCTCCCCTCGTCACAGGTTTGCTCTAACACGTGGAGGTGCTGTAGGTGAAGGTGCTCTGGGAAGTGGTTTGTTAACGATTATCCCGACCTGATATTCCACAGCCCTGGATCCGGTTTGCCTCCTGGCTGTGGGAAGGGTTCCTTACTGTTGTCTGGTCACATCGGCAGAAACGTTGCACTTCTGTTCCCTTTGCTTCTGGATGGGGGCAAGATCCCTCGTTTCTACGTGAGGAAGCTTAGAGCATCAGGCTGCTTTCTGGCCACACCGAGGTACTTATTCCCCCAAGGGTCATGGTGGGGTAGGAGTGTGGCCCCGCCGTCGTTTTCCTGCTACCACACTGTTTCTTAGGGGTGAAGTGTGGGGCAAGAGCATTGCTACCTAGTTCCTTCTGCCAAGGTAGCAGGTGCCTGCGTGCAGAAGGCCAGACCCTTAAGGGCTTCCTTTAGTCAATGTGGGAACGCAGTCACCACCATGTTTCCACGGCCACTCTCCTTCCTGATGATAATCTTTCAGTTGCTCTGGCCAGTTCACTGCCACAGGTGTAGAGCAACGACGTCGACCTGTCAAGGACAGCAGTGGCTGTGGTTCTCCCATGTGGAGCTCCAGCCCTTCTTGGTTTTCAGCTCTTCCTCCTCCAAGCAGTAACCGGCCTCCGCCCTCCCTCCGTCACCTTCCTGAATCACTTCTCAGCTCAGTGCTGGGGTCCAGCAGGGCCCAAAGGGTTTGGGCTTCTTTTATTAACCCGCCTGGTGCTCTGAGGCTCAGTCAGCTAACGCTACTCCCACCCTCCCACCGGTAGAAACTCCCTACACGGAAAATGGAAAACATAGAGCTCTGGGATCACAGAACTGAATCTGCAGCTGGACCTGTGTATGTCTGTGATCTTGGGCAATCGTGGTCTCTCTCGGCCTCCATTCGCTCTTCTGGACAAATGGGGATAACGATGCCTGTATGATGCTTAACTGAACCAACGGGAAGCCCGGGCACCTGGTGGGCTCATAACAATTTCAGCTCCCCTTCCCTTCCTTGTGTTCATTCTAGCGCCCAGAGGCCAAGTCTGCCACCTTCCTGGCCCTGTTCCTATTACCACTGCCTACAGGGAGCCCCGAATTGAGGACACAATCTCCGTGGTGATGAGGAGACTAATAATAGGTTTTAAAAAGCCTAGAGTACCTCATCGAGTCCTGCTTGATGGAGTAAAAACTACTGCAAGAACATAGAAGCAAAGGGAGGTCTGGAAGGGATGTTGACACGTGTCTGAAGCGCTTTACTTGGGAGAATACTCGAGAATCTTCCTCTTGGCAGAGTTTTCTAGGGCTCACAGGCAAATGAAGGGACTGGGCTGGAGTAATTTTAAGATGACCTTCGCCCCCTGCTGTCACTCCTGTGATTAGTTGTGGCCAAAGGGAGATGATCTGGGTGGACCTAATCTAATCACAGGAGCCCTTTAAGGACAGAGTTCTCTCTAGCTGCTGGCCAAGGGGCAAGTCAGAGAGATTCCAAGCGTGGAAAGGACTGCCTTCCCCATGATGCTGATACTGTCCCGAAGGTGGTGCCACTCCCGAGAGATGCAAGTGCTTCTAGAGGCTGCACAGCCAGCACGGAAAGCAGCAGGGGACCTCAGGCCTGCAGCCCTAAGGAACTGAATTCTGCAGACAACCTTATGAGCTGGGAAGCACATTCTTTCCGGCGGGAGCCTTGTGAAACCCTGAGCAGAGATCCAGCTGTGCCCGCCTGGATTTCTGATCCAGAAAAGTGGAAGATAATGGGTGTTGTGTTAAGCTGCCACATTCGTGGTAGTTTGTTAGGGTAGCAGTAGAAAACTGATATAGTCAAGCAATAGGGATTGGTGGGGACTGTGGTCTACAGAGGGCACTATTCAGCTCCAGCTGATTCTTGTTGTGTGGGAGGCTCTGGAGGAAGAAACCCAATACTTCTGCATTTTTCTATTTTTTATAAGAAGCTAGACTGTGTGAAATATAGTGATTAAAAAAAACCACAAAACACCTGCTTGGTGAATATACCTAAGGTCCCTTCACTAAAGCATAACCCCTCTTGAATGGAAAGAGTTTCCTACTTTTTTTTTTTTTTTTGAGAAGTTGCCTAGTTTTAAGTCTTGTCTTACATTCATATTAGATGTACAGTGAGGAGAGTGCTTCCCTGAAGTGTGTTAACGTGCCATTGACAGGGACTGAGGTTTTGTCGGGGCCTCCGGGGAGGCTCTGGGAGCTACCACGAGTCTCCCACCCTTTGGGGTGTGTGATGAGCATTCCCACTATAAATAGGAAAAGGAAGTACAGATTCCTTTATTTCTCTGTAGCCACCCCGATCCCCATTCTAAGCTCCATCTTTAGGGGGTAGGTAGGAAACGGAGTCATCGTGCAATCTGGTCATCTCACCAACGCCATCGCTTACATTTTCTTGTAAGCAGCTCGGTCTCTTTTTGATGAGTCTGGTGGCCCAGTTGTTCAGGACTCTACCCTTTGCCCACCTCTGCTGCAGAAGGTGGCGGCTTCTATGGGGGAAAGTGAGGCTTGAGTGACTGGTTGTGTTCCCTGGATCCAGGTGGTGCCTCTGACTCTGGCTTGTCCAGGTGTGCGGTGGCAGTGCAGGCCACTCCCCAGAATAACTGAGGTGCGGTAGGTGTCATCTGGCCATTGGGGCCCAACAAAGAGGGACTGGTGGTCCTGGCCATTTTCCTCTGTCCCGTCCCGATCATTGCAGCCACTGCAGCCAGCCCCAGACCTCTGTCCTCCAAGGCGCCCTCCCACCACCTCCCTGCCCCTCTCGACACCTGGCTCTGTGTGGGCCACCTCTAGGCACGGAGGTTGGGAAGCTGGCTTCCACATACCCACTGCTGTTTCTAAACCTCTCCTCTTGGTTTCCCTGGGCTAGACGTGGCGAGCTTTTCTCTTCTCTCCTGGGGATGCCTAGGCTGGAAGGAGCTGGTTAGAAACTTCCCAGCATTATATCCTCAACCTCAACCTGTATGAGCCGTAGCGGTGGAGATGTGTGTGATCGACCGATAAGGAAACCGCAAATGAAGAGTGTTTCAGGAGTGCCGTCCCTGTTATGGGTGTTACAGGCTCAATGATTAGATGATACTACTATACATGAAACCATCTGAGAAAATCTAGCCCCCGACAGGGATTCCTGTGCAAAAGGAGGGCTCTGATGACAGGCCCGAGTAGCGGAGGAAAGTCCATAAAAAGGGTTGGTGGGATGGGGGCCGGCCTTTAAGGGCAGGTTGTATACAGAAAAGCACTTGAACATCTCAGTCAGTTCAAGATCAGGTCCTGTCCATGTTAGCCGTGCTGACTTCCTTTGTTTGGCTGTCCCCCCTCTTTCAGAGCCCACGGAGGGCATCCTTGACAAAAGGGACTGAATATGGGTCACGCTGACCCATTTCCATCTCAGGTTTGAAATTAGAAGTTGCTGTGGGACTGCGGGCGGTCGTTCAGCTGAGCGTTGGGCACAGCTGCCCACCACTGGCCCGGTTTCTGGTGCTCACCCCAGCCCATTACACCACCTCCTGGGAGCCCTCCTGTGGTGCCGTGGGCATTGCACATGTGTGCATTGACATGTGGGGCTGGCCAGAATGGGAGCATGTGTCTGGGTTCAAATCCCAGCTGTCCTGGTCATTGAGTTTTGTGGCACCGTGGGCAAATAGCTTCCCCTCTCAGAGGCTCGGTTTCCGTGTCTGTGAGATGGGGACAGGGTTAGTACCTGCCTTGCGGGGTTGTGTACACACACAAAAATGGAAGGGAATGTAAGATATGCAGCCTCTTCTGGCACAGAGTTGGTGCTCCGTGGGCGGTGGTGATTGCTATTTTAAATTATGTCAGGATTATAGTGAACACATCAGATTAGGGCTGTGAGTCACGAAGTTGTTTGTCAGGAACTGTCATGGGGATTGAAGACGAGGGATTTAATCTCTCCAAAGGGGCTCTTCTCCCAACTTACATGGAAGAAGGGCCAGAGGGCAGACAGCAGGGCTGAGACAGGTCATTTCTGCTGATGCTTTTCTCAGCTGAAAGAAAACACGTGTGTGTGTGTTGGGGCCAGAGGGGCAGGGAGCAGGGGAAGGAGATAACAGGGGTGGGATGGGAAGAAAGGAAGGAAGGGACCGAGCTGGACTGAGTGGAGTGTTACAGTGAGGGGGTGAAACTGACCACATGTCCCATGTCTCCGGGAGCAGAGAAGGAACGATCACAAAGAGCCCTGTCTGTTCAGATACTTAGTTCTGTTGAAACCAGAGGTCTATCTTGGCCTTTTAAATGTTTTTTTTCTTCACTCTTAACTGTAGTTCTGCTTCATTTCCTTTGAATTAGAGACACTTTTAAGACTCTAATGATCTTCTTCCTCAGAAAATGAACATCAGGTTTCACACAATTTTTTTTTAAATAGTCCAATTTTAGTGGTTTCTCAGACCCAGGTTAAACACCCTTGTTTTATTTTATTTTATTTTTTGAACAGTGCAAATCTTTTTGCATTCAAATTGCATTTCAAATAAAGGATTTTTTTTTTTAAAACACCCTTGTTTTAGACCATTTTCTAAATGGGACCCAAAGCTTCTGAATGAAGAGGTGAACTCTTACACGTGCTTCAGAACCCTGCCCAAATGTCACCTCTTCAGCAGAGCTCCCTACCACACCCAAGTCAGTTGGGCAGCCCCTCCTTTGTGCTCTCATCGTTTATCCTTCTATTAGATCCTATATCTATTAGATCCCATAATCACTCATTTCCTGGTTGGTTTCTTCTACTAAACTGTGGGCTCCTTTTCATCTTTCTTACTCATTTATTGGGTCCCAGTGCCTAGCACAGAAATGTTGCAGGAATGGAATATAAAGGAAGATAATGCGTTCCCTGCTTGAAATGCAGGGAAAGCCCTTTCTGCCTTGGGTGAATGGGGTGGGGGTGGGGAACTAGGAAGCTGTATCTGATGGGACTTCTTGTGGGGCTCGGCCAACCCGCCGGGACAGCGCAAGCCAGCCTCTGGGACCAGCATCCGTTTTGGCTTTCAGAAGATAAGAGGCTGTCAACACAAGTGGAATGATCAGCACAAGTGGAATGATCGGGAAGAACTGGTGGGAAAGTAGCGTTGACCTCCTAGATCACCACTGTCGATTAGATAAGGGAGTGTGTAATTGGGATTGTGCCGGCAGGGAGGGATGCTTTGAAGTTCCAGGCTGATTATGCTAAAGAATGACTCTGGGTGGCTGGGTGGCATCCATATTTCCAGGTACCACCTACCTGATCAAGGGCAGGAGAGGACGGCAGCTCTTTGGGACAGCAGAGAGCATGTGTCTTTCCCCGGAGGTGTCAGTGGGAAGCCCCTTGCCCTGCTCCTGGGGTCCCTGGGTTGGAGTATCAGCCCTCCTAAAAGCTCCAGTCTCTGGAGAGAGAGATGGGTGGGTCCTCAGCCACAGCTTGGAGACCCTGAGCTTGGAGGGCGTGAGGGGCACAGCTGCCTGAAAGCGACTGTGGGGTCTGTTGGTTGGAAACTCCTTCCCTGTGGCACTGAGTCCTCGGAGGGCCGTAGATATTTGGACTCGAGAGCACACACTCAGCAGGCTCTGGAGGAAACATGTTCTCCATCTCCCTACGAGGGAATCTCAGGAGGGCAGTAAAACTCCTTCTGAAATGATTTCATGGAAAAACTCCTGACAAAGAACAGGCATACTGCCTTGCACATGACACTTTCACCTTCCAGAAATTTCCCACGATCTCATTTTCTCCCCCACTTCAGCTCCGTGACATAGGTGAGAAGGCATTAACCCCACCATCCTCCGGACAGAGAACTCTCACTTTATTTGCTGACAAGGGCTTCTTGTCTTGATAAAGTAAGTTCGTTCCAGCCCAGAGGCTCCCCAAAGACCCAACTTACATTCTTTGTTCTCACGCAAACGGGCAGACGGTGTGCATGGAGGTGGGTTAGGAAGACTCCCCAGGACATGCAGACCAGTCTCCACACGTCCTCTGCCACCCACCAGAGTCACGTTGTACCCCCTTGACAAACGCAGCAAGGTCCCAAGACAGCCATTTCTGGTGCAGCCACGGGCCCCTGGATGGAGCCGGCTGAGCGTGGGGCGGTGGCGTCCCCGGAGGGAGCGGCAGGGTGACCACCGGCCGCCGTAGCCCAGAGAACCGAGAAAGCTCCCGCTGTTCTTCTGCACCCCTGTGGGAGCCAGTGGGCTTTGCTGACGCCGTCCAGCTGCTCGGGAAATGGTTGGGGTTCGGCAGAGCCTCCAGCTTTCCCTCGGGCGCTCGGGATTTCCCCCCGGTCCATTTCGCACTGCCTGTGGATTTGGAGTGAAATCAGGTCCGTATGTTTCAAGTCCCTTTGCTTGATTCTCTGCCGTACGATTTTCGCTGAAGTTTTGGATCTCTTGCCTTAGAAGGAAGACACATCTTGCCACAAGACGATGTGAGCCCCCAACCTAAAGGGAGTGTGTGTGTGTGTGTGTGTGTGTGTGTGTGTGTGTGTGTGTGTGTG